>NW_012114599.1:5980439-5999493 GCF_000951035.1 Colobus angolensis palliatus | reverse complement strand
TGGCGTGAGCCACTGTACCTGGCTGGAGGTAGAAATTTTAAAAAGACAGTGTGGCCTAATACAGGGCTTCCTATACTCCTCTGGAACTCGGTGACTATTTGATGAGCACAACATTTCCCCTCCTGTATCTCCAGGGAAGAGTAAAGGTAAGGAAATAAGAGATGAGGAAACAAGGCGTAGTGATTGAGGACCTGGCCCAAGAACACACCATGCAGGACCTCCAGGATGGAAGGGAGCGGCCCAGAGACTGTGCTCTGGGACATGGTGGGGGGCGCGATTGCTGTGGGAGAGCAGGAGCCTGAAGGAGTTTCCAGGGACAGGAGGGTTGGGCCGGAGGAGGCTGGCTGAGAAGGAGCTCGGGGTGAATAGGGGCCAAGGGAAGTGAAGGGACCTCCCAAACTGGGTAAGGTACAGGTGCAAGAGCTCACCCACCCCTCCTGGGCGGTGCAAGGGGCCTCAAGTCCTCTGCATCCCTCTTCCTCCATGCAGCCCCGTGCGGAGAGGCTTTCTGTGGACTCCAACTTCACTAGAAGAAGTGACCATGGGAAAATCTCCAGGGATGGTGCCCACCAGGGGTGTGGGGCAAGGCCCTGACATGACTTAGTGCCACTGTGTGCCAGGCAAGGTGTATTTTATGTATTGTATGACATTTAATCCTTGCACAAGAGACTATTTTACTGCTGAGGGAGGCTGGCCATTCCAGTTAATGGGACTCCTTCCAGTTCCCATTCCCCAGGATGCATGAAGGTGGGGACTGCATGGGCCCAGTGAAGGGGAGCCAGAGGGAAGAAGACGCCACCATCCTAGGCCCTGAAAGACCTCTGAGGCCAGTGGCCCCGGCTTGCTCTGAGGAGGATGTTCTCCACCCAAGGGCCCATGGCCCCAGATCAGGCTCAGGCCACCTCTCCCCTGGACTCCCAGCTCCCCTGCTGCCCTGTGCTTGGGCCAGGACCACAGTAACTCCTGAGTCATCTCACCTTCTATCCCTCTGGTTTTTGCTCACCTGCCTCCCTGGCTTGGGTTTCTTTGAGAAGAAAATTTTCTATCTCCCTCCCATCTGTGCGCTCCCAGGGAAGCACAGCCTGCCTGGTGACAGCTTCTCTCAAGAATGCTCAGGGATGGCCAGGCGTGGTGGCTCACGCCTGTAATTCCAACACTTTGGGAGACCGAGGCGGAAGGATCACTTGAGGCCAGGAGTTTGAGACCAGCCTGGCCAACATGGTGAAACCCCGTCTCTACTAAAAACACACAAAAAATTAGCCGGGCATAGTGGTGTGTGCCTGTAATCCCAGCTACTCAGGAGGCCGAGGCAGGAGGATGGCTCGAGCCCGGGAGGCGGAGGTTGCAGTGAGCCAAGATGGTGCCAGTGCACACCAGCCTGGACAAGAGAGCAAGACTGTTTTGTGTGTGCTCAGGGAAGGATTCCAAGGTCAAGGGGGTCCTGAACCTCCAGCTCATGAGAAGCCACCAAGGCAGAGCCTTGGCTGCAGGGTCTCTGGGTCAGAGCCTGGCCTTCCTAGAGCTGAGCAGCCCACCCGGGTTACAAGACACCTCCTACTTCAATTGTGGGCTCCCCTGCCACAGGTTTAGCTGAAGTTGAACTTGGAGCGAAAGGCTCTTAGGGTCAAAACAGGAGAAAGTATAGGACTTCTCCCACCCTTGGACAAAGTTGGTGGGTTACAGGAGCCCTGGCCTCCCAAGCCTGGGACTATACACACCTGGTCCCTGCACTGTCCCAGGAAGCTGACCTGCCCTGTCCACCTTCTTCCTCTGAAATCCACCTGAGCTTGGGGAAGGGGAGAACAACCCTCTGCACTGTAATGAGGTCAGACAGGGGAGGCTGGGCTGTGGGCGGGCATAATCCTGGAAACCTTTCTGCAAGAGATAGCATGATTCAGCCAAAGGCATCGGGAGGACACTGGGGCAAGGGCGTAACAGCGTCAGGGTAAAGGTGCCTGGCATGAGTGTGCAATGGCAGGAGGCCGGAGATCATGCAGTCACCCCTTCAAGTATTTGTTGAGCACAGTGAAAAAAGACCCCTCCTCTCCCCCTCCCCAAATTCCTGTAGCTGACATTTTAGTGGGAGACAGACAATGAAGACAAATCTGTAAACTCTATAGTGTGCTGACTGGTGAGGAGGCTGTGGAGAAACAGCAAAAGAGGGGAGGAGTGGAGGGCGGGGCAGCTGCTGCAATGTTAGCTGCGGGTCAGCAGGGGCTGCAGGAGTGCAGGGCCAGGTGCAGGGGCCTAGACTGGGATGCCAGGTGCAGAAGCTAGGACTTGAGCATAAGAACAGACAGGAGTGAGATGATAGAAGTGGGCTTTGGGGGCCAGGCACGGTGGATCATGCCTGTAATCCCAGCACTTTGGGAGGCCAAGGAAGGTAGATCGCCTGAAGTCGGGAGTTTGAGACCGGCCTGGCCAGCATGGTGAAACCCCGTCTCTACTGAAAATACAAAAATTAGCCGGGCCAAGTGGCAGGCACCTGTAATTCCCAACTACTCGGGAAGCTGAGGCAGGAGAATCATTTGAACCCAGGAGGCGGAGGTTGCAGTGAGCCAAGATCACACCACTGCACTCCAGCCTGGGAGACAGAGCAAGACTCTTTCTCAAAAAAAAAAAAAAAAAGAAGTGGACTTTGGGGGAGGTTCTCCCAAAGCCCTACGTTGGGAAGGGATGGGGGAAAACAGGGGGATAGAAGTACAGTGCTCAGGTACAGCCTGTGGACCCCAGGCCAGGCCAGGCTGGAGGTCCTCTAGGGTTGGAGGGCTGATAGGGCAGGTCACCCTGAAGAGACAGGCTCAGCCTCCCTTGAAGGGCCTGGAGCCTGTCTGAGACAGGGCAGGAGGGAGGGCCCATCCCTGTGGCTCCATGTCTGATGCCTGAAGGAAACCCAGCATGGAGGGAGCATAGATGCCCAGGCCAAATTCACCTCCAAGCATTTGGAGCCTGTGCCACAGTGTCTTCCTCCTTTAAGGAGACAGGGTTATTCTGATGCTCACCTCTTCCTGGAAGCCCTCCTTGATTAATCCCTCCATCACAGGGGTAGAAAAATGAGAGTACTATCTGTCCAAGAGGACACTGCCCTCTTGCTGATCAGAAACGTTTGTAAGGTCTAGAAAAATATTTTCCTCCACTGATTCCACTGCTTCTGTCCACACTGGCCAGGATAAGAAATGCTGGCCTGTTGTTAATGGTTCCAGGCTGGGAATCAGCCATTTGCAGGTGCAGTCCAAGTCCTGCAGGAACTTGGAAAAAGGGTTTCTCTGGGCCTCAGTTTTCCTCACCGTTAAAATCGGGGGAAATGCTTGCCCCAGCTCTACCCCGAAAATAGAGCAGCAGCAGTTGACATTTGTGACTGAAAATGTGTGCCAGGCACGGAGCCAAGCCCATCGCACCCAGCGTCGCAGGAATTCTCTCAGTAACCTTGTGTGGAAGACACAATGGCGATTCCCATCTTGCAGATGAGGAAACTGAGGCTCAGCGGGGTCTGTCAGTTCCCTAAAGTCATGCAACTGAGTGACGCCAGAGCGCCTCCTCTCAACATTTCACTCTATTGTTCCAAGTAAAAGATTGCGTTCAATCCTGTTCAGTTACTCAATCAACTAGCATTTAGATGGCACCAACTGCATGCAGTCACTGAGTAAGCCACAGCCTTGATTTGAGTATCTTGTGGCCACCCAGCTGGCACTATGTTGGGGAAGGTGGGGGGCGGGAGGCAGGAGAGTTGCTGCTCCCCAAGAGCCTGGAGGTGTGGGGAAATGGGGCTCAGCCACAGGACATTGTGAATACAGGTTCTGCCACCAGCCACTTCTAGGTGTGGCTGCATAACTGTGGATGATTCACTTAAACTCTCTCTGCTGGGGTTCTGGCTCCCATAATGGTTAGAACGCCGCCTTCTAGGATTGTTTCAAGGACGGCATGGCATAGTAAGAACACCTTGAGGGAGGGGATTTCACAGAGTATACTCCATAAATTATGGCCACTATTATTGTTATTATTATTATTATTGAGGTGAGTCTCGGTCTGTCACCCAGGCTGGAGTGCAGTGGCGCAGTCTCAGCTCACTGCAACCTCCGGCTCCCAGGTTCAAGTGATTCTCCTGTCTCAGCCTCCCTAGTAGCTGGGATTATTAGGCACATGCCACCACGCCCAGCTAGTTTTTGTATTTTTAGTAGAGACAGGGTTTTGCCATGTTGGCCAGGCTGGTCTTTAACTTCTAACTCAGGTGATACTCCCACCTCAGCCTCCCAAAGCGCTGGGATTACAGGTGTGAGTCACTGCACCTGGCCATGTCCATTATTATTAAAATGAGCAACTGGAGAACAGGGGATTATTGAGCTTGGCCAGATGTCCAGTTATGTGTCCACAGGAGCCTCAGGAGTTTTCCAAGTGGGGAGCAAGGCCTCTGGCCTGGAGCAGACAGGGCTGCTTCCTAGAAGAGGGAGCCTCAGGTGCCAGGCTGAAAGGCTGGAAACTGGGAGTTGGTGGGAAGGAAGGTGTCTGGACCAGGATGTGGAGCGGGGCAGGGAGGAGGTGCGCCTTTGAGTGTATGTGAGAGACAGAGACAGCTGGCCCCGAGGCCACCGTACAGGTGTGAACAGGTGAGCCATGAGCCCCAAGCTGGTTCATTGCAGGGCAAGGGGCTCCTATGCCAGGCAGAGGCCTCTGGGACACAGGAGACTCTGAAGGCTTTAAAGAGAGGAGTGCTGCGGGGTGGGGAAGGCTGCACGCCTCACTCGTGGGGGATGAATGACCTGCAACTGACTAGGAGAAGCCCAGTTAGGCCCTGGCTGGGCTCTCCTTTGGTGCTATCCCTTGGGCCAGGATCAAGAGCTGCAGATGTGCACACCTATGGAGCTCTTGGGACCCTTGGCCTCAGCCTGCACACCCCCATCATCACCCTCCAGCCAGCCCATGGGGCCTCAGGTGGCGGGAAGGCAGGACTGCAAGGGCCTGTGGCAGGGCAGGGAAAGGCACAGAATGGTGTTTACATTTTCCCTTCTTCCCTGCTGGCCTGGCGGTTACACCACTGCGGTTTGTTGGCCCCAGGGAGCGCCTCCCTTACATAACGCCTGACACAACCGCCCCAAAACTCACGCATAGCATCTCCCACACACCACTGCACATGCTGTCATGCCGGCTCACCCCCACTCACAGAGCCACACCGAAGCCTCACTCACTCTGTCACATACATCCCTTCCCACACACGCTCTCATCCCAACGCTGTCGTTTCAGAAAGGATTTCTTTTGCTCCCACCACCCATCACACGGGCGGGGCCTCCCTGCCATGGCTTCAGTGCCTCTGGTTCCTCAGGCCCCAGGAGCCCTAAGCCCACTGGGACTGCTCCAGGCCTCTCCTGGGTCTCCCAGGTGACAGCCTCAGACCATGGTGCCAGCCTAGGCAGTGGACGACAACAGGGAGACTTGAGAACAGGGCAGGGAGTTGGAGAAAGATGAGTCCAGGCTGGAGTCCCTGAGACGTGGACTCCAGAAACTCAGAACAGGCAGGGGGGAGGGACAGACAGGGAGGGATGCGGCCTCCGAGGTATTATATTTAGTGCAACATGTTACTATGAGGGCAGGCTTCAAGCATTTAATTGCATGATGGGCCAGGCGCGGTGGCTCATGCCTATAATCTCAGCACTTTGGCAGGCTGGAGGATGGCTTGAGCTCAGGAGTTCAACACCAGCCTGGGCAACATAGCGAGACCCCCTGTCTACAAAAAATAAAATAATAATATAAATGAGGAAAAATGCATGCGACCCTCCCAAGAAACACGTGAGCCACACTATGACCCATGCATACTGCTTCTCAGGAACCCAAGGCCCTGAGTAAAAAAAAATTCATGCTGCAATGTTGGTAAAAGCAAAATAATGCAGAGCCTCCCTGTCCATCCCCTGGACCCTCAAAAACGGAGCCACAAGCAATCGTGTTCCAGTGCCCTAAATGATAGGCCAGGGGAGAGAATGACCCCATTTTGTGACTGAAACCATATATGAATGTGTGTGTATACATATTTGTAGATAGCTGCCTCACCAGATCTCTGGAATGCCTCACACAAAGTGGCTACCAAGTGGTCACCTTTGCTGAGTGGGCCTGAGGAGAAAGGTTAAGGGGGACTTTTCCACTTGCACGTATTGGGATTCACTGCAGCTGTTGGAATATTAATAAGAAGTAGGCATGAGTTCCGAATAAGAGGAAAAAAATCGTCCAGGAAAAATGGCTCACACCTGTAATCCCAGCACTTTGGGAGGCCAAGGCGGGCAGATTACCTGAGGTCAGAAGTTCAAGACCAGCCTGGCCAACGTGGTGAAACCCCGTCTCTACAAAAATACAAACAATTAGCTGGGCATGATGGTAGGTGCCTGTAATCCCAGCTACTCGGGAGGCTGAGGCAGGAGAATCACTTGAACCCGGGAGTCGGAAGTTGCAGTGAGCCGAGATAGCACCATTCCACTCCAGCCTGGCAACAGAGTGAGACTCTGTCAAAAAAAAAAAAAAAAAAAGATAAAAAAGAGGAAAAAATCAATACGAGCTTCCTTGTACCAAGGAATAGTGCATCTTTCCCTCTTCTGAATGGCTAGGACACTCCACCCTCTCTGTGGGGGCCAGGGGTGGCATCATGGTGCTGCCACTTATGCACTGGGAGACCTCAGGCAAGCATCTTTCATTCTCTGAGCTCCATTTTCCTCATCTGTCCAACGGGAGTGAACAGGGTCAGTCTCACAGGGCAGGTTGGTTTTGTTGTACAGTTATTGAAGCCCTTCGAGGAGCCAGGCTTGGGGGCTGCAAGGAGGAACACAATGTTCTTGCTTTGAAGGAACTGACAGGGTAGAGAGGAAGACAGACATAACCAGCCGTCGTTGGATGCTGTGATATGTGCTCTGATAAAGGCCTGGATGGGGCCCCGGGTGGGCTAAGGTGGCGTGGAGAGGCTAGATCTGAGGTTGAGATTCAGTCTGGGCTGACGGCTGAGGGAAGAGGCGAAGAAGCAGGGGTTCACAAGGGGATGTCCCAGGCAGGAGTGGAAGGGAAGTTAAGGGCCAGAGTGCGAACAGCATCTTTAGGAATCCTTGGCGCTCCCAAGCAGCCGAGAAGCAAGGAGCATAGGCAGAGGGGGAGGTTTTTCCGGATCCCAGAGCCTCCTCGGACTTGAACAGCGGGGTGGTGGGACCCTGTGTAGCGTCCTGGGGCAGAGAGGAGTATGATCACCCAAGTGCTTTAGAAGCTTGCTCTAGACAAGTGGTGGCCTGGAGGAGGACGAGCCAGGGCTCCTGGTTGATCAGGTGTCCGGGCGAGCGTGGGGGAGGCCTGAGTTGCAGAGGAGCTAGAGACAAAGGGGGTAAAGTCAAGGCCTGGTTAGAAAGCAGAGTCATGATGTTTGGGCAATCTATGAGGGATGGGGTAGAGGGAAGTGAGAGAAAAGACTGGGGAAGCATGCCAGGTTCTGGCATGGGTTCCTTGAGAGATGTGGTGTCACTTGCTTGGGCACAGGGGCAACTGGAAGGGTTGGTGTGAGGTGCATCTGGGTGGAGGCGGGTCTCAGACTGCTGGGTGGGGCTGAGAGGTGCTACCACGTGTGGACAGTTAGGCAGAGCTCAGTCCCTTCCCTTCTCCAGTGGCACTTTCAGTCTGCCAGGTAGAGCAGTAGTTTGGGAATATTCTGGAGTCTCTTGGCTTTTGGAAGGAAGGAGAACCAGCAAGGGCATCATGGGGGCATCCTAGGACCTGCTGCTGGAAGCGTCTTTCCTTCAGCTATTGGCATTTTAATAGAACATTCTAGACTCACAGTGCTGTCCAACAGAACTTTTGTGATGACAGAAATGTTCTGTGCTGTTTAATGCAGTAGCCCCTAGCTCTATGTGGCAATTGAATACTTAAAATGTAGCTAGCTAGTGTGGCTGAGGAGCTGAGCTTTACATTTTGCTTAATTTTAATTAATTTAAATCTGAATGGCCACATGCACAACTGCAAACCCTGGGAGTTTGGTGGGGGCAAACCATGGGGCCTTCCTGATGCCCCTCATATCGAATGCCTCCTGATTAGAAGTGGAAAAGTACCCCAAAATGGTAATAACAAACAAACCATAAATATTGCACTTTTTTTTTCCGAGACGGAGTTTCACTCTCTTGTTGCCCAGGCTGGAGAGCAATGGTGCGATCTCGGCTCACCGCAACCTCCACCTCTCGAATTTAAGGATTATCCTGTCTCAGCCCCTGAGTAGCTGGGATTACAGGCATGCGCCACCACACCCAGCTATTTTTGTATATTTAGTAGAGATGGAGTTTCTCCGTGTTGGTCAGGCTGGTCTTTTTTTTTTTTTTTTTTTGAGACAGGTTCTGGCCAACATGGTGAAACCCCCCGTCTCTACTAAAATACAAAAAATTAGCCGGGCATGGTGGCACGCGCCTCTAATCCCAGTTACTCTCGAGGCTGAGGCAGGATAATCACTTGAACCTGGGAGGTGGAGGTTGCAGTGAGCTGCGATTGCGCCACTGCACTCCAGCCTGGGTGACAGAGCAAGACTCTGTCTCAAAAAAATAAAAAAAAGGAAAAAGAAAAAAGAAAACTGAAGTTCAGATTTGCTCGAGGTCATGCAGGTAAGAGGCAGCACTGGGCTGAGATTTGAATGCAGGCCTATGGGAGCCCCTGCTTGTAAACCCTCATAGCCAGGCCCTTCCACAGCCATGGAGGTGATGCCTGCCCAAGCCCCCTCCAGTCCCAGCCCCTGCAGCGGCTCTGGACCCACAGGGCTATTGTTGGCAGGCTCCTGCCTGTCAGCCCCACAGACTCTCTGGGCCCTCTCTGAGAAGCCTGCTGGATGGAACATCCAGGGACCAGCCACGCTGACCCTCTCGGCCAAGAAGGATTTGGGTTTGCTTTGGTGAGAATCGATACCATCAGCCCTATTGGCACAGCACACGCTCAGAGAGGTGTCCTGGGTTCTTTCTTTTCCAAGTGCTAGGTAGAGACCCAGAAACTGGCAAGTCTCCAGAGGGCTGTGGCTACCCCTTCTCAACCTTAGTTTTCTCATCTATGGAATGAGAGGGCTACAGGAAGTCAATGTTTTTTTTTTTTTGAAATGGAGTCTCGCTCTGTTGCTCAGTCTGGAGTGCAATGGTATGATCTCAGCTCACTGCAACCTCCGCTTCCGTGTTCAAGCGATTCTTGTGCCTCAGCCTCCCAAGTAGCTGAGATTACAGGTGTTCACTACCACGCACGCCTGGCTAATTTTTGTATTTTTAGTAGAGATGGGGTTTTGCCATGATGGCCAGGCTGGTCTTGAACTCCTGACCTCAGGTGATCTGCCCACCTCGGCCTCCCACAGTGCTGGGATTACAGGTGTGAGCTACTACACCCGGCAGTCAGTGGTTTTTAAACCTTTTTTAGCATTAAAATTATTATTATTTTCATTCTTTTTTTTTTTTTTTTTTTTTGAGATGGAGTCTTGCTCTTTCGCCCAGGCTGGAGTGCAGTGGCCGGATCTCAGCTCACTGCAAGCTCCGCCTCCCGGGTTTTACGCCATTCTCCTGCCTCGGCCTCTGGAGTAGCTGGGACTACAGGCGCCCGCCACCTCGCCCGGCTAGTTTTTTGTATTTTTAGTAGAGACGGGGAGCCAGGATGGTCTCGATCTCCTGACCTCGTGATCCGCCCGTCTCGGCCTCCCAAAGTGCTGGGATTACAGGCTTGAGCCACCGCGCCTGGCATATTTTCATTCTTATCATTTTTAGAGACAAGGTCTCACTCTATTACTCGGGCTGGAGTGCAGTGACATGATCATAGTTCACTGCAGCCTCAAATTCCTGGGCTCAGGTGATTCTCGCATCTCAGTCTCCTGAGTAGCTGGGACTACAGGTGAATGCCATCACACCCAGCTAGTTTTTGTATTGTTTGTAGAAACAGGGTTTCACCATGTTGCCCAGTCTGGTCTCAAACTCCTGGACTCAAGTGATTCGTCCACCTCAGCTTCCCAATGTGCTGGGATTACAGGCAGGAGCCACTGCGCCCAGCCGTGTTTTAAAAAACACAGATGAGGCCGGGTGTGGTGGCTCCTGCCTATAATCTCAGCACTTTGGGAGGCTAAGGCGGGCGGATCACTTGAGTCCAGGAGTTTGAGACCAGACTGGGCAACATGGCGAAACCCTGTCTCTATTAAAACAACAAAACAAAACAAAACAAGAAAACGCACAGATGAGGCAGGACACAGTCTACCCTGGAATGAAATCCTGGAGGGTTTCTTAAAGGATCAGGGCTTTATAGACAGGTGGGAGTAAAGCAGGAAGAAAGGGGTCAGGAAAGCAGCCTGTGGTATTTGAAAGAGCAAAAGTTTAGATTCCTTTAGATTCTGCCTTGACATTTCCTACCCCATGGCCCATGGCCGCAGGCATGTAACAACTCCTCTGAGCTCAATTTCCTCATCTTTGAAATGGGAATAGCAATAGGACTTCGGTGTTGTGTTGTTATAAGGACTTCATTAACATATGTAAAGCTTTAGTATGTAATAGGAACTCCATAAATAGTAGCTATTAGAATTGTTAAGGCATTCTGACCTGGAGAACTGTGAGCTTGGGCTAGGGGAGGAAGGGCAGCAGAAGAGGATGAGGCGTTCTACTACTAATAATAGCAGCCAGCCCTTGCTCCTCAGCACACCACCTCCAGGCCCTGGGCAAGGCACTTTACATGTATTATCTCACTTAATCTTTATAACAGCAACTATGGATTAACCCATTGTTCAAATGAAGAAACTGAGTCTCAAAGAGGCTGTGAACTGTGCTCAAGGTCACCCAGTGAGTAATTCGCAGCACCTGAGGATCCATTGCCCCCATCTGACTCCAGAGTCCCAGCTCTTTCCACGTGTGATAACCCTCTGCGCTCTGGGGTGGAAAAAAAAAACACACACACAACCTTTTTTTTTGACACAGAGTCTTGCTCTGTTCCCCAGGCTGGAGTGCAGTGGTGCACTATCACTCCCAGCTAATTTGTAAAGAGCCGGGCATGGTGGCTCATGCCTGTAATCCCAGCACATTGGGAGGCCGAGGTGGATGGATCACGAGGTCAGGAGTTCAAGACAAGCCTGGCCAACATAGTAAAACCCTGTCTCTACTAAAAATACAGAAATTAGCCAGATGCGGTGGCACGCACCTGTAGTACCCAGCTACTTGGGAGGCTAAGGCAGGAGAATCGTGAACCCGGGAGGCGGAGATTGCAGTGAGCCAAGACTGCACTATTACACTCCAGCCTGGATAACAGAGCAAGACTCTGTCTCAAAAAAAATAATATTTTGTAGAGAAGGGGTTTCACCATGTCCCCCAGGCTGGTCTCTACCTTCTGGGTGGATCCTCCTGCCTGGGCCTCCCAAAGTGCTGGGATTACAGGTGTGAGCCACCATAAGCGGCCCTTTCTTGCTTCTTCAGGTGCTTTCTGGGCCCTATGTATGGTCAATTTTCCTGACAGATGCTCCCTTAGTATCTTGTTCTTCCCCTTTATAGCCTGGACTTCAGCTTGTGATTGTACTTCTTGAAAAAACTAAGATGGGCCAGGAGCGGTGGTTCACGCTTATAATCCCAGCACTTTGGGAGGCCAAGGTGGGTGGATCACCTGAGGTCAGGAGTTTGAGACCAGCCTGGCCAACATGGAGAAACCCTGTCTCTACTAAAAATACAAAAATTAGTCGGGCGTGGTGGCGCTCACCTGTAATCCCAGCTACTCGGGAGGCTGAAGCAGGAGAATCTTGTTCAGTTTGGACAAATGTGGTAACACCACACTTGAACTTGGGAGGTGGAGTTTGCAGTGAGCCGAGATTGCACCACTGCACTCCAGCCTGGGTGACAGAGTGAGATTCCATCTCCAAAAAAAAAAAAAAAGTTTATGTTCACACATGGACCTGTATGCTTGTGCATAGCAGGATTATTCAACATTCAACAGTAGCTAAAAGGTGGAAACAACCCAAAGTCCCATCCACTGGAATATTATTCAGTCATGAAAAAGGAATGAAGTTGATTTCTGCTACAACATGAATGAACCTTGAAATCATTATGCAGACTCCCTGACGGCAGGAATAACACCTGTCAGCTCCCCTCTCTTAGCCCAGTGCAGGCACTTACTAGACAATGGAGAACTTTCTGTGGGATGAATGAAAGGGAAGGCCTGGGCCAACAGACCGTCCTGCCCCACTGCTGTGTGGGCTGAATGCGGGGGACCATGGAGGGGGATCTGCCTGCAAATCTGAATCCCACCAGCTCTGGCCCTCAGCAAAATCTGCCTCCACCCTGCAGCCTCACCGACTTCCATCTGCATAACATGTGGCCCTGGATGTCAGTCAAGTCCCACTCAACTCCGGGACTAGATGTCGGTGTGGGCTTCTTATAGGTGCTCAATAAAGTCCTGGCACATTGACCTGGGGGGAGTTGAAGCCTCCACAGCTGCCAGGCCAGGGAGAAACCACCAGGTAGCAGAAGATCACGTGGCCACATGCCTCAGCCAAGTTCCTTTCCCCTGACATGCACCCCCCACACCCCGCCCCGCTCAGGTTATTAGTGGTGCAGGGGAAACAAACAGCAGGTTTCCAATTACCCCGCAGCCCCTTCTCAAGTGGTGCAGGACTCGGAGACTGCCCGCCGGCAAGCAGTCACCACGCCAGCAAGCACTCACCACGGGGGCGGAGGTGGGATTTAGTAAGACAAGGCCCTGGGTCTGCATTTCAAAGGCCCAGGTTCCCTCTCCCCATAAAACCAACACTGAGCCCAGTGGAGGGGACACAGGCGGCCCCACAGCCGGGCCCGGCCCCCTGCAGGGGGGTCACCGGGAATTCTGTGTTTCATCAAATATTGCTGGGCCATGGAGTTTTATTTGAAAATAATTTTAATTAGCCGGAAACTAGGAGTTTAATAAATGGAAAACAGAGAACTTTCCAAGGCCCCAGCTGGGAAACACTTGGGTTTTTAAAAATTCCGCCTGGCGTCCCAAACCAGCTAAGCACCCTGACACGAGGGCTGGAGGAATCCACAAGAAAAACAAAGCTTATTTTTAGAGAAACATTTTAAACTTGGTTTCAGCGAGCTCAGGAGTTTTCTTGTCTGACTCGAGTCCTTAATATCTTTCCTTCTATTTCAGAGCTGCCTCTCGCCCCAGAGGGCACAAGAGCTGCTATCTGACAGGAGCTATTTCTGCCCAGATGAAAATAAAAGGGCCCCTCCCCCTTCCCCCAGAGTGAATTCTTTCTAAAAATGTCCCTGCAGACAGCCAGCGGCACTGAGGCCTGTCCTTGGCAGGTGTGCACAGCTATGGAGGTGAGTCTGGGGTCCCCGCAAGGCGGGGGCCCATTGGCCACCCTCCCACCCAGCCCTGTCCAGCCTGCTGCCCTGCGGGAAGCGGATGCCAGCCTGGCGGTCATTTCCGGGTTTTGAAAGCAGTTTTTAAACTTGAAAGAGCCATGCTAAAAAGGTCTGCTTTTCCTCCGTAGGTGTCGGTAACACCCACACCCACATACAGACACACCCACATGCACACCGCAGCAGACACATCCAGACCCAAATACACAGCAACACCTACAGCTGCTCACCCCCCACAGAGCCACACACAGCAGCAGCCACACACAGGCACACCCAAATCCACTCCCATAGATCACACACACACCCACCCCCAGACCCAGACATACCCCAAAGACCCACATACCTACCCACACAGCAACAGACATACCCAAACCCACACCAGCACTCACACACATCCACACACACACTTAGACACACCCATGTACACCAACACACACACCCCTGCATACACACCAACCCCCACATCACAACAGACACATCCACACACAGGCACACCCCAAAGACCCACATACCTACATAGCAACAGATACACCCAAACCCACACCAGCACTCACATACATACACACACACACTTACACACAGGCACACCCACATCCAAACACAGCCATACCCACTGACCCTCCCCCCACATAACCTCCACATGCAGAAGCACACAGATCCACACACCAGTACTCCCCTAGGGCGACATCACACATGCAGACCCCTGAACACCTGCACACGGAGCAACACCCACAAACCTCTGCACACCCATAGACAGAAAAGGACACAGAAACACGTACTAATACACTTCCCATGCAGGCGCACCCCTCAGACCTCCACACACGTGCACGGCATGCATGCGCCCGCGCGCGCGCACACACACACACACACACACACACTTTCAAGGTCTAGTAAAACCCATCAGGAGAGGTTGGGCCCTGGAGGTGCTGTGGCTTCCTGCTGCCCCGCTCCCTCCCGCCTCCTCCCTGCAGGGCTCGGCCTGGGGAGCCCTGTCCAACCGCCAGGCCCCGCCCCGCCCCAGCCCCCACTCTCCTCCTCCCTCCCTCAGCCGTGCCAGCAGCAGCACAGAACTGGAACTGCCCTGGACGGCCACAGAGTTGCACATCCTCCAGGAGTGTGGACAAGAAAAAATAAACACAATTAGAGTTCACGACAATGGGTCCCTGATGGAAGGTAAGCCCGGCTAGCCTCTAAGGGCTGTGCCGGCTCCCACGAACTTCCAAGGCCGAGGACGGTGCCGAGACCCAACTTCCGGTCTCAAGAAAACTTGGTGAGAGTCACATCCGCCCTCACGTGTCACCACAAGCAAGATTGAAGGAGAGCGGGTGTCTGGGGACGCTTCCCTTCCGAGGCTCAGTGCTCTCTAGCTGGCTTCCTCCCTGCACGTGGCCACCCTGGGGTTTTTCTGAGACCCCACCCCAGGCAAGTTTTAGCACCGAGCATTCTAGAGCCGGGCCAGGCTGGCGGCCAGGAGCTAGGCCTGCTTGTTTTTCCTGCGTCAGGCCCACCAGGCCTGGCTCTGTCATCCGGGGTCCTGAGCCACTGCAGGGCTCACAATCCTCCATCTATTCCCTGGGGCTGGTGCAGAGCTTTGGCCTTCTGAATAGTTTGTGTGTGTGTGTGTGTGTGTTTTCTTTTTCTTTTTACACACCCAGCAGTAGATTCAGACAGCATGAGGGGTGGAAAATGTGTACGTGCACACATCCTTTCTCTGAAATAGAAGGTGGCACACACTAATTGAGCTGCTTAAAAAAGACCTTAGTCTTCAGACATCCAGTGGAAACGCAACGATGAAGACATTCTAAACACCATCACATTCTGGGCTCATTTTCACAACTGACAACGGAGAAATTTTCTCCCACAGTTTCTAAGTGTAACTCAGAGTCACCAGTCCGGGATGGGAATTTTGGTTTGTCATTACTTGCAGTCTTCTGTTTCCTTAACTTACAAGAAAACTTTTTAAGGGTGATCAAGCAACGGTAGAGGTTTTTTTTTCTGTTAATTTCCAGGCCCTGCAGGAAAACAGTGACCTAAGTACCCTCCATTGATCTGTGGCAAGAGGAAATTTTCTGAATGATCCCCCCTAGCTTTCCACGCTCCACTGGGTCTGCGATGCAAAACTTCAGATCCTAACAGTTGGGGCTTTGAAACAAACCAGTTTTTAAAAATGAATGTGGCTTACCCCAACATTCCAGCTGATCAAAAGTACTTGTTTAGAAAAATAAGTTTAGGAATGAAGTGGAAACAAGGCCTTTGAAATGCAGCTTAACCTAAATAGCACCACATTTTCAGACTTTTCCTCCCCACTGCACATTCTTTATGGTGCAGGGGCTGGGGAGCCTGCAGTCTTCGCCCCTCCTAAGTCCTCCTTGGCCTCGGGCTTCCCCTCCCCCGCTGCTGAGGCCTTCAGTCAGGGGCTGGCATCTGGGAGAACCTTGAAACTGTTTCCCATCCCCTTTGGCGGCACGCAACAAGCACCAAAACGCTCCAGTTAACACCAGTGCAGTCATCGTTAACGTGAAACAGCTGCCCGAGGCCTGGCGCATCCATCAGACCGCCCCCTCCCCTCCATGCTCAGCTGTGAGTCACCAGAGACCCTGACTAAGGCAGGGCCCCGGAGGGAGCGGGGATGTGAGGATCGTTGATGGAGCCCAGCTGTTGTATATGAGAAAGCAAACTATTGCTACATCTCTTACCTACTTTGGAAAAAGTGTCTGAACTGTGTGTATGGGGGCAGCGGTGGAGGAGAAGAAACATGAATTGACTTATGAACCCTATTTAAGTTCCTAAAATGATTGTTTTAAAGTTAGAAACAGCCAGTCACTACAATAAGATTTTGTTCAACTGTTTGCGAAATCAGCAGGCAAATCAATGTCTTTTTTCCCCCTTCCTTTTTCTAGAGACCTGGGTTGAATTTGCTTTCTGGTCACTTACAGTCCTCTAAAGCACAGACATGAAATCTTTTTGCATAAATAACTTGAATGTGTTCATTCCCAGAGGAAGTTGTTCACATAAGCAAACATCACTCAGATATAAGTTTAACTTGTTTTATCTTCCCCTCCACCCTGAACAAGGACATACCAGGCTTTCCAAAATCCAGGCACAACTCCAGTTCTCCGACCCAGAAAAAGCCTGGCCTCACTCTCCACCTCCAGCTCAGCACTCAGGCCTGGCAGGCCACCGGCTGCAGAAAGATCCTCCTCCCCTTCCCCACCCAAGCAGTTCTGTTTCCCAGCAAAAAATCAGACCCTCAGCTGCTACCGCAGCCACATGATCCACCCGGTGACTCACAGGCAGGCCACACCCCTTCAGGCCTCCTGGCCAGGCCCTGCCACCAGCCAGCCAGCCAGCCAACTCTGGGATGCATCTTATTACCAAAGGGAACAGCTAACTAATGGCCTTGACAGTCCAAATAATTACTTTCTTTCAGTTAGAAGAACTTGCTTATAAAATATATACAGGCCGAGAGGACGCAGGCTCTTCTGAAGTCTTGGCTCTGCCAGCTCCAAGTCCTTCCTGACCGTGCCAAGACCTGGGGAATGGCAGACATGGTTAGCTGGGAAGCTAGAAAGCTAGACATTCCTGTTTAAAAAGAAAGCTCTTACATAGTAATATTTTCCCAAAAATTTTATTGGGGGAAAACTACAAAACATTTACAGTACAATGTTTACAGTCACAATTTGTAGTGAACTGATTCCCCAAAATATATTACAACTCAAGTTGACTTATCTTGTTACATTCAAAAACCTACTTCTGTCAAAGTAGTCCAGAGAGTACATATAGTGCTCCAACTGTACCTACGTACAAACTAAAGCTACCGCTCATTCATCTGCTGTCCAGGAAAGCTTAGGAAACATTCCTGCCTTTCTACACGGAAAAAAAAAAAAATAGTACAAGTTTTGGAATTTTCTGTAATTAAACAAGGCATATTCGTGTACTACATATTTCAGCACTAAGAGGCGGTCGCTTCACTTTATATAAAAAAAGTGGTAAAAATCTTTTCCTTTTGTGCAGTTGAACCCATCCTACATTCAGATTCTCTCAAGCACTAATAAAATACTTATTTGGTTGAGGAAGATTTAAGGCAAGTTCGGGCCCTTCCAAAGGCACTGTGAGACTCCCCCCCACTCCCCGTTATTGCTACATGTCTTAAGATACTCCAGTATGTCACAGCAGAACTGGTGGAATAAGCAAACACTTTTTTGCTAGTTTATAAAGTTGGAATTAGAAAAGCATGCCACATTTCAACCTGATTGCAAAGTATGTGGTCATTTTTTTCTTTAAAGTTGGATGGGCTACAACCTTTATACATTCTAAGAAAACTCATAGGATGTTCCTCAAACTACTTCCACAGCATCAAGATAGATTTCTGTCAAGAAATCATGCAATCTTTCAAAATTTACGTAAACAAGGAAAGAAATTAATGAAATAAATATTACATACAATCTCTTAAATTAAGAATTTTGTATTCATTTACAATAAAATAACCAAGTGAAGTTACAAAAGGCATATATTACTGTGAAAAGAACATACACTCCACATTTTGCCGATTAATAATGGCAATCATAATTTAACATAATAAAAGAATATATATCTATTGCTTTTCATCATACTTGATAAATACAGTATGAACAAAATTTTCATTGTATACTTTTCACAAGATAATAAATAAGTTAAATAGTTTTTTTCATATTGAGTTGTGGTGCAGTGGTGCGAATCAACTCAAAACAGCTAAAAATTCAGCAGTTATTCTCCAACAATTACAAAGTAAGCTCTGCCCAAGGCTTCCAGAGGGAGCAGACTAAATGGTTCTAAACTAAACATCCACTAAGTGGTGGCAATGAAACCAGTAACCAGTATGGACCTTTGGAATGCAAGGGTTTGTTTTTCACCCCCAGACATATATAATTGCTAAAAAACAAAAAACACCTATGGGCTGAGGGCTATCAAGGCATATTCTTGGCAGAATATTGGATTCTAAAAAGCTTATAGGTTTAGCAAGGTGGTGGCTGGCTGGTATAACACCGGTCTGAGACAAACAATTAGGAACTTCTTAAGAGTTCCCACATCTGGACTTAACTAATGCTGTTCAAGTGAAGAGATGGAATGGTGGTTGATAGCTGCTGGTGCTGGGTTGATTTTTCCTGAAGTCCCAAACTCATTGGAGTCCTAAAAAAGTTTAAGTGTTTTTTTTGTTCTATTTGTATCACAACTGCCCTGTTGTGAATATTTTGTTCAATGGAAAAAGTTCCTCGACTTTTTTGCTCAAAAAGAATGAAACTTCGTAATAAAAAAAAAAACAAAAAACCAAGAGGAAACCGAAAAAGGAGAGGTGGGGGCCCCTCCCGGCACAGAGTTCGAGTCCAAGTGCTCGGTCGGGCTTGCAGTCTGCCAGGGAGCCATGTCACCCCCCCCACTCCCGGGCCCCCAGCAGGGGCGAGATGGCGAGGGGTGTCCTCCAACATCTCTGAACCGCCTTCCCTTCCTCCTCACTGGCGCCCTCTTGCCTCAGTCGTCGGAGATGGAGAGGCGGCTGAAGATTGGCAGGCGGCGGCCGGGGTCGAGGCTGGGGGACTCGGAGCCGCTGAGGCTTCCGGAGCTCAAGGAGCCGCTCAGGTAGCTGTCGCGGTCCGACAGCGAGTCCGGGGGGCTGGGGGGCGCGTCGAACACGGGCGAGTCGGACAGGCGGCGCGGCAGCTGGAAGCTGAAGGGCGGCGAGG
>NW_012114599.1:5978660-5979899 GCF_000951035.1 Colobus angolensis palliatus | reverse complement strand
CCGGAGGCGCCCCCCGACGGCGCGGGCCGCCGCTCGTCCGCGTTGTGGATGAAGTGGCAGCGCGGCCCGTAGGGGCAGAAGCCGATGGTGTGGAAGGTGCGGCACAACTCGGTCTTGTACTTCGGGTGGCGAGTCAGGCTGCGCAGCTCGTGGAAGCCATGCGCGAACTGGCACTTCTCGCCGTACTTGCACGTGCCGCTCTCCTCGAAGGGCCGGCACAGCTCGGTCTTGTAGCGCGTGGAGTTGATCTGGGAGCCGCCGCCCCCCTTCTGCTGCTGCTGCAGGTGCAGGAGGTGCTGGCTGCGGTCGCCGTTCTCGCTGAACGAGCGGTCCCGGAATTTGTTCTCCTTGTTGAGCAGGGCTGTGCCGCCGCCCCCCGACGGCTCCTTAAGGGTGCCGTAGGAGGTCGGGCCGCCGGCCGCCGCGCTGCCGCAGCTGCTGCCGTTAGCGGCGCCCGGGAACTTGGGCGAGCAGCTGCCGGGGCTGGGCGCGGGGTGGGCGAGTGCGTGCAGGTTGCTGGCCGAGTGCCGTCGGAGGAAGCCCGGCGCGAAGCCGGAGCTGGGGGCGGCGGCCACGGGCGTCCCCACCGCCTTCTTGTCCAGCATGTTGTTCAAGTTGAGGTTGGCCAGGGATTTCTCCGTCTGCCAAAGGAAGGGGAGCGGGGAAGAGATGAAAAACGGAAGGGGAAGACAGACTCGGGGCGAGCCACAGAGGAACTCCCAGCCTGATTCTTTTCCTCTTTTTCCCCCACTCTTGGCGGATCCCGACTCGGCCTCCACCCTCCACCCATACACACGCAAAAGGAGCAAGATCTTGCTGGAGGGAGCGGGAGAGGGGAGGACGCCCACCGCGGGCCGCGCTGAGTTTCGACACGTGATCCTCCGCCCCGGCCGCCGACGTGGGCGGCGCGAATCCCGTCCGGGAAGCCCCGGGCAGCGTGGCCGCGGTCGGCAGTGGAGAAACTCAACCGCGACACCAGCGCCCTCCCTGCCGCACCCTCCTCCTCCAGGGCGCTCGCACACATTTTTGCAAACCCCGGGGCTTTCCCGACCCGAAAAGCAGGGCGGGAGAGGCGTCCCCCAGGACCAGGGGACAGAGGCAAAGTCCAAGAACTGGAACGGCTGCTGCCGGCCCAGCCCGCTCCCCGGCGTACCTTGCACAAGAAGTCGACATCGTAGAACGCGGACAAAAGTGTGGTCGACATGTTTCTGGATCCCGCAGTGGCCGGAGCGGCAGGCC
>NW_012114599.1:5969084-5978110 GCF_000951035.1 Colobus angolensis palliatus | reverse complement strand
TCGGCCCCAGTGGGTGCCGCCGGGTGGCGGCGGGAAGGCACGGCTTTCCTTCTCTGGGGCTGGGCGGTCGGAGGGCCCCGGTACATTTAGCGTGGCCGGGATTCTGCAGCCCTGGACGTGTCTTTCCCTTCCCTGTTCTCCGAGGCGGACCTGTGGAGCTTTTAGCTCCCACCTTTGGTTTTGTGCTGGGCGCGGGAATTGCAAAATGCCAGAATATCGCAACCATCCGCGCAGCCCGGCGGGTTTGCAAAGGGTGCTTCGGCCAGGAGGCGGGGGCTCGGGGCCTGCGTCCTGTCGGTGGCGGCTCCAGCCCGACTGCACGTGGAGTCGCGGTGGGGGTGGGGGTGGGAGTGGCCACGCGGGCGGCCGCCGCGGCAGTCTTGCCGATGGTGCCCGGGCTCATTTCTCCGCCCCCTCCCCGCCCAGGCTCAGTAAACAGGGCTTGAGCGCCGGGGCCTGCCGGGCAGGGCTGAGTGTCTGAGGACAAGGCGCTGGCTTTGCTAATCACATCACAAGACCTTGAGCCAGGGCCAAAGGCGCGGAGTGGCGCGGGACGTCCCGGGCGGGGGAGCTGACTCCGAGGACAGGAGGAAAGGCCGGGAGAGCCGTGCGGGCTTGAAGGCGACTTAGCGCCACCCTTTCCGTCTGCTGGTCGGCCCGGCCTCCCCCAGCCCTCGGGCTGGGGGCGCAGCTGCCCGTCGAGGCTCCCCGCCCGGCACAGCCTGGGCCTGTTGCGTCCTCCCAGCCTCTTCCCTCCCCGGCCGTGGGGGCGCCTCGCCCAGCCTTAGCTCCATGAGGGCTGCAGGATCCGGCTGAGACCAACCCGCGGCCCAGGTGGGGCTGCACAGACGCTGATGGTGGGCGCGCTCCCCTGTTTTCCCTCTCCCGCCAGCCCCACACCCCAACAGCTTGCGCTGGAAAATGCGCTTTGCCAGCGGGCGCCCCGCCTTCGTCCGGGTACGGAGCAGACACCCCCACCTAGCGCCCAGTGAGGCTAAAGCCGCTGACAGCTCCACTAGGAACGATCTGGAGTCCGGTCTAGGGCACTTCTCGCTCTGCGCTCATACAGGTTGCCAAAAAGCTTGCACCTGAAGCTGGAAGGTCCAGGACCTGCTGGGGAAAGAACTTGGCCTGCCACTCAGGGATTCGAGTCCCTGGAGTGTAGCCTGCATTTCCCACTACTGTACTCCCCTCACAGCCCAGGGAGCCAGAGTCCAGGGTAAGGATCAGGAATGCTGGGCTGGAGTTCAGGCCCTGCCCCATAGAAATCATGTGGTCTTAGGCAAATCACCTCATCTCTTTGGTACTTCGGTTTCCTTGTAAAACGAAGATAATATTCCTGCTTTATTCATCTCTCACCTTTGACAAGGTGCAAATGATATCTGTGAAGGTGTTTAAAAGACAAGAACTAAACCATCTTTATGTATTAAACCAAATTGACAAAGCATAAGGGTGGAGATAGCCAGGCTTCTGAACTATGGCCAGATGGACAGAGAGCCATAGACTCATGAGTGCAGAGCCGTGGGGGTACCCAAGTCCTGGACCCTAGGACTCAGAGCCAAGAGTAGGTGACCTCAGAGGGACCAGTTTCACTTTTAGCACCTACTCTACACTGACCCCTTGATATACCTGGGCAACTGTAGTCTGGTTTGTTCTTTGGTGAGATGACCCCAAACATCTCATCAAACAGTGTGAAACAGCCACTTCCCTAGGCACTTCTATTAGGTTAGTAACAAGATTTCAGATACAGAACCAATGGAAACATGTTTGAATCAACGTCCAAATCTGGGGTGAGTCCCAGTCAACAGCTGTGAGAACACCCACTTTGCAGACTAGGATTCTGGAGATAACATGTGGACATATTATAAGACATGCTGTGTACAGAGTACCTGCTAGTATAAAATGTATAATGTAGCTGCTTTTATTCCATTTTAAATGGAGGAAAAAAGAAGTGCTGGCCATTTCCATTGAGCTGGGCTTTGTTGGGCCAGTTTCATAATTATTTTTCTGTGGTCATTACCACATTTATGTTACCAAGTCCCTCACGTCTCACCAGCTAGGTCTTAGAACAAAAAGTGTTAGGTTGGCAACTTTCCCTCAGGTGTGGGCTACACAGCTGCCTAACTAGGTAATTAATTCAGGATCACAGAAACCACATTTGGGGCCGACTGGTTGCAAAACCACCCAGGGAATTTCCTGTTCTCTTTAGGACAAAACTTTGGACACTGAGTTAACTTCTTTCCTGCCTCTTACAAAGCCCCTTTCCTATACTTCCAGTATGGCTGCTTTTTTGTTCTTAAATTCCTTTCTTTTAGTGATGGAGTCTTGCTGTTACTCAGGCTGGAGTGCAGGGGCCTTTCACAGGCATGAACTCCTGGGCGATCCTCCCACCTCAGCCTCCTGAGTAGCTGGGATTACAAGTGTGCACCACCATGCCTGGCTTACAGCTGCATTTTTAGTGTTAAATGTATCTCAAAGAGAGATGAATGACATTTGAAATATGAGCTTTTCTGCAGTAGAAAATGATTGTTTTTTTTTTTTTTTTTTTTTTTTTTTTTTTTTGAGACGGAGTCTTGCTCTGCAACCCAGGCTGGAGTGCAGTGGCCGGATCTCAGCTCACTACAAGCTCCGCCTCCCGGGTTTACGCCATTCTCCTGCCTCAGCCTCCCGAGTAGCTGGCACTACAGGCGCCCGCCTTGTCGCCCGGCTAGTTTTTTGTATTTTTAAGTAGAGACGAGGTTTCACCGTGTTAGCCAGGATGGTCTCGATCTCCTGACCTCGTGATCCGCCCGTCTCGGCCTCCCAAAGTGCTGGGATTACAGGCTTGAGCCACCGCGCCCGGCCCAGAAAATGATTGTAAACTCACTCTCCTCTAACCCGCCCCTTCAGACTCTGAAACATCAAAATTAACTGATCATTCACCTGAGTATTTAGGTTTTTTTTTTTTTTTTTTTACAGACCCTAAAATCTGGAGCAACTTTATATACTATGATTGAAATGTTTTTTTCAGATCAGTAGGATGAAAAATGGATGCGGATGAGGCTACGACCCATCCAAAGCTATGATTCTCAAGATAACTGTTAGTGGGTAACACTTACTCTGAAATTATAAATAAAAAATGGTGAGCCAATGAAAAACTGGAACAGCAGCAAAACGTATGCAAGAGCGCCACCTGCTGGGTATGTGAGGAAGAGGGATGGGCTGGGCTTGAAAAGGCAGAAAATCATTAAGGTTTCTAGATTAAAATCACTGCAAAGGGTGTGTGTGTGTCAGAGTCTCGCTCTGTCGCCCAGGCTGGAGTGTGTGTGTGTGTGTGTGACGGAGTCTCGCTCTGTTACGCAGGCTGGAGTGCAGTGACGTGATCTCGGTTTACTGCAACCTCCACCTCCTGGGTTCAAGCGTTTCTCCTGCCTCAGCCTTCTGAGTGGCTGGGATTACAGGTGCGCACCACCACTCCTGGCTAATTTTTGTGTTTTTGGTAGAGATGGGGTTTCACTATGTTGGTCAGGCTGGTCTTGAACTCCTGACCTCATGATCTGCCTGCCTCAGCTTCACAAAGCGCTGGGATTACAAGCGTGACCCACCGCGCCCGGCTGATAAATGTGTTTAATGGCATCTTAAGTGAGAATCTTGTTACTGCCACCAAGCAAGTGATAGGTAAACAATGTAGGCATAGAATAAGTTATTTTCTCTGCCTCTCCTTTCCCCAGGTTCCTCCCTCACAGCTAAGAGCATGGATATACTTTCGCTGGGTGGCAAAATCAGGTTTCCTAGCATTAGCATGCTTTTTTGGGGGTAGGGGGAGTGCTCAATGGCTCTTTGAATAATTAAGATGGAATGTGTAGGTCACTGGAGGACTTACACATGCAGACAATAAAAATAAATTATTTGTGCAAGGTTGATCCTGAATTCTTCTAGGATCCAACATTTGGAACATATTTCTGCTTTGCTAAAATGGAACAAAATTTATAAATCTGACCAAATGGGCTGTCTGCCAACCCATCCAGCCCCTACATAAAGCCAGAAAAGGGGAGGGGGGAGGGATCATGTGTGTGTGCTAAAATCCAACTCTGTGTAGTCCCTTCACAGAGAATGTAGGGAGGCTATGGCAGGGCATTAGAGGCCCTGGGGGATGAAAAAGGCTCATTTAGGCCTGCAGGTGGCCTGCACCTGGGGATAGAGTAAATCTGCAACGGAGTTGCCTCACTTCCTACAGTAGCAGCAATAAAGTAGGCTGCCCTGAATGAGTGAACTGAAGAAAAGTTTCTCTGTGAGAAGTGACAGACGACTAGACTCACAGAACTAGGGGAGGCATGAATGGGATAACATTTTTGAATTTATGTTCAACATGTTTCCTGCAGATTTGTGAGGAAAAATCCACACATAGCCCCATTCCAATCCCCCAAATTTTCTTCAACATGCTGCTTCTGTTCTTGGAAGAGTTAATGGCCTCGCTTCTGCAGAAGAGTCCCGAACACTGAGAACTAGGGTGTCTTCCCCTTCCTTTCCTTCCAAAAAGGCCAGCAGCTTCAAGTAAGCCAAAGTCCTTTCCTCTTGAATGCGTAGTCTTGTGAACTCCACTGTCTTCACAAATTCTGCAGCTGGTGGAAGCTCTCTGAAGAGCTGAGACAGGAGGCGGCACTGCTCTGACACCATCCTTTGAAGGTGACAGAGCATCTCAGGGCTTGGAAGACGCCAGCCAGACTTGGAGAGGAGACAGAAGAGGTGCTTGCAGAGGTATTTCACAAAGATCAGGGTCTCGGCCCAAAAGTTGACTTCTGCTTTTTCAAACAGGTAGTCTTCTTCCACCTAAATCAGATGAAAAAGCCAAAAGTCAGTCTTACAGGGAATGGTGACAAGCCCCAGTCCAGATCAAGCAGTACCCTGCCAGGTACAAGAAGGGTGTCATGTCCCCTCCCCCACCGGACAGAGGGCGCACTCTCGCCTGTCAACACCCATGTACACACACCACTTGCAGCCTTGAAGGTCACCTTCTATTTTTACTCACTGTATTTCTCCAGCAGAGAGGAATTTTTTCCCCAGACTTAACATGACCTTGATAAAGATGTGTTTGTGGTGCAAAGTCAAGATACTCTAGGGGATGGATGCTGAAAAGGGGACTTCAACAAGGGAGCTTAAGGTGCAGCTGGAAACTGGAGACGAGGGAGGAAAGGTCATCTCTGCAGCAGGCCAGAGAAGGAATCTCCAAACAGAGGACACCAGGCTGCGTCCTGTTTCTGTAACACCATGATTCTCAAGGTCATTTTATCAGACACGTACCACGTCTCCAAACTTCTCATAAACAGGGACAATGCTTTTTGAGCCCTTGGCCTGCTGGGGATGCCAAGGTCAGCTGAGTCAGATGCTGGTGGCGATCAATTTCAGTTCTCAGGAGGCTTTTGCTGCTTGTCTTCGTCCTCAGTTTCCCTATCTGTGACTGCACCCACCCTGGAGGGGGCTAGTAATAGTTTTCTTCAAGCAGGAAATTCCCAGCAAAGATCCTAATTCTCTGAAAATGCTTCACCCTCAGACCTAACTTTGGGAAGGAAGCTCCAGGCTAACTCCAATACTGACTAACAAGCAGTCTCCATAATTAAACTCTCCACATCCAGGGGCTTCTTTGCGAGTTCTCTCCCCTGGCTAATCTGGAGGCTGACCATCAGCACCCCAGAAGTCAGCCTGAGAGTGTCCCTGTGCCCTCGGCAGCACCCAGTGGGTGGCTTTCCTAGTGGTTACTGCTCTGTGTGTAAGCATGAACGAGCCCAGCTGAGGCTGTAGGTGCTGCATCCAGCGGGTTTAGGACACTCCAACCCTGCCTCCCACTCCCCTGACACCCCGGGATCACCTGATGCATGCTCTCCACACAGACCACGAGGTTGTCACTGTCTCCCAACAGCCATCCCAGCAGGATGGGCAGTCCAGGGGCCAGCTGGTCCCACTGCTGGAGCAGATCACACAGGACGGCCAGGGCCAGGGCCAGAGCGATGGAGGCATCCACCTGGCAGAAGGCAAACTCTGCAGAGACAGGAGAAAGGTAAGCAATGAATATACTGCTCAGGGCCGGCCCAGGGCAGCCTGCAGGACCCTGGGAACATGAAAGGCCTCAGGTAAAATCGCTGCCACCAGCCTGGCAGGCAAGCTGGTGTGGTGGGCTCACTGGAGACTAGTAATCACCTTCTGAATCCTGCTATCTATACTGTTAGAATGAGTCATAGGCCTGAACCCACTGTTTCCATGCCCCCTAACTCAGTGTGGACAGAAGCAGTCCCATCTGTAGGATTAGAGAGTTATCTCCCCTCAGCGCCTCCAGTGTCACCGGAAGGATCAGGAAAGCTTCCCCGTCCAGTGTCTCCTCTGCACATCTGCCTGGATTTAACTGGTTTGCCCTTTCCTTGGAAAGCAGATCTCCTGGGTGCAAGACACATCCTAAAACAGGGCATTGGTCAAGCTTTTCCTTAAAGGGCCAGAGAGTCAGTATTTTAGACTTTGCAGGCCTATACCTTCTCAACTCAGCTGAAAGCAGCCATAGACAATTTGTAAACAAATGGTTGTGGCTGTGTTCCAACAAAACTTTGTGGACACTGAAATTTGAATTTCATGTGTCACAAAATATTATTTTTTTCAACCAATTAAAAATGTAAAAACCACTGATAGCTCACCGGCTATAAAAAGCAGGTGGTGGGCTGCATTTGGCTCCTATTTTGCTGCCCTCTGTCTTGGAGATTTTTGTTTTTGGACCCTTGTTTTCCCGGGTGCTTGGAGGAAGGGCACTGAAAGAGTAGACGGGTGCAGGAAGAGGAAGCAGGGGGCCTTGGGGAAACCAATGGCCTTATTTCACCATTTGGCCTTAGACAATCCTAAATATGGGTTTGGAGGGAGGTTCAGGGGTGTTGTCCCTTCCCCTAACAACTCTGCCTCTCCCGTCCCAAACCTGGAGGACATCTGAAACATGGGACTGAAAGCCCACTGCACAGACAATGGACCTCTGTAGGCCCATCCTGCACCAACGCCTGTCTTTCAATGATGCATTTCTGTTGAGCCCTGATCACTCCCAAATTCACATCTCCAACTTCAGCACACAGACTTACCCTGACCATTTAGCCCCTTAAGAGACTTCTCGGCACACAGGCAGACGGCTGATAATCTGCAACAGCAGGCTTAGTTCCCCTGGGTGTTGAACCAGGCTTACCGGGATAGCCCCACTGAGGGCCTAGTGAGTGCCAGGCCCTGATCAAGTGCTTTCTCCCCAGTCCTTCTAGCATCCTATGGGTTGGGTATTACATAACCCATTTGCACACATCAAGAAATAATAGTTGGCAACAAGTTTCATGGTACATGGAAAGCACAGATTTGGAGAACTAGCATCAACATTCCAGAGGTTCTGATGGTGGGGTCAGCAGGGTGTACACCTGGGGCCTCCTGCAGTAGGGCCAGGACTATCCAGAGGTCACACAGCAGCACCTAGTTGCATGTAAGCAGGCAAAAGGACTGATCTTACCATCTTGACAGCTCCAGGTAAGTCCCCCAGGACACTTGCCCTTTAGTGTCCCCGTTCCCCATGCTGCTCACTCTGCAGCCTGGAACCCAGATTTAAACCAGGAAACAGAAAAGGGGAGGAGGCGAAGGTGCACTCTGGCTGTGGGTCTGAGCCATGTGTTGGCTGGACCTCTACCTATAATACAATCTCTATTTTTACCTCTACCTAACTCCTTTGTGCAGTTCTCAGTTGGCTGAGAATCTGTATAGAGAGGGGATAATTAAATGGCCTTTTTCTTTCTTTTTTCCCTTCAACTTTTATTGATTGATTGAGACAGAGTCTGTCGCCCAGGCTGGAGTAGAGTGGCGTGATATTGGCTCACTGCAACCCCCACCTCCCGGGTTCAAGCAATTCTCCCGCCTCAGCCCCCAAGCAGCTGGGACTACAGGTGTGTGCCACCACACCCAGATAATTTTTTCTGTTTTTGCCCAGCTAATTTTTGTATTTTTTGTAGAGACAGGGTTTCACCATGTTGGCCCGGCTGGTCTAAAACTCCTGACCTCAAGTAATCTACCCACCTCAGCCTTCCAAAGTGCTGGGATTACAGGTGTGAGCCACCGCACCTGGCCCCTTCAACTTTTAGAGTTCTGGGATACATGTGCAGGACGTGCAGGTTTGTTACATAGATAAACATGTACCATGGTGGTTTGCTGCACAGATCAACCCATCACCTAGTTATTAAGCCCAGCATCCATTAGCTGCTCTTCCTGATGCTCCCCTGTGCCCCACGCAGGTGGCCTTTTTCAAACCCCCCAAACAAAAACACACATGAGGACCAGCATAGGATTCAATACAGAGCAGATGCTCAGCACATACTTGTTTACGGCTGGAGATCATGAGCTCTCCTCCTTTATTCCATCTGACTTAATCTGAACACCAACATAGAGAATGGCACAAAGAAAACATTCAGTAAATAGTAACTAGTGTTACCAATGATAATGAACATTTTGCTCCTACTGAATTCTTTTTTTTTGAGACGGAGTCTCGCTCTGCTGCCCAGGCTGGAGTGCACTGGCCAGATCTCAGCTCACTGCAAGCTCCGCCTCCCAGGTTCAGGCCATTCTCCTGCCTCAGCCTCCCGAGTAGCTGGGAGTACAGGCGCCCGCCACCTCACCCGGCTAGCTTTTTGTATTTTTTAGTAGAGACGGGGTTTCACCGGGTTAGCCAGGATGATCTCGATCTCCTGACCTTGTGATCCACCCGTCTCGGCCTCCCAAAGTGCTGGGGTTACAGGCTTGAGCCACCGCGCCTGGCCGCTCCTACTGAATCCTTGATCGCTCCTGCCATTCTGCCATTCTATACGGGAAGTATCCCTATTTAGCCAACAAGGAGACTGCGTTAATGAAGGTTAGATAACTGGTCCAAGTTTGCAGGTAGCTGTGGTGCTGGGCTAAGCATCTCCAGTGCACAGACTGCCCCCTACCCTGCAGGAAGGCAAAGGAGATGAAGAAGTCAGACTTGGTTTTATCTTTTTTTTTTTTTTTTTTTT
>NW_012114599.1:5956726-5965966 GCF_000951035.1 Colobus angolensis palliatus | reverse complement strand
AAGGGAGGGAGGGAAGGAAGACTGGGCTTTGTCAAAATGAAAAACTTTTGTGCCTCAAAGTAACACCAAAAAGAAAGTGAAAGGATAATTCACAGAAAGGGAGAAAATATGAACAAATCCTATCTCTGATAAGGGACTATATCTAAACTACATAAAGAAATCTTAACACTCAGTAATAATAAACACATGAAAAGATGCTTAGCATCATTAACCATCAGGAAAATGCAAATCAAAATCCCAGTCATATTCCACTTCACACCCACTGGGATGACTATAATAAAAAAGAAAAAAGTTAAGTTTTGGCAAAGATGTGGAGAAACTGGAACCCTCATACATTTTTAGTGGGAGCGTAAAATGGTGTAGCCACTTTGCAAAACAGTCTTGCAGTTCTCCTCAAAAGATGAACCCTATGACCCAACAACTGCACTCCTAGGAATGTATCTAAGAGAGAGAAAAAGACACATCCACACAAAAACTTGTACATAAACGTTCATAGCAGCCTTGTTCATAAGAGCCAAGATGTGGAAGTAACCCAAATGTCCATCAGCTAATAAATGGATAAATAAAGTGTGGTTATAAATTCATACAATGGAATAGTAATCAGCTACAAAAGGGAACGAAGAAGCAGGAGGTCTAGGTGGGAAGGTAGACAAACACCCAGGCAATAGCAGGGACATCAGGTGCTCAGTGGAGTGGTCCACATGCCAAGAGCTGTGGGAGCTGGGGGTTGGTGGGAGGAAGATGTCAATGTGGGGAATAAATAATCTCCGAGGTTCTTCCTCCTACCAGCTACACGGCTAGGGCAGGATGAAATATGCCCTAGAATCTTCCTGGAATGCTTCAAATGGGTGAGGTTTGCTGGTACACATTCATGTCTGTGGTAGGCCTACACAAGTGGGATTAACATGCGGTCATTTGGAATCATGTTGGAAATGCACTGGATCAGCACTTAGAATTGGTTAATCTGGTGCCTTCCATCCCTGTGAAGGGATAACTCACTGGGATTGCAGAGGAGGGAAGCAAACCAGAGGCTTCCGGGCTGCTGCAGTATAGCCTTCATCTTGCTACTGCCCCAGCCTCATCAGGGCTCCCCATCCAAGGCAGATGCCTAGCTATCAGAAACCCCGTTATGTGCCGATACTCCCTGGTGCTGCTTCTCTGCCTCCATGAAGAGTGCTGACCCTGCATCCCCCACCGTCCAGCAGGGCTAGAGGTGAAGACTCAGGCCTCGCACAGTGTGCTGGCTCCACTACAAATCTCAGCCTCCGATTCCCTCCCACTAGGTGAAGTAATTGAAGTGATTATTAATTTCTAGGCAGGTAGACTCGTAAGTCACAGGCTTTGAAGTTGCTTTCAACTACTGATTGAAAGAAAGATGTCAAAGTGGACATTTTCCAGGTGCCAACCCTGAAAACTATTTCAGACCACAGATTAAAAAGCCCGTGGTCTGATTTTAAAGTATTATGGGGGAGATGCCTTCTAGAGTAAGGCCATTGGTCAAGTCTGCCTTCTAGTCCTTCTCAAGAGAGGGCAATCAGCACAGTAAGTGCTGTGCAAATGGCAACAGGTTGAATTCTCCCTGCCCCTAGCTCTGGAGAATCCTCCTTCAGGCATTTGAAAAATTCCTCAGCTTTAGGGGACTGGCCAAGGTGCTGGGTGGCCCTGCCATCCAACCAATTCACCATCCATCCACCCACTCACCCATTCACCCATCACTCTGGTATTTTATCTATCCACAAGTATTTATTGATCACCTGTGTGTGGAGAACACTGTGTGAAACATGAAGAAAACCACCCAGTCCCTTCTCTTAGAGAGTGAAAAGCTGTCAGAGGCAAGCTGACCCACACGAAGTGTGAGGAAACAGTTGAAGACAGTGTGTGACACAGACCAATTATATCATGAGTGGGGGTAATCAAAGAACAGAAAGGAAAAACAAATGTGGAAGGGGGTGGAGGCTTCACAGAGGGGCCAAGCAGGGTGGGTGAGACGACACACATAGCGGGAGGGAGAGAGGAGCCCGAGCTTGGGCTGCAGGGAGACAAGCTGCGTGCTGAAGGGAGGACTGAAGGTGAGGCCAGACAGGCTGGGATGGCCTGGGCAGCAAAGGCAGCATCTGACGGAGTGAGTGTTACTGCACTTTCTTTTTTCTGAGCAAAAATACGTTCAGGTTTCACGAGGCTGTTTCCAGATAACCTCATTATTTCTAGTCTTCTCCATGGTCTTCTTCATTTCCACTTAGCAAGGGAAGAGCCTGAACTTTAATTAGTCATGAAAAACAAGCTCGGTTCAGCTGACTCTGCCACTCAACATTTCCTGGGGCTGCCAGAAGCCTCTCTGTCCCCTGCCTCCCCTTACCCTCTACTCCGAGACTAGCCAGGGCTCTCCACCCACCAGGGCCATCAGAGCCCAGGCTCAGAGCTAGGAGTCCAGGCAGGGCACTCTGTGAGTACATTCAGGGCCATGCTATCAAATGCCATCATTTCAACCTTTACCACCAATCAAGAGCTCCCAGCTGACCCCTACTGGAGACAAATGGCCCAGAGGAAGGTCAGTGTTCTAGGAAATGGAGGGGGATCGCTCCCCCCAGCTTCAAAGAACCCAGTAGGAAGTCTGGGTTGCAGAACATGGGTGTTTGTGGTTAATAGTCTCTGTTCTTTATCTGAAAATTTAAAAAATTTCATCAAAGAAGAACCAAATGTGCTTGCCAGAGCTCTCAAGGGCAGCTCTAGTCCCAGCATGCACTGGGCCAAGTGCCAGGGCTGTGTGTAACCCCAGACTATGGCCCACCCTCTCTCTGCCCTGTGCCCTCGTCCACAGCCGTCCCTTCCCCCAACACCCTACCTGGCCATGGTATTAAGTCTGGGGGGAACTCAGACTTCACTGGGTCCAGGTGGACCCCTCTTCCTCCTCCTCCTCCTTTTTTTTAGTGTTTTTTTTTTGAGACAGGGTCTCACTCTGTTGCCCAGGCTAGGGCACAGTGGCCCCATCACAGCTCACTGCAGCAACCTCCCAGGCTCAAGTGGTCCTCCCACCTCAGCCTCCCAGGTGGCTGAGACTATAGGCACAAACTACCATGTCCTGCTACTTTTTGTATTTTTTGTAGAGACGGGGTTTTGCCATGTGGCCCAGGTTGGTCTTGAACTCCTGGGCTCAAGTGATCCACCCACCTAGACCTCCCAAGGTGCTAGGATTACTGGTGTGAGCTACTTTGCCTGGCATCCTTTTTGTTTTAAGTCTTAGCGCCTACTGTTTAAAGTATATATGCAGAGGCAGAATCCAAACACACACAACTCGGGTTCTAAGCTGAGTTGTCTCAGCTAAACTGTACTCAACAGTCCCTTTGCACCCGCCTGGACCCATTAGCAGTGTCTGGACAGGGGTGCAAAGGGACTGTTTAGTACAGCTCACATGGATTTAAAAAAATCAGGACAATTCTCATAAAGATCCAAATTTCTATTATCTTTTGAAAATTCGGAAAATCAGACTCTGCTGTCTCTAGGCCTGCGTTAGAAAATGGCAGCGGCTGCTGGAACAGAGCGGTGGCTACGCCTACAGAAGGCGGCTGCTTCCAGCCTGGGACTGCCCTACTGCCTCCCATTGCGCCCCTTTCACACGTGTGCTCACTTGCATGGTCTCTGTGGACATGTGAGCTGGTGACCCCTATGTAATGGTACTGAAGAAGGCAGCTGGCCCCAGGCCCTCCCCTTACTTTTACAGAAGAGAACACTGAGTCCCTCAGCCAAACCTCTTCTCAGTGGTCTCCCCACACTGCTATCTCCCCACACTGCTATCTGGGCCTTCCCCCTCCCTCCAACTCTGTTGGCTTTGATTCACTCAGTATTCCCTGCTCTGGGATCCCTTCTTCCTCCTTTTCACTTAGCCTGCCGGCCTGTCCCTCAGGACACAAGGCAGATCCTGAGGTGTTGCTCAGCCCGCTGGGGCCTCTTTCTCTGCTGTATCTGCACAGTGCTCAAGGTGTTCACAGATGCTGAGGGGGGCACTCCATGCTGAAGCCCGTGTCTTTCCTTTCCCAGGATTGTCTATAAAAACAACACTGGGTACTGCCCAGATACCACCCGCTTAGCACTTGATTGTGGTCTTATACTATGCAATTTACTTGTGACTTGCATTTTCCCATTGGGGAAAAATCCAAGATTGCAAGAATAAGGTCTAGGTAGATAGAATTATTGTTGCCACTTTATACTCAAGGTGACTGAGATTTAGATAAACAACTTGTTCAAGATCATATAGGATACAGGTTGCAAGTGGTAGGGCCAGATACAAATCCAGGCTTATCTGACTCCAGCACTCCAGCACCTATATTCTTTTTTCTTTTTTTTTTCCTTTGGAGACAGGGTCTGGCTCTGCCACCCAGGCTGGAGTGCAGTGGTGTGGTCTCAATTCACTACAACCTCTGTCTCCCAGGTCAAGCCATCTTCCCATCTTAGCCTCCCAAGTAGCTAGGACTATAGGCACACCATCATGCTTGGCTAATTTTTGTATTTTTGGTAGAGACAGGTTTTCACTGTATTACCTAGGCTGGTCTTGAACTCGTGAGGTCAAGCGATCCACCTACCTTGGCCTCCCAAAGTGCTGGGACTATAGGTGTGAGCCACTGTGCCCGGCCCAGCACCTACATTCTTGACCACTTTGCTAAGCTGCTCATAAGTACTGAATAAATGGATGGATGGATGAACAGACTGATTATTTTCCATTTTACATTCCCTGCCCTTCTCCTCCACCCTGCTCAGTGCCCCAGGATGCTGATCTCTATAGACTGCCTTACCCAGGTGTCCTTGCCACTGGGCTTCTAGCTGGCTTCTCCTAATGCGAAGGGAGCACTGGTATACTGGACGGTAGAATAGAGAAGAGTTGGTGGTATTTCTTTCTTGGACCCTCCCCAGAAAGTTGCGAAGATTCTAGCAGTGGCTGCATCCCCCATGGCTAGGGCACCTGCCAGGCAGCCCCTCCTCCCTGACTTCCGCTATCCCTGGGGTCTCCCTTTCAGTCAGAGGGGTGGGGAGGGCTTCCTACTGCTCCTGTCTGTAGGTGCCTCAACATCATGACTGCTTCCCTTCACCCATGGTTCTCAGCCAGAGGGCACATTGCTCCCAGGGTACATCTGCCAGTGTCTGGATACATTTTTGGTTGTGACAGTCAGAGTTGGTGGTGCTACTGGCATGTAGTAGGTAGGGGCTAGAGATGCTGTTCAACATCCTACAGTGCTCATGACAGCCCTACCAGCCCAATCAATGTCCACAGTGCCAAGGATGAGAAGCCCTGCTGTAGGCCTGCCTCCAGTCTCACACAACCGCACACAGTCCCTTTGTGAACGTCTCTGCAAGTGCTCAGTCTAGTACGCCGGTCTCTATTTGGGGCAGATGCGGAGGGGCTCATCTCCTCACATCGTTTTTTCTGAAAGGCATCTCCTAGTTCACCCCTCCTCACCAGCTCCTGGGCAGAGAGGGGGCCACAAGCGAGAAGCAGCTCCTTCCCAGGCACAGCTTGCCGCAGAGCCCTTTCTGTCCTGCGGGGAAAATGTGATTCCAGGTCTGAAGGGAAGGGATCAAACACCATCATTTGAAATTTTAAAACTACTTGAGAGAAAACCCTTTACAATTTTAAGAATTTGCCTTTTCTTCATGTTTTAGCTATTTTCAAATGGAACAAATGGCCTGGGTTCCCCAGAATACCTGCAGGTCCAGCTCCCAAAGAATACAAACTCCACAGAAGTGTTATATGCTTAAAACCTGTGACTCCCTGATGTAAACATGTTTCCTGGTGACCTTTTATGAAACCAGAAATACCCTAGCAAATCCTTTGTTTTCATTTTAAAGAAAAGATAATTTCAAAATCTTTATTATTATTTTTAATCAACAATACATTCCAAAAAAATCTTTATTTTTAAAGTTAAAATAACTATGATTTTAAAAATGTGGGCCGACCTCAAATCACTGGGTAAATAAAAATTTTCCCCTAATTTAAAAAATGGATACAGCCAATATGAATGAAAATAAGCATTTCGGTAAGTTAAAAGTGTGCACTTCTTATTCAGTAGGGACACACTTCACCACAAAGGGACTGATAAATTATAGCCAGTTAACAGTACACTCAGCTCGAATCCTAGAAAAATACTTGCATTTGTTCACTTTAAACCACACCAACAAATAAGGAATGGATTCAAACAAATATTGCTCTGAGAAAATACTATCTGTGAAAAAGACCTGGTTCTCCAGGGGGCTTACAGCCTGGAGCTGTCCCACCAGCCTCCGGCCCTCCAGGGTGCTTCCATTATACCCAGTTTTGTGTGCACTCCACTCCTGTTTCCTGTGGCTATCTCCGGAGCTCAGCAGGAAAGGGTACGGCACCCGTGGGCTGTGCACGTGGGCTTCGTGGCTGTTCTGTGGCAGGTAATAAAGGCCAGTCCTTGGGGCCCTGGTGTGTGAAGGGACAGCAGAGCAAGCAATGGGCCCTGTCCAGCCATTTTGGCCTGCATTTGGCATTCTTGCATTTGGGGACGATTCCTTTGGGGCCTGAACTGTGTCAGCCCTTCCTGTGAAAAGTGTAAAGCCAGTCCCTCCACAGCAGTGAGTCCCTCTCTCTGCCTGCTCCTTGATGGTTTCACTCTTCAGAGCCTCCCAGAGGGTTCGATTGCCTCCAACTCTGCCCAGGTGGTAAGTGCCTTGCACTTCATTCCTATCTGCGTGGCCACTCACCCCAGAGCACTCCTCCTAGACATGGCAGCACCCAGCCCTCTTCTTTCCTCCCCACCCCTGCTCTTCTTTCCTCCCTACCCCTGTGTCATGAGCCAATGAGGGAGGCTTCCACAGACTGGTAAGTGCTGGGCAACTTGAGGTCTGCCTTCCATCAGTCTCCTCTTCCTCTGCCTGGGCAGAGTTCACCAGCTCTGAGGACACATTCCACATCATTCCTCACTGACCAGCCTGGATCTTGAAATTTCTCTTTTTCTTTTCCTTGAAGTCACTTCAGTTTTCTTTAGCTTATTTCACTATTGGAAACTTCTTTCTTTCTTCTTCTTCTTCTTTTTTTTTTTTTTTTGAGATGGAGTCTCACTCTGTCGCCCAGGCTGGAGTACAGTGGTATGATCTTGGCTCACTGCAACCTCCGCCTCCTGGGTTCAAGCGATTCTCCTGCCTCAGCCTCCCTAGTAGCTGGGACTACAGGCACATGCCACCATGTCCGGCTAATTTTTGTAATTTTAGTAGAGACAGGGTTTCACCATATTGGTCAGGCTGGTCTTGAACTCCTGACCTCAGGTGATCCACCCGCCTTGGCCTCTCAAAGTGCTGGGATTACAGGCGTGAGCCACCACACCTGGCAACTTCTTTCTTTTCTAAGAAATTTCTTCTCAGCCTGAGCTCCTAAGACTGACTGGCTCCTTCTGAGTTCTTCAACAGAGCTGTCATGAGCAAAAGGCACTGTACTAGCCTTGAAAACATGCCCAGTCGAGGTACTGTAAACACAGCACAGAGCTCAAGACGGAGGACTGCCTGGCTCCCAAAACACATTGGTGGGATATGGGTGGTAGTGGTGCAGATGGTCCTGAGGTGTAACTGAAGACTAGAATTTGAAAATCAGAAAAACTCAAGAAGATAATGTTTCTTTCCTGAGGACTTTAATATTACTGCCTCCCAGCTTTATGCAGAATCCAGAAAGTTCCCTTACTAGGCACCCGCCTCCCAGCTTTATCCAGAATCCAGAAAGTTTCCTTACTGGGTGCCCGCCTCCCAGCCTTATCCAGAATTCAGAAAGTTCCCTTACTAGGCACCTGCCTCCCAGTCTTATACGGAATCCAGAGGCTGGACGCGGTGACTCACGCCTGTAATCCCAGTACTTTGGGAGGCTGAGGCAGGCGGATCATTTGAGGTCAGGAGTTCGAGACCAGCTGGCCAACATGGTGAAACCCTGTTTCTACTAAAAATATAAAAATTAGCCGGGCACGGCGATGGGTGCCTGTAGTCCCAGCTACTTGGGAGGCTGAGGCGGAAGAACTGCTTGAACCTGAGAGGTGGAGGTTGCAGTGAACTGAGATTGTGCCACTGCACTCCAGCCTGGGTGACAAAGCGAGACTCCATTTCAAAAAAACAAAAACAAAACAAAACAAAACAAAAAACCCAGAATCCAGAAAGTTCCCTGACTAGGCAGCCTACCTCACCGCCTAGGCTTTTACGGCTCTAAATAGAACAAACACAGTTTATGGTAATGCAATGACCAAATCAAGGTATAAATGACTTTTAAACTCACAACATGATTTTAAGATTTATAAACAGTGTTCAAAATGAAAATGCCTGCGGTTTCAAAGTTTCTGGGAATTTTATATCTTGAAATGGAGTTTACTCTCAGCCCTCTCAAGGTCTTTCCTATCTGTCCCTGGTGGCCAACACTCCCCAGCAGTCTTCTGGAGTGACTACACTTTCCAAAGGCATGGGAAACCACCACTGACATGGCCTTAGGCTGACGCTGAGTGTGGAGAAGCCTGGAGGGCAGGCAAGAGAAGGGAGAGGTCCACAGAAAACCTTTCGGGAACACGCCAAGGAAGAGAGAATAATTCAGAGTTTAGAGGGCAGCGAGACTCTGGGTTTTGGGCCAACTAAAAAAAAGGAGGAAAGCTCAAACTGTTGCAGGATGGATTTAAATTACCTGCTAAGAGGAGCATCTGAGTCTTAAGGGTTTCGAGACTCCAGGGGTCTACTGCCCAGAAAACTTCCCTTCCTTTAAGCACCAGGCCTTCAGTGGAGACGTTGGGAGGAGGGACTCTGGGAAGAGGCAGGCTGTTTTCTACTTTGCAGTTAATGTTACTAGTGAAGATAATCGGACTACACTGAAAATGGCAGCACATGAAAAAAATTCACGGTAACCGACCCCAGGAGTCATTTTGCTAGTAATACTGAAAACTGCAAATAACAAGACAATGACTGGGGGAAATTGTGACTTGGTAGAAACAAACACAAAAAATAAAACAAGTTCTAAAACTGGGCATCAAACGCCCTACTGACTAAAATTGTTGAATAAAAATAAAATCACTATCAAAGGCTGAGCATGGCCAGGCGCAGTGGCGTACCTCCTGTAATCCCAGGACTTTGGGAGGCAGAGATGGGGAGATCACCTGAGGTCAGGAGTTGCCAACATGGTGAAACCCCCTCTCTACTAAAAATATAAAAATTAGTCAGGAGTGGTGGCGGGTGCCTGTAATCCCAGCTACTCAGGAGGCTGAGGCA
>NW_012114599.1:5920992-5955330 GCF_000951035.1 Colobus angolensis palliatus | reverse complement strand
ACACTCTCGGCCTCACTCCCAGTCTGACTGGGCTCTCTCAGCAGTGTGTGCAGTGCTCTGGAGCTCTCTGGAGCTGAGGCTTCCTCCTCTGCTGCTTCCTGGTTTACCCTCTTTTTTGTGGCATCTCATGCTCCACCTTCACCTCTGTATCCACAGCTACCCGCCCTGACAACTGTGCCCCCTTTTAAACACCTCTCAAACTTGTCTCCTCCCCATCGCCACTGCCACTTCCTTGGTCTATCCTCACTACCCTTCCTCTCTGAACAATGGCAGCCTTTTTTTTTGAGATGGGGTTTAACTATGTTGCCCAGGCTGGGCAAAGTGCAGTGGTGCAATCATGGCTCACTGCAGCCTCAACCTCCTGGGCTCAAGTGATCCTCCCACCTCAGCCTCCTGAGTAACTGGGACTGCAGGCACACACCACCACTACACCCAGCTAATTTTGCATTTTTTGTAGAGACAGGGTTTTCGCCATGTTGTCCAGGCTGGTCTTGAACTCCTGGGCTCAAGCATTCCTCCCACCTTGGCCTCCCGAAATGTCGGGTTACAGGTGTGAATCGTTGTGGCTGGCCAACGACGGTAGCCTTCTAAGCAGACTCCTTGCTTCCAGTCTTGTCTTGACTCCAAGCTTTCCCCTTCCCTGTGGTCAGGGTGACCTGTCTAAGACAACTCTGACCTGATTATGTCTCAGTCTGAAAGCCTTCAGTGCTCCCACAAGGCCCAAATGTCCTACATCCTTAACATTAAAGACTCTTTCTACATGGCTTCCCTGCCCCTTGTTGCAGGGAATAATAAGTTCACAGCTCTCTTATATCCCTCCCTCATCACTAGTGGATTGGCTGTACTAGCCATGGGTATTTTAGGCTTGAAATTTCCTTCATTCTGGGTGGCTGAGTCCCTTTTTCTTAAGTTCTTCCTGGGCCTTAGTCAAATCTTTTCAAGTGACCCTGAATCTTCTCAGTACCCCATCCCCTTCCCACCCCCATCCAAGCTGTCTTTCTTCTGATTACCAGCATCTCTGTGGTGACCATACTCTTTTTTCTTACGTTTATTTCCATATCTAACAGAATGATGACATTGTGCCAATTCTCACTGTCTTGGGAGGTGGGGATAGGTTGGAACATGCCTGCTATTCCTTGTCAGAGCTGACCTGGGGAGGATGTCCATCACGAAAGGACCTCCAGTTCCTCAATAAGTCAAAGAATTACCATGTGACCCACAATTCCACTCCTAGGTACATACCCAAGAGAACCGAAAGCAGGTACCCAAACAAAAACTTATACATCAATGTTCATAGCAGCACTATTCACAATAGCCAAGAGGTGGAAACAACACAAATGTCCATCCATTAATGGATGAATGGATAAATAAAATGTGGTAGATCCATACAATGGAATATTACTCAGCCATAAAAAGAATTAAAAGTGCTGATTCATGCTACAGCATGGATGAACCTTGTAAACATTATGTCTAATGAAAAAAGCCAAGCAAAAACGGTCATATATAAATCCATTTATATGAAACAACGATAATAGGAAAAGTCACAGAGATAGGAAGCAGACTGGTAGTTGCCAGGGGCCAGGGGCTGGGGGTACTACTTAATGGATACAGGGTTTTTAGGGGAGTGATGAAACTGTTCTGGAACTAGATAGTGGTAATGACTGCACACTATTGTAAAAGTACTAACGTTACTGCAACTGTATACTTTAAAATGGTTAATTTTATTTTAGGTTTATTTCATCTCAATAAAATATAAACATGAAAAAAGAAAGGAGCTGGGCATGGTGGCTCACACCTGTAATCCCAGCACTTTGGGAGGCCAAGGTCGGAGGATCCTTAAGCCCAGGAGTTAGAGACCAGCCTGGGCAACAGAGTGAGACTCCTTCTCCATAAAAATAAAACAAAATACAGTAAAATATAGTAAAATAAAATAAAATAAAAGGACCCTCATGGGGATGGAGCAGGATAGTGTGTCAAGAACAGAGGACAATGGGTAATTCAATTCTGTGCCCCTGAGGCATTAAAGCAAATGGAATGGGCAGGAAAATGGCCCCATTTGCTTTAAAGTGATTGGGCCTCTTCAATGAATATTTCTCCCCAGGATGCATTTTCCAAAGACTAACCCTAAGAAGGGAGGTGAGGGGTAGACAGATGAAGGTGAACAGAGGGGTTAAAACGAGAATGAAAAGGGGTCAGGCCTCTTTCCCTGTTTGCTGGGGCCTGGGCTCACACAAGGACAAGAAGACTAGAAAGGTTGCAGCCTGAGAGGGGTGGTCTGCACAGCCACTGAGAAGGGAACCCTTGCTTTCTGGTAATAAAGCAAGACATTTCACATCCGAAATCACCTGCATGGTAAGTCTCAAATGTAAGTGGATCCTGTGAAACACAGTTTTATGCAGAGAGCAGAGATCAGATCAGATCACAAAGCTGCAAAGAGAAATCTCTTTACCCAAATTACACAGACCCACTCGTCTGGTTTCCATTTCACTGCCTGAGTCTGTTTTATAGTTGTGCTTTTTCATGAAGGCTTTTAAGGGAGGCTATACCCTGACATCATGTGGAAAAAATGTCCAAATACAATTACATTACAGAGCAGCACTCTTGGAAGAGAAGGCAGCCTTGAAGCCTGCTGGTGTCCTGTTTCCTCTCCTTTAAACCCGTTTGTTGCTCTCTGCTCTCTAAAAGCAGAAGCCCCCAATCCCAGCTCACCTGGTCTGGTTCCGCTCTCCGTCAGCGTGCGGAACACCGGTCTGGGAAATACAGCAATCTAAGGTACTGTGGGACTGTGTACTCCCGAGTGGGGGATGTGGCAGGGCCACAGGGAGCTGTGTCCAGCTGGGGCATGCCTAGCACCAGCCCACAGGCCTGAGCCGGCTTGTCTCATGCCACACACCTTACAATCATGGTGAGGAAACAGGGCCTCCCTCTGTTGGCTTTCTCAGAAATTTACTCCAAAACCTCCTTTCTACCTCCTTCCCTATCCTCATGACTTTTTTAGATGTGTCCCCAGGTTCAGGGAATAGTTTTTCTCAAAAGTTCTTATGAAAAAATAGTTACCCTCAATTAAAATTTGTTGTATTGTGAGCAAATTCTCCATATGTGTTGTCTTTTCCGTGTTTCTTCTTCCTCCTGGCAGAAGCTACCATTCTCCTGACTTTCCAGTCAGGGCTGTTCCTTCTGTCCCCGAGTCTCTGACTTGGATGGAACAGCACAATCCTTCTGCCACTCCTAGATAGTCCCCCTGCCAAACCCACAATCTCTCTTTTGAAGTCCATACTAACCACCTCCCCATTCTTGTTGGCTAGAGACCTGGTCTTCTTCAGTGACTGCGTCATGGTCACTCCATCTGGGACTTCCACATCCATAAAGTGTCCCTCCCAGTATTTGCTTTCACCATTCTTCAACCTCTTCAATTCAAATACTCCCCATCTCTGATTTTACTCTACTCCCAATTAATTAACTCCCAATTAACCAATTACTCTACTCCCAATGACACCTGACAACTTGTCATTATTTAGAACTGTTTCAACTCAAGATCTCCAATTCTAAGTTTTATCATCACTTTGAAATGAACATCAGTATCACTGCGAACGTTTAGTGGGTACTTATGTACAAGGCACTATCATACATACTTCATATATATTAATTATAATGATGTTTTAAAGTAGGTTTCATGAGCCCCATTTTATAATGGGGTATAACAGAGAGACACAGTTTAGGATTTGGGATTAAGCCACATAGTCTATACACTATGGCTCCCACATCATATGGCCTCTTTAATATTCCTAACACGATTGTTTAACCTTCTACCTTTTCCACTGAAACTCCCCACGCCCCGCAATCCTGACCACATCCTTGACCTTGCCCTCTCTCCCAGGCTACTGTTCTACATTATCCAGGACTCCCCACGCCTGTGATGATCTTCCTAGTCCCCAGTGCCCTTGTCAATCTGATCTGACATGAAGCTCAACAATGCTCCCTAGCCACCTCTCCCCAAACGCAATCTACTGTTTTACTTTGAGCCACCAATTCCAGCTGAGTAGCAGCAGTCTGCTGATGAAGCTGTCTATAAATTCACACTGTTTGATCTCAGCTGGACTCTCCATGTCCCCTGGTAATTCTTTCCTTCCTATTCTGGTGACTCCTAACTGATCGTCTATATAAACTGTTCCAATCTTTTCCCTGTCCCTACACCTTACTCCCTAACCACCCATTCTTGACTTCTTGACTTGACATTCTTGATAATCTTGACTTCTACAAGGACATTCAGCATAAGCTCAAACTTCTGTCCCCTTCAAAGTCACAGTTTCTCTAATGACTCTTTTGAAACACTGCCTTGAAGACAGATCAGGGTCTAGGAGATGTGGTTTTAGGGCAGGGGAGTGATGTAAATATTTATATGAGAAGGAGCCATTGGAGGTAGAGAAGGAGAGCCTGAAGATGCCTGGGAGGAAAGGGAATCGTGGCTGGATAGAGGTCATGGGGGAGGTATAAGGTGGTGTGTGAAGGATGTGTGCAGGGGAAGGAGCACCTTTTTGCTGAGTTTGAACTGCGGAGGATAAGAAGACAGATGATGTAGCAGAGTGGTCAACACTTGGGCCCTTTGCCTACCTCCTACTTACTTCTAAATTCCTTAAAGGTGGCTCTAACCTCCCACTATTGAACCTTCTCTCTCAACTCTCACTCATGACATTTTCTCAGTCCTCATCGTCCTTAACTTGACCTTTCAACAGTGTTTGGCATGGGTGACCAAACCTGCCCTCTTGATAGTTTTTCCTTATGTGGGTTTCATGACAATGGAACCTCTTGGTTTTCTTGATGGGTCTTCGTTATTCCCTTTGCTAGCTCCCCTTCCAAACTGCTACGATGGCCTAAAAATGCTGCCCACCTTTAATTTCTCTCCCCTCTTCCAAGCTACCCATCTATCTCTCTTTTTGCATTCACTCATTCAATATGTAATTATATTAAGTACCTACCATGTGCCAAGCACATGGCAGCTATTAAACTGTAGCTGAATTAATGTTAATGTGTAGCTCTGATCATGTTGCTTATTTGTTCAAAAATCTTTACTGGTTCTCTGATGTAAATGATATCCAGATTCTCTGGCCTGGCATTCCAGGTTTTAGCAGACATCCATTGTTTTTGCTGCCCACCTTTCACCCTCCTTCAGATAGCTGTCCCCAGTCTCCCTCCGGAGACCCAGCCCTTCCACACCTCAACTCCAGGCATGGTACCTGCTCCAGATAGGTTCCAAGCCTATCCCTGAACTAATCTCAGAGGCCAGGAATATGATGCCATCATTGGCATCTGGCCCCTGAGATTAGATCAGGGATAGGCTTGGACCCCAACTAGAGCCAATAAAATGCAATGGGATTGTACTGACAGAGGACTTGAATAAATGAAGATGTAAAGCCTAGAGCTGCTGTAGCCATCTTAAACCCCAAGAAAAGTGTGAGCTGATCGAAAACAGAACCAACCTAGGAGAAGAAGGGAGAAATGGCAAGAAACCAGGTCCTTGGGACACTGTTTGAGTCCTTGAATTATGTCATGTCTTAAGCCAGTCTTAGCCTTGGAATTCTCAGTTACATGATCCAATGTGCCTCCCCTATGCTGAAGTGGGCTGCATCGGACATTCTGTCACTTGCATCTGAAAGAATCTATTTGATCCAAAGGTCTTTTTTTGTGTTATCCTGCTTCATCTCACCCCACCCTACTCACGCACTTGACGCTTGTACCACACTAACATTCCTTTCTTGAACAGGCCTCACACTCTGTCACCCATGTCTTTCTGGAATGTTCTCCATCTTTCTCATCTTTTCCTCTTGAAATTCTGCCCATCCTTTAAGGTTTGGCTGTAATGAACTTTCCTCCAAGCAGCCATTCTTCTCTAATTTCCCCCAATGACAAATGTTTGTTGGATAAAGTCTAACTGAACACACACTGACATGGAGAACCTGGATCCAAGGTTCCTCAAACCTGATGCAGAGACCTGGGCCTCTGGCAAACTCGTTTATCTCCCCTCAGGGCTTGGGACTTGTTTCTCGGTCCTCCCACTGGTCCACCTCCTTGTTTCCTGCACTCTTTGGTCATCACTTTCCAAAAAGTTTTTCTGGGGACACTGGCTTTTTGGAACGTTAGCAGATATTTAAAACAACACAAAACACTCCAAACTTCAAAACCAACCAAAGCAGCTTTACCCCAGCTGGAAAGTAAGTAAAGAGTGTAACTATTTAGTAAGTTTGGGAAATTCTGGGTTAAACAAATATTTCTATTTTAAAAACCTGGGGAGGTGGGGATGGGGGCAGAGTATGTAGCTTTTCTCCAACTTACTCATTACTCATAAAGCAGGTACCAGAGCAGAGGGACGTGCCACATTCTTCTGTGAAAACACATTTAGGTTTAAGGTAGGTGCAGGTTATTTTATATACACACATAAATATCCTACCCTTTGTTCAAGGTGCCTATTTGCTCTGCACAGTGACTATTATGAACACAGAAAACTGTTCATTGTTAAATACGGCATGCTAAACGGTTTTGCTTTCTGGCAAATCTCCAAACCATAATTATTAAGGGACTGGAGCTGCTGAGGAATTCTTGGGTTACAAGAGGCTTTGATCCTGTTCCTGCCTTCTTTCCCTGACATGAATTTCCACGGGTGTGGCTGACTTTCATTGTGTTTCACTGCTGTGGTGCTGCTGTGAAGGTGAAGGATTAAACAGAACTTCACGGTGACAAGGGATTGGGCCCCCCAGAACTGCTGTGAGGAGGCTCTGGCTAAACCTCTCTGCCTTTTGGAGCTCCAAATGGCTGTAACCAAGGGAATGCACAAACTTCATCCAAGTATTGGAGTCGGGGAATGCTGTGGCCTCCAATGTTTGGTTTCCCACACACTCTGGGAAGCTCAGATTCTTAGGCCTTACTCATTATCGAGTTTCCAGCTGGGGTGAAGCCTCTGTCTGTACTAAATGGCTGACAGGACTTTGCTTAGCAAAAGGCAACAGGCCTCAGGTGGGTGAGGCTTTGTTATTTCATTCCCATCAAAGGTGAGAGATCTGATCCAAAATTCCTTGGGCAACTACAGCCATTCGACACGTGTAGCCCTCAAACTCATGTAGCTGCCTCCTTTACAGGGTCAAGAAGACACCTCAGCTCAGTCAAAGATCATTAGGTGAACTTTTGAGAGAGCCAATCTGCTTTCTACTGAAACATTTGCTAAAATGTCAAGGGGCACATAACTATTCTTTCAGGCTCTTTTAAATTCTCCCCTGCCTGTAAGAAGAGGTAAGAAAGAACACCCAGATGTTCATGAATCCATGATAGAAGGAATAAAAACACTCCTCCCAAAATGAAGTGGTAAGGTCCTCTTAACTTGGTGAATGAAAAGGCTTCTTTAACAAACAGCAAGTTTCTGGTTTTCCAGCATTAAAAAAAACCCCCGCTTATGTCTGGGTGCGGTGGCTCATGCCTGTGATCCCAGCACTTTGGGAGGCCAAGGTGGGAGTTATCACTTGAGCACAGGAGTTTGAGACCAGCCTGAGCAGCACAGCGAGACCTTGTCTCTCTTCTACTTTTTTTTTTTCTTAAACCAGTTAGCATTTGGATTGGGGATAGAACCGTGCTCACTTTTTGACATTGTATTTATTTATTTTTTTGAGTCTGTCTTCCAGGCTGAAGTGCAGGAGCATGATCATGGCTCACTGCAGCTTCAACCTCCTAGTGGGCTCAAGTGATCCCCTTACCTCAGCCTCCGAAGCAGCTGGAACCACAGGCACACGCTACCATTCCTGGCTAATTAAAAAAAAAAAAATTTTTTTTTTTCTCCCCATAAAGACAGAGTATGTCATGTTGCCCAGACTGGTCTCAACCTCCCGGGCTCAAGTGATCCTCCTCCCTCAGCCTCTCGAGTAGCTGGAACCACAGGTATGTACCATCAAGCCCAGCTAATTTTCTTATTTTTTGTACAGATTAAATCTCACTGCATTGCCTAGGCTGGTCGTGACCTCCTGGGCTCAAGTGATCCTTCTACCTCAGCCTCCCAAACTGCTGGGATTATAGGTGCGAGCCACCACACCTGGCCAACATTTGTTTTTATTCATATTTTAATACAGACAAAATCACCTTCATTTGATAGAGAAACTGAAGCCACATAGTTCAGGTGAGGACTCCCTGATTCCCAGATCAGTATTCTCTCTCCAAGAGGGCAGCTGTCCCTCAGAGTTTTCTTCCCAGAGGGGAAAATGCCTCCCTGGTTATGGGTAGAGGTCCCTGTGCTGGTGGGTGGAGAGGGGGGATGGCAAAACAAAGGCAGACAGAGAGAATGGGAAAGAAAACAGACATCAGAGTCCCTGAAGGCAGCAACTAGAAACCAGAAGCTTCTAACACAGGGGGATGTCAGAAAGTTGTCCAGACTACCTGTTTCGGGAGGGGCCAAAGTGGAGTTTCCTTCAAGTGTCTGCTCCCACTGGGAGAGGCAGAGAGGGAAGGCACAAGGCCCCTGGGGCGCTTGTCTCTAACCCCACATCCTGTGCATCCCTATGCGAGGCTGCTTCTCACTGGAAAGGAGTCAGGCGATCAATCATAAAGGGGAGAGAAGGGGCTTCTCCAGGGCCAGCGGGGCCCAATTCCAAAAGGCTGGGCTTCGGGGTAGCACAGGAGGCTTCTGAGACTCCTTCTCTCTTGACTGGGTCAACCTAGTGACATCTCCCTTCACTCTACCACCTCAATCTATCCCACTCCCCACCTCCTCCGTTGGCATCTGTTCTAGGAAGATGTGCATGAGTTCATTCCAGATATGGAAGGCCTTTCTCCTGGCTCAAGGTGAAGGTCAGTGATTCACATGGCTAAAAATGAACTTAAGGCCACCTATCAATAAAAGCAAAATGAAACGCACACAAAAAGTTAAATTCCCCTGCTATTTAAATTACAGCAAGGAACATAAAACCTTATTTAGTAATTACAACCAACACTCAAATATGTAAACTTTAATTACATGTTATGGATCAGTGAGAGCAAAATGAGGAAAAAAGAGGAGAGGTGAGGGTGGGGGAAAGCCACAGACTGAAAGAGAGAAAGTCCAGAGGCAGGCAGCTCAGCAGTAGAGAAGCCAGTGGGAGGAGGGGGAGGTACAGAAAAGCAGGAGTTGGAGGTTTAGCAGGCTCTGGGGCTGAGGTGACGTGTCATGCCTTGGACAGTGCTTATTAGGGGTTATTACTGACACCTCCTACTGGTCTTGATCCTCACACTTTCAGGTGCCTCCCTTAGAAAGGGAGAGCCCCAGTGGCCCATGGAGCAGGCTTGCAGGATTAAATACGAGACACTGAGTAGGTCTGAATTTCAGGTAAACAATAAATAACCTTTTAGTATAAGTATTCCCAAATATTGCATGGGGCATACTTATACTAAAAAAATATTATTTGTTGGCCGGGTGCAGTGGCTCACGCCTGTAATCCCAGCACTTTGGGAGGCTGAGGTGGGCGGATCACCAGAGGTTGGGAGTTCGAGACTATCCTGACCAACATAGAGAAACCCCATCTCTACTAAAAATACAAAATTAGCCAGGTGTGGTGGCACATGCCTGTAATCTCAGCTACTCGGGAGGCTGAGGTGGGAGAAACACTTGAGCCTGGGAGGCGGAGGTTGTGGTGAGCTGAGATCGTGCCATTGCACTGCAGCCTGGGCAACAAAATAAATAAATAAAAATTATTTGTTATTTATCTAAAATTCATATAACTGGGTGTACTGTATTTTTATTTGCTAAATCTGGCAACCCTACACAGGAGACCAAATCATTCTTCGGATGACCTCAATGACCAGGCCAATATTTACACCGAGGGCCGGGGGAAATCAAGTTGAAGGTCACTTTCAGAAATGAAGAGTGAAACAGCACAGAGACTTTGCTAAGCAGGATAGAACTTGGCAACTGGAGGATATCGACCCTCAAGTTTTCTCATCCATTGGCTATTTCCAGCTGTTCTCTTCCAGTACAGCTGAGGCTGTTTTTGCCCCCTCTCCCTGCCAAAAAGGTTAGGACTAAAAAGAGTAACTACACAGGGCTCACACTGGGACTATGGGTAACCTGGCCTGTATGAGGCCTCCTGAAGATTATGGAGGTTCTGTGGTGGACAGTGAACCTCCTGGAGCACTAAGGAACCAGCAAAGCCAAAATGAAACACAGTCCGTAAGTTCTATGGCGTTAAAAAGAATCTTAATGTCAACTGCTGTCAGTTTCAGGGTGACATGGAGCCCATTTCACCATGTCAAGGGGAGAGGGGCAGTGAAGCTGCCATCAACTAAAAGCCCCAGGTTCACCCAGCACTTGCTGAAGAGGACCCAAAGTGATGTTGATAGGGGTCACTACTACTGCCCTTGCTAGGGGGCCAGGAAAGGCTGTCTTGGGGCTGAAACAAAGAGCTACTGCTCCTGAGTCCCGATCCATGAAAGCTGGCCAGGGAAACCTGGCAAGGTCAGGAATCATAACCACTGGCTACAACTGAGACAGTATATGATTGTCTGCTCCCTGCCAGTCCCTCCTACTCTGACTACACGTCCTGCCAATTCATGCATTTATGCTCCTTGCCAGGCCCCTGTAGGCAGCAGAGGCCCTATAGGCAGTAATTTATAATATGGAGCTTTCTAGACTTAAAACAATTACAGAGTTATAGAGAATAATAACTTATTATAGCTGACAGTGGAATCATTCCAGATGTTCTGTTCTGACTTGCTTTTTTCAGTTAACAATATATCATGGATGCCTTTGCACGTGGGTTCATACTGATTTACTCCATTTTTAACTGCTGCATAGTATGTGGAGGTATTAACATTTACTTAACTAATCCTTTGATGAATATTTAGGTTATTCCTTTTCCTGTTATAAACATCATTGAAAGGAATACCTTATACATATATCTTTGTGCCCTTGTGCAAATATTCCTATAGGATAAATTTCCTAAAAGGGAATTGCTGGCTCACTTGGCACAAACATTTAAATTTCTATAAATACCATTAAACTCTCTCTAAAAATATACCAATTTATAGTTCCACCTGGTAAGATCATGCCTGTTTCTTCACAGCTCTCACCCTAGTGACAGCAATTATTATTATTATTTTTTTTTTTGAGATGGAGTCTCACTCTGTCGTCCAGGCTGGAGTACAGTGGAATGATCTCAGCTCATTGCAGCCTATGCCTCCCAGGTTCAAGCAATTCTCCTGCCTCAGCCTCCCAAGTAGCTGGGATTACAAGTACCCACCACCACGCCCAGCCGGTCTCAAACTCCTGAACTCAAGTGATCCTCCAGCCTCAGCCTCTACAAAGTGTGGGATTACAAGTGTGAGCCACCACACCTGGCCAAGAGTAATCTTTTTATTCTGTGCCCATAAGATACAGGGAAATGACAGGGTGCTGATGTTCTAACTGGTATTTCTTTTTTATTAGTGAGGATGAGCATTTTTTTCATGCGTGTACTGCTCACATCTTTTTTCTTCTACGAGTGCTTGGTTTTTATCTTTTGCCTCTTTTTCTATTATCTTCATTTACTGACTTTAAAGACTTCCTCGTACATTATTCATAAAAATTTAATTGCCTAATATATTGCCTGAAGTCCCAGCTACTAGGGAGGCTGAGGTAGGAGGATCACTTGAGCCCAGGAGGTACAATGCAAGTACTTCCTCTGAGGAGAGGCTCATCTACTGAAATCCTGAGTGTGTTTTCCTCTGTATGGGCCTATAAGGAGTCTTTAATTTTTGTGTTGTCATTGGCATAACGGATTTAGAAGAGTGTGCTTAAATATCTAAGTGGCATTTTGTTGTTATATTTTTATTTTACATTTCTAGTGTGCTTGCAGTTTGGTCAGAATGTGGCCTAGGAAGATTTCTTTATGAAATGGAAATTTTTTTGGTAACATGAAATATGATCAGTTTTTGTAAATGTTATGTAGCTGTTTGAAATGGATGTTTATTTTCTGTCAGGGTACAAGGTTTATACCTATACAAACTTTTAAGTCCGGTATTTAAATCCTTTAAGGCCTCATTCATCTTTGGCTGGCTTGACCTTTTACATTCTGAGAAAGGAAAGGTATCCTACTATGGCTGTATTTTAATAACTTTTATCTAATATTTTGTAGTCTTTTTTGGTAAATCTGGATGCTATTTTGCCCGATACGTAAAGGTGCATGCCTGTTATTTTGTGGATAACTTTTATCATTATCCAGTGTTTCTCTTCCTCTCCATCTTCATACTTTTTGTCTTAAATTTGTTTGCCTAATATTATTATTGCCACCCCTACTTTCTTTCTGTTACCATTTGCCTGAAACAAATTTGTGCATTTTCCTTTTTCTTTTTTTTGAGAAGGGGTCTTGCTGTGGTCCAATCTCGGCTCACTGCAACCTCCGCCTCCTGGGCTCAAGCAATTCTCCTATCTCAGCCTCCTCAGTAGCTGGGACTACAGGCATGCACCATCATGCCCAGTTAATTTTTGTATTTTTGTAAAGATAGGGTTTCACCATGTTGCCTGGTTTGTGCTTTTTTTTTTTTGAGACAGAGTTTCGCTCTGTCGCCCAGGCTGGACTGCAATGGCATGATCTCAGCTCACTGCAACCTCTGCCTCCCCGGTTCAAGCAATTCTCCTGCCTCAGCCTCTCAAGTAGCTGGGATTATAGGTGCGTGCCACTAATGCCTGGCTATTTTTTTTTTTGAGATGGAGGTTTGCTCTTTTGCCCAGGCTGGAGTGAAGTGGCATGATCTCGGCTCACTGCAACCTCCACTCCCCCATGTTCAAGCGATTCTCCTGCCTCAGCCTCCCAAGTAGGTGGGATTACAGGTGCATGCCACCACGCCTGGCTAATTTTTGTATTTTTAGTAGAGACAGGGTTTCACCATGTTGGCCAGGCTGGTCCCGAACTGTTGACTTCAGGTGATCCACCCGCCTCAGCCTCCCAAAGTGCTAGGATTACTGGCATAAGCCACTGCACCTGGCAATTTTTTGTATTTTTAGTAGAGATGGGGCTTTGCCATGTTGGCCAGGCTGGTCTCAAACTCCTGACCTCAGGTGTTCCACCCACTTCGGCCTCTCAAAGTTCTGGGTGTGTATTTCTTTATTTTCAACCATTCCTTGTAAATTTAGGCTTATCTCTTTATCAAAGTGACATATAGCTGGATGTGTTTCCTTCTTCCTCAGTAAAAGAACTCTAGTAATCTGCTTAGCCCAAAAGATCATGTTTCTTTGCACATCTTGCAGCAAAATATGGACATACTAGGTTATAGCCAATGAGAGGTAAAGAGAAATGTTTTATGGGACTTTGGGGGCACTCTTGGAAAGGCGAGGATGCACATTCTTTATTGTTCTTTCTTCCCTTCTTTTCATCTGTTATGAGGATGAGCTAGCTAATGCTTTTGGCAACCATCATGGATAAAGAGGTGACCTTGAGGATAGAAGCCACATGCCAGGAGAGTGAAGCAGAAAGACAGAAGAAGCATGGGGCCTGGGGCCTGCCAGTTAGCCTGGACTCCCTCATATGGAATGGACTGCAGTCACTTGAGAGAGAGAAAAACTTCCATTGTGTTTAAACCTCTGTTTGGCTTTTCTGTTACATGTAGACATCAGGATTACCAAAAGACATGCCAGATTTTGCCTTTCTTTAAAAAGAAAACTCAATCTAAGTTTGTCTTTTTTCCCCTTAGTTATTTGAGAGCGTTAATTTCTATTTCATTTATATTAGTAGTTACTATAAAATACCTAACAAACATATTTGCACATTTATTTTCGAAGAGCATTAGGACCTTGCTACTCCAAGTATGATCCCCTGATCAGCTGTGTCAGCATCACTGGGGAGTTTTTAAGAAATGTAGAATCTCACGCCTTACCTAGAATTTCATTTTGACAAGATCCTCAGGTGACCTGTGTACATATTGCAGTGTGAAAACCACTGCTCTTGAGACTGGTGTCCCCTCCCCATTTCTGTGTAATGTGCAATCATCTCCCACTTTCCTCCTTATGCCTGTGATGGCTTCCATAGAGAGCCAAGTCAGCACCAAGGCATCCCTTGGCCTTTGAAAATCTGGTCCCCATCTACCTCTAGCTTTAGTGTCTGTCCTTCTCCCACCCTACCCCAACTCTCCACTCCTCATGCTGGACTAAATGTGTCAGTTCCCTAAATGTGTCACGGCACTTCCTGGGTATACACTAATCCCTCCCCAGTATCCCACCCAACAGTTATCCCACTTCTTCCTTGCTAATTAATAGAAGGTCAATTTTGTTCTGGGTGGTGATGGTTCTAGTTCCAAGTGATATGCCTAGATGCGTCTCATTCTCCATTGCGTGATGCTTTCCCCTTCAGCCTACCCTTGTATCTGGGATGGCCATGTACCTGACCTGGCCAAGGATGCATACAGAAATACATGCTGCGGCGAGGGGGGCATTTAAAATACCTGGATAAAAAGAACCCTGTGAGAAGAAAAATGTATGTTCTTAACCCTTCTTTCCTACCTAAAATGTTGGGGTGTATCTCAGGTACACAAGCTATCCTGTAACCATGAGGACAAGCGTGAGGTCAAAGAGCCAACATGCTAAGGATGAAAAGCAGAAAGACCAAGCCAGGTCCTCAAGTGACAGTCTGTTTCTCTCTCCCCCCATTCCTTTCTCTTTAATTTGCTCCAAATTCACCCTCCTTTAGATGTAACTAAAGTTACATCTCTCCTTTAGTTGATGTAACATTGAACCGAGGTATGTTCTAGCCTGTTAGCTATATTACACTATAATATTTATTTATTTATTTATTTATTTTTAAGTTCCAGGGTACAAGTGCAGGATGTGCACGTTTCTAACAAAGGTAAATGTGTGCCATGGTGGTGTGCTGCACCTATCAACCCATTGCCTAGTTATTAAGGCAGCATGCATTAGCTATTTTCCTCATGCTGTCCCTCCCTGCACCCCACCCCTCAACAATACAGCTAAGCTTTTCATTATAAATATCACCCTGTCTCCCTAAATCTCCCCACCCACCAAATCCACCACTCTAAAATAAGAACAGTGGGTTTTTAGTTCCCTGAGACTGAAATTATTTTCCCCCATGGGCTGAGCCAGCTAGCCCCCATCTAGGCAAACCTACCCTTCCTCTCACCTTCTTCCCTGGTTCTAGCTGGCTATGTCATGGGGCACCTTGCCTATTGGGGACTGATCTTTTTTTTAAGTCTGTGGTTTCAGGGGAGTGGATGTTGTGAAATAGAGTGAAAAGAAACTGAAGTCTGACTGTAGTGAACTTTTCCCTGCCCCTACATGTGAATAATGACTTGCTGATAGAAGTAGCTTTTTCTTTCTTTTTTTTTGAGACGGAGTTTCGCTCTTGTTGCCCGGGCTGAAGGGCAATGGTGCGATCTTGGTTTACTAAAACCTCCGCCTCCCGGGTTCAAGTGATTCTCCTGCCTCAGCCTCCCGAGTAGCTGGGATTACAGGCATGTGCCACCACGCCTGACTAATTTTGTATTTTTAGTAGAGATGGGGTTTCTCCATGTTGGTCAGGCTGGTCTCGAACTCCCGACCTCAAGTGATCCGCCCACCTCGGCCTCCCAAAGTGTTGGGATTATAGGTGTGAGCCACCACGCTGGGCCAGAAGTAACTTTTTCAAAGATGAAAAACAATCTAAGATTTATGGACAGGGCTGTTCAAAGAGACTCGGTGCTGTTTGTAGCCAAGGTGGAAATTTCAGATTCCTAGATCTATTGTGGATTGGGAGAAAGGAAGGAAGGGAGGAGTTGAGGGTGGGGCAGGAGAGGGGGGTAAGAGAGCAAGAGGATAGAGGGTGGAGTTAGAACTGGCTGGAGAAGAACACAGGAAGGTCAGCGCTTTGGAAGATTTCTTGTGCCCATCTCTGAGTTCTAAAGTAGCGTGAACATGACAACCATTTCCAACAAATGGTGGTGACAGAAACAAATGAACCCACTTTGCTGGCACTGTTTTTCCCTAAGTGCCATGCTGCACACACTTTCAGCATGGATGGAAGGGCGATGGGGACCAGCACTGCATGTTGGAGATAAATAAACATTTTACCTGAAACTGGGAATTCTGCCTCTACAGGTTCTGACCCCTCACTGTGTGCTTGGGAAGCCACCAGAACAAGATTCCTGCTAGTTTCTCAGAGTCGAATCTGAAATATTTGGCCAGAAGCTAGATTGTGGTTGGACCAATCTCTTACAGCAACTCCTGCCCATTCCATCCGTCCCCAAAGGCCAGCGGTGGCGGCGGGGGCACTGAAAGGCTGCTGGGAGCAGCCCCGGACCCCGTGCATCTGGACCACCTCCTGGCCTCGCGGGTGCTGAGCCAACATTTTTGAGTGTATATTTTAAAACCACAGCTTCAAAAGTATAAAAATAGTGTGAAAAATAAAAACAGGACTCACAATCAGAGCCTCAATCACTCTGCTGGTTAGAGAGGTTAGAGAAATAATAAAATTAGAGGAACCAAACTGAAAGCTTTAAGAGCGTTCCCTTGCTTGGCAAGGAGAATCCTGGGGCCAGACTCATGCAGGGCCCTTCCCTAAGTGCTTAAAGCAGCTCGGCTTCCACTTAAAACGTCTGTTATCACTCCTCTCTCCTCCGGGTAGTTATTTATGAAGAAGGTTTCCCAGCTAGCCTGTCAAGCAAGGCATCTCTAACAGGGGCTGGGCAGGCAGGAGGAGCTGAATGAGAAGCCCACAGAGGCTGTGCTGTACGATCCCACTTCTTCAAACACGCCCAGGCTGTAACTCAAAACTTGAAAACAACCCAAATCCTTTTCCAAACACAAACCCAATGTCTTCTGTCAGGTTCCATATATTTTCCTAACTCCATTCCCCACCCCGACCCACTCCACAGCAGAAACCAATTTTCTTAACAGAGTGGGTTCTTGGGAGTTTTCTAAGTGTTCTCATTTGGAACAGATTAAGGGGGCAAGGACGATAACCTCATTTTTTTTTTTACTTTTGAAAACACACACACACACACACGCATGCGCTTGAGGGTCTGAAGCAGAACCACCACTATGTTCTATGAGTGGCTTTTAAAAGAGGGGAATTTCATTTTCTGGTGTGATGGGACTGGGTTGCTTGGGGAGCCCTTACCAACTCGTCCCAGTGTAACCTGACCCCACAGGTTCATTGCTGGGGCCCTTGGGCTAGCCAGGAGGCTGAGCAGGGGACTGACCGAAGGGAAGCTGCCCATCTCAAACCCCATGTCCACATTCAACTCCAAAACCAGGCTGTGCTACAGAAACAATAGGTCTGCCTGTCGTGAGCCACTCTAGAATGTAACATGCTCCACTCTGCTGTGATGGAGGCCTCAGCCCTTAAAAAGCTTAGTGTGGGTGAGAGGAGGAGACTCATAAAGAAGGAGCAATGTAAGAGCTAAACTGTGTGGGTGTGACTTAAGTAGAGACACAAAGACTGGAAAGGCTTTGTGGGAAAGGAGGGCACAGGGCTGGGTAGAATCGCGACACTTAACCAGGTTGACCAGCTCAGGGAGGACCTGCCATGCGTAAGCACAGTGGTGGAACAGGTAGGGTGCTGAACTGCGGCCTCCCCTCTCCACTTCCCCATTCCTGCTCCCTTTTGAGTGTGGCTCCCTCCCTCCTGCCATTGCTCCATTTTTTTGGTCTCTACTAAGTGTATTCCTCCTCCCCAGTCCCCTTCAATTAAAAAGTTATCTTTCTAGTAAATTCTTGCTATGGGTAATGCAACTGCAAAGCTTGTGGGCTTGTTTCCTAAGGAAGTGTCTGCATTTTGGGTGATGTGTGTGGTCCTAAGAGATGGAACAGGGATCAGCAACTAAACTTACCAAGTTGGTGAGAACGTTTTGAACAAAATTCTTATTATTAACGGTTACTTCCTTATAAAATTAGCCATGTAAATTGCTAACAGAAAACATGATTTGGATATATGTATGTAAAGGAAGGTCTGTTGTATGTATATATTTGGATATATGTATGTAAAAGAAGGATATATGTATGTAAAGGAAGGTCTGTTGATTTTAGGTGGCATACCACCTGAGAGGGTGGACTCCCAACAGTTTAGGAGCAGACGCTCTTATCTAATTCATCCCTGTGTCCCCAGCTGTTAGGCACTTTCCAGAACCTCAGTGATTAGGACCTGGTAAAAACAAGAAGATGGCAGATTGCGAGAAATGAAGTTCCTATCTCCCAAAACCCAGTCCTCCCCACTTACATAGAAATGGGCTTTTTAGCTGAGCGTGAGTCCATTTAGCTCAACACACGATTTCTGAGCCTCTTCGGCTGAGACCTGTGGCAGATGACGAGGGCCTGGCCAATGAGATCCACGGAAGTGGTGCATGTGACTTCCAGGTTGGCCCCTCCCTCCTACCTTCCTGCTCACCAGATTGTGGACATGGAAGTGGGAGCTGGCACTGCCATCTGGGGCCATGTGAGGGATGGTGTGTCTTGAAAATGTCAGAGCACCAAGAAAGAAGGTGTGGGCCCCTTACCATATGGACCATCACACCAGTCTACTGAGTGCTCTATGTGAGGAAGAAATAAGCTACTGACTTGTTTAAGCCACTACTAACTTCTCTCACAGATGCCAAATCTATACCCTGACTAAAACACCAGCTGTTTCATGCTTGAAACCCCAGAAAATACTTCAGAAAGTCCATTTCAAGATACGTCCCAAGCTGACAGCCCTGGTTGTACTCCAGTAACTTCAGTACTTCAGCTGGAGGGGGGGAGGCAGGAGAGGGGAAAAGAGGGAGGGGAGAGGAGGGAGAGAGGGAGAAGACAAGCTGCTGTCAAGGCCAATTCTTTGTTTTTGATTCCCACCTGCTGTTCTCTGCCTCTGCTCCTGTAGATCAGCCTCACAAGAAATTCACTTCTGACAAATGCAGTGACTGAAGTACAGCAAGGATTTCCTGGCCATTTTGATATTCAGGGAGGGATTTCTTACTTTTAGCTCATCACAATGCATCAGTGAACAGGTCAGAGCACATCTCTCGCATCCCATTCTCCTCCTGATGCTCATACAGACATTCACATCCAAACTGGGGCTGTATACTCCTTACAAACAGACACTCTGAAAGGTGCACAGATTCCCAACACACCTTTCTATCTCAAAGTACACACCCTGCCCCATGTGTGCAGAGAAACACCCTCCCTGTACTGACCCACCATCACCAGAGCCACTCGCCATTCTGCTCTTCTGCCCATGAGAGGTCTTGCCGTGGGGACTGCTGTAGTCAAAAGAGAGCAGCAAAAACAAGGAAGCCCAGGCTTTCACAATCCACCAAGCATCTTCTGGGAGATCTGAGAACAGAACTGGAGAGTTTGGTGGGTGGGATGAGGGCTTCCCAGGTCTCTGGTGTCACCCTTTACGCCTCCTTGGATAACAGCAGGATGGTGAGGAAGGAGGGGCCACCAGCTTGGCCAGTGAGGAGGCCTCTCCTGGGCCCCACCCTTGCCCTGCAGAACTTCTCAGGCAGCACTGTCATGACAGCCTGGGTCTGACCTTCATCTGGCTGTTGGGATGGAAGAAGTCTGTGGCTGAGTGAACTCAGGAGGGCAAAGGGCAGGTGCCAGCGCTGGCTGGGATGCTCAGGAGGGGTGCTCCCGACAGAGCCAGGCCTGAAGCTGGGGCTGGAGGAGTCATCCTCATTGAACCAGGGACGAACGAGAAAGCAGTGGGGGGGACCATCTTGCCACCCCTGACAGAGCAGTGACCCTAACACCTGAAACTGGCTTAGGTTCAAAAAGGAAGCCTGCTCGCCACAGTGAAAAGAGAAATCCTGCATTGTGATATGGCCTTGCTGAGGAAAGCGAAAGTTCCTGAGGAAAAGGAAAGCAGAGAAGAGGAGAGCCGAGGCCATGAGCTGGAGAAGGAAGATCACCAGGCACCAGGCTTGCCCTAACAGGGAAGACAACACCCTGCAGCCGCGTCAGCACCAGATGGCCTAAGCCTCAGACCGAGGGCTTATCATCACCCACAGGGGTCAGTCGCCTTGGCCAGAGAGCTCGGCTTTCAGAAGCAGCAAGAGTCGGGGCAAAATGATGCAAAAATGACCCTCATTTCCTCGAAAGGAGCCTGTTGTTGTCTCTCTGGGGATTAGTCACTGGGAGGCCATGGTAACAATCCCATCACCCCAGCAACCAGGCCCAGCCAGGGTACTCACTGGCACTCGTAACTGGCCAGCAGATGGAAGATGTTTGCACCTGCTTTTGCACATCATGGGAGCCGCTGCCAGTGACGCACTCGCTGAGACGCAGGTGAACGTCAGGGGGCCCAGGCTCTCTGGAACAGCAACTGACAGCACATGCAACTTGGAATGCGGCAACTGGAGCTCCGCTGTGCCTGCCCACTGCAGTTGGCAGGAATGGGGGTGGAGGTGCAGACGATGGCCTACCTTGGTCAAATCTCTTTCTTTTGAAGGAATCAATGAGAAAACAGATAACTGGCTCCCACATAACTATCTTCCTTCAAAAGCCATTTCCCCTCACCCTCCACTGGTTCACAGCGGGTTAGGACCACAATTCCTAGCCTCTTCTGTTTCCTCCCATGCAGCCCCACTGACAATAAGAGGAAGACCCAGTCAGCCACGGAGAGAGGCCCAGAGAGACCAAGGCAGCGGAATCCGGGGCTGACTCAGGGTGTGGTTTGATTGCTGACCACTGAGAGATGGCTGGTTTCACAGAACACTTAGTTCTTCCCACCCCAGTGTTGCTGGAGTTCCTCCAAGCCCTCTTCTCAAGGCAGTGTTCCATCTTCTCTGCCCTTACCCTACACCACCCTGTGTCACCCCTGCCAGCTCCTCTCTACCCCCTGAGTCTGGATTATTCTCAGGTGGGTATCCCTACATTTCTGTCACTTCCTCTGTATAAATCAAGGCTTGGGGGACAGTAGAGGTACTGTCCTGGGCCTCAGGAGATGGTGTTGTAGACCTCGTTTTTCTACTCATTATGTGACACTGTGGAAATCATTTACCTTTCCTGGGCTTCAATTTCCACATCTCTAAGTTAGAGGCTCTAAAACCCTCAAGTCATGGGATTCCCTCCCTCCAGGACGGGCACTGGAGAACAGGAACAGCAGCAACCTTGACAGAGGACCACCTGCCGCCTCTTGCTGCATCTGCCCTCTATTCCCTTTCCCCAGGGCACACTCTGGTATCTCAGCTCTGGTCCCCAACCCATTTTCTTACGCTGTGACTCCAGTGTCTTCTTTCAAACACAACAGTGAGTTTAGAAGACATTCAGTGCATCCCTTCCTCTTAACTCCTGGGTTCTAAACTAGATGCCAGGTTTGGACTCCTTTCCCTGACTCAGAGAGGCTCGGAGAGTGCAGGGCCTCTGTCACCAGAGCTCCAACTCTGGCTCCAACTTTGGGCCCATTCCTTCAACTGTCTGAACTTCTGCATATTCACATCTACAATGGAGGAAGTATAGTAGGTCCCTATAATCCCAGCTACTCAGGATGCTGAGGTGGGAGGATCCCTTGAGCCCAGGAGTTCAAGACTGCAGTGAGCTACAAGCGTGCCTGTGAACAGCCACCAGTATTCCAGCCAGAGTGATGCAGTGAGAACCCACCTTTAAAAACGCAAAAATATAAATAAAATGGAGGAGATAATAAAGTATCTTACACTGTTGTGAGGATCAAAGGGGATAAAAAGAAACAGGAGCATCAAGAGGGAGGTGATGAGGTTCTCCTTCCCTTGTTCCCCCACTAGCTTGCTCAGAGTGGGAAAGAGCAGACGGGGCTCTGGGAGGAAGGGGCCACCTCCCCTAGGCCTTCCAGATCAATTCATGCAGCCTTGGCTCTGGTCCCTCATCTGGGACCTGATGAGCAACTGACAAGTATCCCCCTGCTGGGCACTTCCCAGGGCCGGTCCTGTGCTAGGCATGTGGGCCCCTATGGATGAAACTCTTGCTCAAGAAATTTCATCCTGCATGATCCAGTATGCAATGACAAGGGAGAGAAGGAGTTAGTCCAGGATTTTCTACAGTGGCCAGTCTTAGTAGATGCTCCATCAGTTCCTCATCAGCTGTTGAATTCATGTCTCTAGGAAGAGGTGAGGACTAAGGTGATTTAATCTGCCATAACAAGAAAATGCTGTGACCTCAGGGCAATTTCACAACACAGAATCCAAACAGTTCCCCCACCAGATAGATCTGAAAAACACTAAGCTTCTTACTGGGTTTAACTACTTTGGTAGATGCATTCCTCGATTCATTCCTTCAATTGATCATGAAACAGTGATTCTTATTGAACATCTATTATGTGCCAGGTTCTGAGAATATAGCGGCAAACAAACAAGACAAAAATCCTACTTTCTTGGAACTTTTTTTTTTTAAGATGGAGTTTCATTCTTTCGCCCAGGCTCGAGTGAAGTGGCATAATCTCAGCTCACTGCAACCTCTGCCCCCTGGGTTCAAGCGATTCTCCTGCCTCAGCCTCCTGAGTAGCTGGGATTACAGGTATGCAGCACCACGCCCAGCTAATTTTTGTATTTTTAGTAGAGAGGGGGTTTCACCATGTTGGTCAGGCTGGTCTCGAACTCCTGACCTCAGGTGATCCACTCGCCACGGCCTCCCAGAGTGCTAGGATTACAGGCGTGAGCTACCGCGCCCGGCCTCTTGGAACTTTTATTCCGGTGGAGAGAAACAAATAACAAATAAATAAAATTATGCAGAGAATTAAACCAGTGGGACGAAAGACAGCAAATAACCGGGCGGTTACTGTAGTCTGAGAGGTCAAGGCAGGACCCCTGTGCAGATGACACTGAAGCTGAGATTGGAATTATATGAGGGAGTCAGCCATGTGGGACGAGGGAAGAATATTCCAAGCAGAGGGAACAGCTATTGCAGAGGCCCTGAGGTTGGAACGGGCTTGGGAGTGGGAAAACCCCAAAGAAGGCTGGAGTGGCTAGGGGAGGAGTGGCAGGGGCTGGACTGGTTAGGATTTTGTATGTTACCTTAGGAGTTTAGGTTTTCCCCAGATTAAGATGGGAAGCCAAGACAGAGTTCTGAGCAGGAGAGCAGTATCATCTGTTTTACTCCTGAAGAAGCGAGCCCAAATTGCAGCGAACAAAAATAGAGGCAGGAAGGCTGGGGAGAGATGGTGGTGGCTTGGACTAGCACATGAAACAAGCCTGGTGAACAGGCACTGTGTAAGTATTTGTTGAATGAATGAACAAATGAATGATTGAATACCCTTATCTGACCACTTCTCATCTCATACTTAAATAGTAAGAAAAATCTCTAGACTATCTTAAGTAGGAGTAAGAGAAGGGGTCAGAAAACAATTTAGAGTTTTGGTTTTGTTTTGTTTTTCTGAGACAGGGTCTCACTCTGTTGCCTAGGCTGGAGTGCAGTGGCATGATCACGGCTCATTGTAGCCTCGATGTTCTGGGCTCAAGTGATCCTCCCACCTCAGCCTCCTCAGTAGCTGGAAACACAGGCATGAACCACTACACTTGGTTAATTTTTAAAATTTTTTGTAGAGATAGGATCTCCCCACGTTGCCCAGGCTGGTTTTGAAGTCCTGGGCTCAAGTGATCTGGCTGCCCCGGCTTCTGAAAGTGCTGGGATTACAGGTATGTGCCACTGTGCCTAGCCCCAACTTAGAATTTTAAAGTAGACACATATAAATGATGAATGGCCAGGCACGGTGGCTCACGCCTGTAATCCCAGCATTTTGGGAGGCCAAGGCAGATAGATCACTTGAGGTCAGGAGTTCAAGACTAGCCTGGGCAACACGTAGTAGCCCCATCTCTATTAAAATACCAAAATTAGCCAGCCATGGTGGTGTGTGCCTGTAATCCCAGCTACTCGGGAGGCTGAGGCAGGAGAACTGCTTGAACACGGGAGGCGGAGGTTGCAGTGAGCCGAGATTGCACCACTACACTCTCACCTGGGCGCCAAGAGTAAAACTCCGTCTCAAAAAATAAATAAAAATAAAAATAAAAATAAATGATGGAGGCAAATAAGTGTAACTCATCTGAAGAGGAATTTAGGCCAGGCTTGGAGATAGGCAGGAGGATCTATTCTAGTAAAGTGATTCTTAACTTTTTTGGGTCATTCTTCTTCAGAAAAAGGTACTTGGTACATCTATAATATTGAGTCTGGGGCCAGGGAGCGGCACCACAGAGCAGAAAGGGCACTTTGAAGACGATATACCTGACGTGATTAGGAAAGAGCCTACAGAAGGCAGGAGAAGGAGGGAGGCAGTCAGTACTTGCAGAGCCCTTCTAGTGCCTGACCCTGTGATCTGGCAGGAATTGAAAAAAGCACAGGGCCTGCTGCAGGTCTGAGACTGGTGGGCAGCCTTAGAGGTTCCAGGGGTGGAAGCATCTGTGACTCAGTGTGAAGTCCCACAGGCCTGGGGCTTTGCTGACTGAGCTGTCTCACTCCATGGGGCCACTGGAAAATGTCGCAGTGACCCAGGCCTCCCTATCTCTCTCCTCCCAGGCTTCCCTCCCTGTTCGCTCAAGGGTCGGGGCATATGAGAAGTGTTCATCCTTTCATGCTGGCTCACGGGCTCTCTGTGAGTGACGATGATGCACACATGTATATATGTGTGCAGATGTTGGTTTTTTCCTTCTTTGCCTTGCCCTGGCTACATGGCTGCTTGGACTCAACCTTACAAGGCCACTTGCCTACTGCTCCATTCTCTAACCTCTGAGTCTCATTTTTCCACATCTCACTCCTACTTCCCTTCTTCCACCTCCCTGCTAAACACCATTGTTATTCCAGTCGCTACAGGTCACCATGCCAAGCACAGGAGGCTCCTTCAGTGTCTCCCAGGTAACCCAGGACCATGGTCCCTGCAGCCCCAGGCTGGCTCTCTGGTTCTGTAATCCAAGACCCAGACTTCAGAGGTAGGAGTGAGGAGGGACCCAACACTACAGGCTGCAAACTCAGCCTACCAGACCTGGACAGTGCGTGAGTCAGCAAGACTGCCACCCTAGTTGGTATGAATCAGTGAAAAACGCTGCCCCTTGAGCTGGTTCCAGCAGAGAGGGTCTGCCTGCTTGTTCTGGAGTTCCCTTATTTTAAAGCGTACTCTCATGCTTCTTTTGCCACCTGCCTGTGGTGAAAAGTCAATCCATTAACACAAATTGAGCACCCACTGTGTAACTAATAGAAAACAATCTCTAAGTTCATGAGGGCTAATTGGGAAGAGAGAACTAAAGCACAGGAAAGGGAAAATGATAAAAGCGTAGAACAGCAAAGGCTCTGTGATGATACAATAACCAAATGCTGCAGCGGTTCAGGGAATGGGGAGATCCTGGAGGGCAGGGGTGCTGTCGAGAAGATGGGATTTAATGCATTCCCACTAAATGTCCATATTTGGCAGGACAAGCAGAAGTTTTACATGACTTTTTGTGGGCAAGGGGCCTGCTAGAAGAGAGGGACCAGAATTACCTGGAGACAGTATTCCAACAAAAAGAGCCACAGCTGATCTGCCTGCTTGCCTACCCACTACTCCCTTTAAAGGTCTTATATATACATTTTTCCATAATAAAGTTTCTACCAAGAAGTCATCCTTCTTGAACCAAAACACTAACAACAGGCAAGAAATCTGGTACCCCTTAAAATTCCTTGCTCAGTGCCTTCTCTTATCCTGTATCAACTCAAGCAGAAACTGTTTTCCTTTTTTTTTTTTTTGAAATGGAGTCTCGCTCTGTTGCCCCCGCTGGAATGCAGTAGTATGATCTCAGCTCACTGCATCACTGTGAAAACTCCACCTCCAGGGTTCAATCAATTCTCCTGCCTCAGTCTCCTGAGTAACTGGGACTACAGATGCACACCACCACGCCCAGCTAATTTTTATATTTTTATTAGAGATGGGGTTTCACCATGTTGGCCAGGCTGGTCTTGAACTCCTGGCCTCAGGTGATCTGCCCACCTCAGCTTCCCAAAGTGCTGGGATTACACATATGAGCCACCACACCTGGCCAGAAACTGTTTTCTGAGCCTTACAAATGGAGATGGGAATGGGAGCAGGCCATCTAAATTAGGTGGCCAATAGTGGCTGAAGCTGAAAGAGCAAGAGAGAGAGATCCAGTGCCAGGAAAAGCAAGAAGCCTGAGGGAAGTCCAGAAAGCCACCCCCCTGCCTGCCTTGTCCCCATGGCCCATTCAGCTCCCAGAAGCACCCTGCCTTCGCTAAGTGGAACATGGGGTTCTGCCTGGGGACCTCCTGATCTAGCTATCCTTAAGTCCATCCTGGAGTCCTTCGGTCTAACTCTCTGCAGTATTTCCAGCTAAGCCACACCAGATAACTTGCATTGGAGTGAAAGAGCTCTACAAAAAGAAAAGGCTCAGGTACCCCTGGCTTGTAGGAAAGGCTATGGAAGAACCCCAATCACTGGATTCTTTCTTTTAGCCCTTCTAACCTTCTAAGATACCTTTCTTATCTTCTCTTCCTCAGAAGGCAGCTTCACAAATTTGTACCTTCATGGGTTCCTCCCCTGCTGCTCTCACCCAGAACTCTGCCTAACTTAAGAATCATACAAATGCCGGGATTTAAAGTTAAGTATTGTCCAGGTTGTTTTTCCCACACCGAGGCCTTTGTTCAAATGAAATCTGACATTAAATCCCTGATGTGGTATATAAAACAGATCCAAGTGGCCGCTTGGTGGAAGAGGGTGGGGAGCTGCAGAGATAGCCTTGAGCATCTCCTGCTCTTGCATTAGAGCTCTTTCCTGAGCGTTTCAAGGCCTGAAGTCAGAGCAGGGAAAGGAGGAAGGTGGAGCCTTGCCTGGAGTCTGGCCCACACATTTTTTTTCTCCTAGCTGCGAATTTCAATCCTTTACTCTTAAGTCCTGGAAATGTCATTTCTTCCATTCCCTTCTGCAGGCTCCACGACTGTTACAGAGTGGGGAGGGAGGGACAGAGAGGGTCCTGCAGCTGGGGCTCCCTGATGTCCATACTTCCAAGGGCTGAGGGTGCTTCGGACATTGCAGGGAGAAAGTTGTTGACAGGCTGTGAGTTTCATGCTTCCCTATGCGGGGTGAAGCATGTGCAGGAGATTCCAGCAGGCAAAAAAGGTGAATAAGAAATCCATTCTCAGGAGGGCCGGCTAATCATGGCATTATTTTTCCCAGGCCTTCTAGAATCATTAACTAATTCAAATCTAGACATAAAGCCAATTATTCAAAACGATATCTTAGGGTGAGGAAGTCTGAATGACTGCATTTAACGCTTGCCTCTTCTACAGGTTCCAGAAAGTGCCCGTGGGGACCGACAACTAGATCTGTTAAGGAGCACTGGAGATCCCAGGATAGCTGTGCTGCGTTCTGAGGAAGGCAGGACAGAGCCCAGACAGTCTATTCTGTTCCCACAGTAGATGAAGGTCTCCCTTTGCCCTCTCCATTTCCATTGTCGAGCTCTCCAAGACCTAAGGAATACTTTGTCCTGGATCACAGTGACTTGTGGCCTCTGACTGCCTTTCCCGATTTCCTGGTAGTTTCACTTCCTGGAATGCCATGGTCTGATTTCTACATCAGTGCCAGAGGCATGCCTCGGTATTTTTCCCTGGACACCTCATAGGTTTGAAACTCTGAAGTCACCTCATGCTTTCCCTTCTCTCCCACCTCCCACAGCAGCACTCCCCATGTTGAGATTACCCAAACCCCAACCAGTACTCTCACACATCAGTCCTCTCCTCCATCCCATCCCTACTGAGAGCAGCTGGAGAGGACTGTCGCTGCCAGCCCCCAGCTGATTTCCCTGCCTGGTAAATCCCCTCATCACTCATCCCCAGCCCTGGCCCATCTCACACACTGCTGCCAGAGATTCCACAAGTATGTTTCCTGTAACACCAGTCTCCTCTGAGTGCCTTCCCACCTCATTCCTGCTTTAAACCCTCTCCAGCTTCCCATTACCTGCAGAAGGAGATTGGGGCTTGGCACTGAGCCATCCCACAAGCGGGTGCCCCTGCCTTGCTCAGGTTCATTTCCTGCTCCTCTTCCTTGCCTGGCCTGAGCCTGTGTTCTGACCACAGAAGTTCACTCACTGCTGCCCAGTCAGCTCCCAGGTTCTCCCCAACTCCAGGCTTTGGCTCCAACTTCTCTTTCTGCATTGACTGTTCTGCTCTCATTTGTGTCACATCTATCCCTTCCTTTGGGCCCACTCCACTCTCCAGACCCTTTCCAGAGAGACCCCACAGAATGCACCTCCTACTTCCCCAAGCTCCTCCAGCAGGCTGCTAGAAGACGGTCTGAGAGCAGAGCTCCGTCTGCATCCATCTCTCACTGACAGTGGGAGATCTCAGAGGTGTGGAGCTCTTGTGTTGTATTTCTTTCTTGGAGGAAAACTGAGAACTAACTTTAACTTTTTCATTGTAATTTTAACTTCTCAAAGAAGACGTTAAATATTAACACAATTTAATAATGTTATTTTACTGTGGCATTTAGCCAACCACTGATTTGGGGACAAAAGAAACAACATGTACTTTTAAGGTAGTTAATTAAGGCTCAATGGTAATTAACTTGGAACACCAAAGAGGAAAACATCAGCAGTGATTCTACAAAATCCTTATATGCTGAATGAATGTGAAGTTACCACCAGCACCTGATATCCTTGAGAGATGGTAAAACAAGGCAATATTGTTCTTTTTTTTTTTTTCTGAGACGAAGTCTTGCTCTGTCACCCAGGCTGGAGTACAGTGGCACTATCTCAGCTCACTGCAACCTATGCATCCTGGGTTCAAGAGATTCTTCTGCCTCAGCCCCCCGAGCAGCTGGGATTACAGGTGCCCACCACCACTCCAGTTAATTTTTGTATATTTAGTAGAGATGGGGTTTCACCATATTGGCCAGACTGGTCTTGAACTCCTGACCGCAAGTGATCCACACGTCTCAGCCTCCTAAAGTGCTGGGATTACAGGCGTGAGCCACTGCGCCTGGCCTAAAACAAGACAATATTGTTCTGATGAATCAGTTGCCTAACTTCTGATTAAAGAAAAAAATCAGGGTCCTGAAAAAATTCTCAGTCCCCAGCTACTTTTCAGTCTAAAGAAAAAGACCTATATTATGCTTAAGAAAATCAAGTTGGGCTGGGTACAGAATCTACTGTGTATTATATTCCAACAAATGTTTACTGAGCACTCACTGGGCTTTCTGTGTGTCCTTCTAAGCAAATGCTGCAATTGGAAAAATGAATAAATTGCCAATGGCAGAATTTAGCTATTGGGGAAGTCTGGCAGGTTGGGGGCTGAGGGGAGCCTGCTTGCATATCACTTGTGGCTCCGTTCCAAATGCTATCCTGCTGAGAGGAAAAGCTGATCTAGGTGAAACCTGCCCTGGTGCAGTATCACTGAGAGATGCACAGACCATTTAGACTGCGGATTCAGATCCTGGAAGGTTCACACATCTCGGGAGGCTTCCAGGGAACACAGTCCTGTGTTCTGCCTTGGCAAGGAGCCCCAGCCAGAGTAACTGACGTGGGGCCTTGCATCAATTACAAAGGCTATCTGGCTTCCTCTTCTCTCATTCTGTTGTCTGTTAAGGTGAACTTCTTTGCTCAGCTTTGATCCCTTGCCTCAAAACAGTGTTCTTGCTTCTCATTGGGACGGTTGATCCAGAGACCTTTACTGACACCCAGCCCCAAGAGAATCCAAGTCCACTAAAGTAGGCATCCTCCCAGATGGGCCCGGGGCTGTAACCGCTTACACTATGGCTGTGACCTCAGGACTACCCAGCTAGGGTGCTCTTCTTTCCACTCCCCTCTTCCCTCCTGGGTTCATGTCATTATCAAATGAGCAGCTAGGACACAAAGTAGAGAAACTTAATGTACACATAATCATTTGTTGCTTTCTGTCACATACAAAAACTCACACAGGAACAAAATGATAGTTTTGTGATTCCTGAGTTACGGAACCACACAGATAATAGAGACTTGGCCTTATTTAAAACCGATGACAATGTAACTAGCAAAAGACCTAACAGTTTATTAAATTTCTACCTTTAAAAATAATTTTTCTCTAGGATGTCCTAGAACAGGGGTCAGCAAACTATGGCTAGTAGATCAAATCTGAGAAGCTGCCTATTTTTGTAAACAAAGTTTTATTGGAACACAGTCATGCCCATTTGTTTACCTACTGTTTGTGGCTTTCTCACTGAAATGGCAGAGTTAAGACAGAGACCAAATGACCAACAATGCCTAAGATACTATCCGGCTCATTATGGAAAGGTGTGCCAACCCCCGTCCTACAGCAATGAGGCGATGCGAAGGGATTAAGAACGAGGTACCTGTTGACTGGCAGGTATTTTCTTGTGACATGGCAGTTGTCACAGTTTCCGCGGCTGCATCTCTAACAGCTTGCTCCTCACTCTGCAGAAGGGTAAGGACACACTTCCAGAGAGCAAGTGTATCCTGCAACTCTGAGAAGACCAAAAGGAATCTGAATTACCTAGAATGCAATTAACAGGCAGGTACAAATACTGCTTCAAATCCCTGGTGGAAGAGAGGAGCACTGAATGAGTTGCAGCTATTCCTTTTTTTCTGGGTATTGTTAAGATAGAAAGAGTGTTAGACAAACATTGGCAAAGATAGACTCCTAAGGGAGCAGATATGGAAATGTTTTTTTGGGGGGTGAGGAGGTAGGCTTTCTGGAGGCAACCAGCCCTAGGCAAGGCCTCCAGAAGATGCTGCCCAGCTGACAAAGACCCGGTGCCCTGCTCTTCTAGTTGAGTCCTGATTCTCTAGAAGAAAACTTTATGCATAAGACTGCTTTGGAGAAACTGGCCCAGTGTTGATTCAAGTGTCTGAGCCTATAAATTCTGAAAGTGAAGCATCAATCAAGATTATGGTCTAGGGGCATGAATAAAAATAAAAAGAGGCTGGGTACGGTGGCTCACACCTGTAATCCCAGCACTTTGGGAGGCTAAGGTGAGTGGATCACGAGGTCAAGAGATTGAGACCATCCTGGCCAATATGGTGAAACCCCATCTCTACTAAAAATACAAAAATTAGCTGGGCATCGTGGCGGGCGCCTGTAGTCCCAGCTCCTTGGAAGGCTGAGATGGGAGAATCGTTTGAACCCGGGAGGCAGAGGTTGCAGTGAACTGAGATCGTGCCACTGCACTCCAGCCTGGTGACAGAGCAAGACTCCATCCTCGCCCCCAACCAAAAAAAAAAAAAAAAAAGAGAAAGACCCATGATAAAGGCAGCAGCTTGTATCCCACGTATGTAGGGGGTCCACTATCTGAATGCCATTATTACTCCTGGACACTGATCTGTCTATTCAGCCTGTGCTAGGTGCTGCTGTGGACAATGAACAATAAAAGATAGTATCTTGTCCTGAGCAATCAAAAGGAATATAAAGTCAAAAACACAAAGCAATGAGTTGTCAAGAACAAAACTGCGTGGCTGTGACTCACAAGAGGAAAAATGAAAGTGGACTGCTGTAACTGACATAGAATTCAAGATGAAAGTGAGAGGTGAGCATGGCCTCCCAGAAAGGGTACCTCTGGTCCAGGTGGGGTGGGCCTGGGCTTGTGGAAGGTTATCACTGGAGAGCCATGGAAGACCACCACGCAGCATCGCCATCCTTTCAATGGAGAAACTACCCTGCCCTAAGAATTCCCCTTTGTCTATCCTCTCCCTCATCTGTACATGGAGGACCTGGTTTCAGAGTCACTGATGCTTTAGTCATACCAATAACACAGTGGGTCCATTTGGGGTTTCATTCTCTTCTTTCCATTACAGGTCTGACTTTAAATTTTACTCAGCCTTTCAGTCTCCATCCTTTCTAGCTGTTCTGTAAGGGTTCAATACCTTCCTTTCTTAATATTTTCCCCTTTTAACATGGTCATCATTTATATCCTTCAAATCCTTCCCTCTTCAGTTCATTTCAATTTTTCTTTTTCCTTAAATGACTTTGCTGTGCCCTTGACTTTTCTCATGTACTTCTTTTTTTTTTTTTTTGAGATGAAGTTTCACTTTTGTTGCCCAGATAATAGAGACTTGGCCTTATTTAAAACCGATGACAATGTAACTAGCAAAAGACCTAACAGTTTATTAAATTTCTACCTTTACAATAATTTAAAAGGCTGGAGTGCAATAGTGCAATCCTGGCTCACTGCAACCTCCACCTCCCGGGTTCAAGTGATTCTCCTGCCTGAGTCTCCTGAGTAGCTGGGATTACAGGTATGCACCACCACACCTGGCTAATTTTGTATTTTTAGTAGAGACAGGGTTTCACACCATGTTGGTCAGGCTCAAACTCCTGACCTCAGGTAGACCCACCCTCCTCAGCTTCCCAAAGTGCTGGGATTACAGGCATAAGCCACTGTGCCTGGCCTCTCATGCACTTTTACGTCCTTTGCTTCTACCTATTCAGTACCTTTTTTCATTGAGATGGGGTCTCACTATGTTGCCCAGGCTGGAGTGCAGTGGCACAAGGGCTCACACTGCAGACTCAACCTCCTGGGGTTCAAGGAATTCTCCTGCCTCAGCCTCCTGAGTAGCTGGAACTACAGGTGCATGCTACCACATCTGGCTAATTTTTAAATTATTTGTAGAGAGAGGATCTTGCTATGTTGCCCAAGCTGGTCTCGAATTCCTGAGTTCAAGTGATCTTCCTGCCTCATCCTCCCAAAGTGCTAGGTTTACAGGCATGAGTCACTGCGCCTATTTTTCATGTTCTTGTAGGCACAGGACCCAATTTCACAAAGGAATTCCAGGTTATTCCATACACATTTTACCTGTTAGGAGCTAGGGTTTGAGTAGTTAAAGTCACCCAGAAAATGTGCTGTAAAATGGTATTAACTTTACTGGAGAAGCTTTACTAAGGTTTGTCATCCTTTGCTCTTACTCCTCTGGGTCTAATGATTAAATCACAATCACAGAAGGTCCCTTCTCAATATCTCTCTGGCTGTAAGAAAAATGCCTGAAGTCACTAAGAAGAAAAAAAGTTAAAACCATATTGAAGAAAACATTGTATCTTAGAGAGATACGGGGACATGAGACCCTTTATTGGTCCAAACTCCTACAACATTTAAAATTTGAATCTCACTATCTAAAAAACAATTCCCTCCTTTATTCTGTAAATCCTTTCTCCACAACTATACTGAAAGCTCCTTGGAGGAATTGACCATGTCTGATTCTTGAGGGCTGGGCATGGAAGAGGTACACAAAAATATAACTCTACTAATACGTGAGAAGAGAATCAGAGCATGTTAATATGGGATTAAACGCGGCAGGAGAGGGCAGGGCTGGGGTTGAAGATGGCTTTAGAACCTGGATTTTCCTTTTATTAAACCCTATGCTTAAAAACAAAACAAAAAAACAAAATAACACCATTTAAAAATTTTTAAAAAAAGAACTATGCTTTTCAATTCCTTAGGATTTTCTCAAGCTTGGTTCTTACACATCATTGACATGCTGCCCTTTCCTATTACTCTTGACACACAGAGTAGCAGTCAGGAGAGACATGGAGGTGTACAACATGCTGGAAACCAGCTAAGATCTGTATATCCATTTAATTTCAAAATATCTCCACCTTTACGTCCCAAAGATCCTAATATGGTTTGGATTCACAAATCTCATGTCGAATTGAAGTGGATGGTGGGAGGTGAATGAATCATGAAGGCAGATTTCCCCCTTGCTGTTCTCATGACAGTGAGTGAATTCTCACAAAATCTGACGGTTTAAAAGTGTGTGGCACTTCTCTCTGCTCTCTGACTCTCCTGCTCTGCCATGGGAAGCTGTGCCTTGCTTCCCCTTTGCCTTCTGCCATGATTGTAAGTTTCCTGAGGCCTACCAGTCATGCTTCCTGTTAAGCCCCTGGAACTGTGAGCCAATTAAACCTCTTTTCTTGATGAATTACCCAGTCTCAGGTAGTTCTATATAGGAGTGTGAGAATGGACCAATACAGAAAGTTGGTACTGGAAATGGAGCACTGCTATAAAGACATTTCCACCTGAAAATGTGGAAGCAACTTTGGAACTGGGTAACAGGCAGAGGTTGACACAGTTTGGAGGGCTCAGAAAAAGACAGGAAGATGTGGGAAAGTTTGGAACTTCCTAGAGACTTGTTGAATGGTTTTGACCCAAAATGCTGACAGTGATATGTGCAGTGAAGCAGGCTGAGGTGCTCTCAGATGGAGATGAGAAACTTATTGGGGACTGAAGTAAAGGTCACTATTGCTATGCTTTAGCAAAGAGACTAGTGGTAGTTTGCCCCTGCCCTAGAGATCTGTGGAACTTTGAACTTGAGAGAGATCATTGAGCGTATCTGACAGAAAAAAACTGTAAGCAGCAAAGCATTCAAGATGTGACCTCGCTGTTTCTAAAAGTATATACTCATATGCATGAACAAAGAGATTATCTGAAACTGGAACTTACATTTATTTATTTATTTATTTATTTATTT
>NW_012114599.1:5914743-5920185 GCF_000951035.1 Colobus angolensis palliatus | reverse complement strand
AAAAAAAAAAAAAAAGGAGGAGCCGAATGTTAACAGCCAAGATGACATGGAAAATGTCTCCAGGACATTTCAGAGACCCTCATAGCAGCTCCTCCCATCAAAGGCCAGGAGGCCTAGGAGGAAAAAATGGTTTCTTAGGTCAGGCCCAGGGCCCAGCTGCTCTGTGCAGCCTTGGGACACAGCACCCTGAGTCCCAGCAGCTCTAGCTCCAGCTGTGGTTAAAAGGAGCCAAGGTACAGCTCAGGCCATTGCTTCAGAGGGTGCAAATCCCAAGCCTTGGTGGCTTCCATGTGGTGTTGGGCCTGTGGGTGTGCAAAAGGCAAGAGTTGAGGTTTGGGAACCTCTGCCTAAACTTCAGAGGGATGATGAAAACACTTGGATTTCCAGGCAGAAGTCTGCTGCAGGAGCAGAGCCCTCATGGAGAACCTCTATTAGGGCAATATAGAGGGGGAACGGTGGGGTCAGAGCCCCCACACAGAGTCCCCACTGGGGCACCACCTAGTGGAGCTATGAGAAGAGGACCACCGTCCTCCAGACCCCAGAATGGTAGGTCCACTGACAGCTTGCACTGTGTGCCTAGAAAAGCTGCAGGCACTCAACATCATCCTGTGAAAGCAGATGCAGGGGCTGTACCCCGTAGAGCCACATGGGCAGAGCTGCACAAGGCCTTTGGGAGCCCACCCCTTGCATCAGCATGCCCTGGATGTAAGACATGGAGTCAAAGGAATTTATCTTAAAGCTTTAAGATTTAATGACTGCCCTGCTGGGTTTTGAACTTGCATGGGGCATGCAGCCCCTATGTTTTGGCCAATCTCTCCCATTTGGAATGGAAGCATTTACCCACCACCTGTACCCTCATTGTAACTTGGAAGTAACTAACTTGTTTTTGATTTTATAGGCTCATGAGTGGAAGGGACTTACCCTGTCTCAGATGAGTCTTTAGACTGTGTACTTTTGAGTTGATGCTGAAATGAGTTGAGACTGGAGGACTCTTGAAAAGGGATAATTTTATTTTGCAATGTGAGAAGGACAAGAGATTCAGGAGGGGCCTGGGGTGAAATGATATGGTCTGGATTGCCCAAATCTCATATCGAATTGGAGGAGGGGCCTGGTAGGAGGTGATTGGATCACGTAGGCAGATTTCCCCCTTGCTGTTCTCATGACAGTGAGTGAGTTCTTATGAGATCTGATGGTTTTAAAGTGTGTGGCACTTATTCCTGCTCTCTCTCTCTTTCTCCTGCCACCATGTGAAGAAGGTATTTGCTTCCCTTTTACCTTCTGCCATAACTGTAAGTTTCCTGAGGCCTTGCAGCCATGCTTCCTGTTAAGACTATGGAACTGTGAGTCAATTAAACCTCTTTTCTTCATAAATTACCCTGTCTCAGGTAGTTTTTTTTTTTTTTTTTGAGATGGAGTTTTGCTCGTTGTCCGGACTGGAGTGCAATGGCACGGTCCTGGCTCACCGCAACCTCCGCCTCCTGGGTTCAAGCGATTCTCCTGCCTCAGTCTCCTGAGTAGCTGGGATTACAGGCATGTGCCACCATGCCTGGCTAATTTTTGTATTTTTAGTAGAGACGGGGTTTCTCTATGTTGGTCAGGCTGTTCTCAAACTCCCAACCTCAGGTGATCCACCTGCCTTGGCCTCCCAGTGTGTTGGGATTACAGGTGTTAGCCACTGTGCCTGGCTCAGGTAGTTCTTTATAGCAGTGTGAGAACAGACTAATACAAATACCTTCAACTTAAAACAAAAATCATTGAATGCAACCAGCAGCCTATCCAGTTACTTTAGCCAGATGCCTAGAAGTCATTCTTGAATTTTCCTTTTATATCAACCTCAATACCACCAAGTCCTGTTGATTCTACTTCCTAAATCTTTTGAGCCTGTTCTCTCTGCCTTGCTGTCACAGCTTCACACTCACCTAGATTACTGCAACAGGCCTCCCGGAAGAGAGGACAGTTAGGCTGAGTCTTGAAAGACAAATAGAAGTCAGTCAAGCAGTGGTTTGTTTAATTTAAACTGTTCCCTACTGATGACACATAGGGCCTGTGTTAGGGAGTGGTGGATAAGGCAGGAGGAGTGGCTTAAGGGACAGAACAGGAAGGGCCTTGTGAGCCGTGCTAAAGGGTGTTTAGGCTTCATACTGAAAGCAGTGGGAACCCACTCAAAGGTTTTAAACAGTGGACTGAAATTATCAGACTTGCATTTCAGAAAGATCTTTGTAGAAAAAAGTTTAGGGTAAGGTTGAAAAACAAGAGGCTGGTTTTTGTGTGTTGGTGGACTGGGAGCAGTGGCCCACGCCTGTAATCCCAGCACTTTGGGAGGCTGAGGCGGGTGGATCATGTGAGGTCAAGAGTTCGAGACCAGTCTGGCCAACACGGTGAAAACCTGTCTCTACTAAAAACGCAAAAATTAGCTGGGCGTGGTGACAGACGCCTGTAATCCCAGCTACTCGGAAGACCGAAGCAGGAGAATTGCTTGAACCCAGGAGGTGGAGATTGCAGTGAGCCAAGATTATACCATTGCACTCCAGCCTGGGTGACAAGAGTGAAACTCCATCTCAAAAAAAAAAGAGTGTGTTCGTGAAAATGATTACAGCAAAAAAAGATGGCAGGAATATATCTGAAAGACATAAAGGCAGGTTTCATGTTGCCATCTTTCACCTTCCCTTTTTTTAGGCAAGAGTATCTATCCATATTTTAAGTGAACAGACTTCCGTCTCAGCACACTTACCAAGAATAGGATGGGGGTTGGTGAGGAAAAGTGGTGCAGTACTGGTGAGGACTTCAACGACGGCCAGCCTTGACTCTGTAGGAAGATGGTCTTCACAGGACAAGATGACCAGCTGAACCCACTGCTTCAGCTCAGCAGCTATCAATTCCCTGTTCTAAAAGCACAAAATATACCTATCAGTTCAGAAGATGCAACAAGGGCTGACATGGAATTAGGAGTGACCTACACCAGACTGGGCCTGCAGATTAGCTCTTAGCTCAGTGGGAAGAAAGTTGTTTTTTAGTTGCTTTTCTATTCCAACTAGAGAGAAATATGCCCAAGGAAGAAAACCTGACTTGTCTTTCGGTAAGATGGAGTCACTATGACTAGACAGCAAGTTGTTTTAGTCTTTTTTTTTTTCTTTTTTTTTGAGACAAGATCTTGCTCTGTTGCCCAGGTTGGAGTACAGTGGTGCGATCTTGGTTCACTGCAACCTCCGCCTCCTGGGTTAAAGCGATTCTCCTGTCTCAGCCTTCTAAGTAGCCAAGAGTACAGGTATGCGCCACCACACCTGGCTAATTTTTGTTAGACAGGGTTAAAATGAGACAGGGTTTCGCCATGTTGGTCAGGCTGGTCTCAAACTCCTGGCCTCAAGTGATCCACCTACCTTGGCCTCCCAAAGTGCTGGGATTACAGGCATGAGCCACTGCTCCTGGCCTTCCTTTAGTCTTTCTGGATGCAAATCAAGTTATGAGAACACTGGCATACATTTGGTCTCATAAAGACCAAATTTGTGGGGAAAGACTGTCCAGCAAATCATAACTTCTTGTCACCAATAACCAGATGCCCCTTCTATAGTAACAGAACCCCAGATTTTTGGCTGGGCCCATGGGCACCCAGCTAGAGACTACATGTCCCAGTCTCTCTTGTGTTTGGGAGTAACAGGTGATTAAGTTCTGAAGACTGGGATGACACTAGAAGTAGTATCTGTGCACTTTCAAGTCATACCTTAATAAATGCCCATGATCTTTATTTCCTGGGTTTCCCCTTCCTGCTAGCTAAACAAGGACAAGATGGTGGAAGCTGGAGCAACCAGGTGGGGCCTTAAGATAGAAACTATGTGTTTAGGACAGCAGAACAACAAAGTATGAGAACCTGGTGACTCAACACTGTCAAGCTACATTTGCTTTGGACTGCTTCTATCTGATTTAAGCCACAGTATTTATGAGTTTCTGTTAAAACATTTAAAGCAGAATCACAGGCTGGGCGCAGTGGCTCACGGCTGTAATCCCAGCCAAGGCAGGTGGATCACCTGAGGTCAGACGTTCAGGACCAGCCAGGCCAACATGGTGAAACCCTGTCTCCACTAATATACAAAAATTAGCTGGACATGGTGGCGCACGCCTGTAATCCCAGCTACTCAGGAGGCTGAGGCAGGGGAATTGCTTAAAGCCAGGAGGCGGAGGTTGCAGTGAGCCAAGATCACGCCACTGCACTCCAGCCTGGGAGACAGAATGAGACTCCATTGCTAAATAAATAAATAAAGCAGCATCTAACACTATTGTTTAAACAAAGCAGTGTTGTTTTTATTTTTTAGAAAACTAGATTATCAGTTTATTACAAAGGCTAAAAGATACAAATGAACAGCCAGATTAAGAGAAAGATCCACAGGGAGAGGTCCAGAAGGATCCCAAGCACAGGACGTCCTTTCCCTATGGAGCTTTGGGGTGTGCCACCCTCCTGGCACTTGGGTGCATCCTGTTCACCACCCAGAAGCTCTCTGAACTTTTCATTCTTTAGGGTTTTTAAGGAACCTTCATTGCAACAGCATGATTGATTAAATCATTGGCCACTGGTGATCAGCTCAACCTTCAGCTCCTTGTTGTTTGTAATAGTAACAGTTTTACTGAGATACAGTTTACATACTGTAGAATTTAGTCATTTAAATTGGCCAATGCGGTGAACTCTGGTGTATTTACAGATATGTGCAATCACCACCACAGTCAATTTCAGAACATTTTCATCACCACAAAGAGAAACTCTGCACCCTTTAGCTATCACTTCCCTATCCTCCCATCTCCCCAGCCCTGAGTAAGTACTGATCTACTTTCCGTCTCTATCAATTTGCCAATTCAGGACATTTCCTATAAATGGAAATTTCCTATAAATGGAATCAGATAATATGGCCAAATAATATTCCACTGTATGGATATACTACATTTTGCTTACTCATTCATCAGTTGATAAACATCTGGATTGTTTTCATCATTTAAACTCTGTTCTTTCATTCTCTAACAGGGACTGTTGTTCCACATGTACTTTACTTCTCCTATCAACTGAACCTCTTTCAATGTTCAAAATGTAACTAATGATTCCTTTGATCATCTATGGGCATCTATGCAACTAATATGATGCGTACTTTTGAGGAAGATGTTAATTCCCAATGCACCAAGAAACTCATATTTCCCCAGGAGCTTCTTTTATCTATTTCTCTACAGTTCTGTTCATTTTTTTCTCCCTGGAAAATTCCCAATTTTCATTAAATATCACTTTATTCATGTACTGGACATAATAACTGGTTAAAAACAGCTTTGGATAAGAATAATGCCTTGGCAGTCTTGCTAGGCTGCCTGGTGACTTCTGTCTTAGAACTTGGTGGGTTTTTTTTTCTTTTTTTTTTTTGAGATGGAGTCTTGCTCTGTTGCCCAGGCTGGAGTGCAGTGAGATGATCT
>NW_012114599.1:5906829-5913273 GCF_000951035.1 Colobus angolensis palliatus | reverse complement strand
CTGTAATCCCAGCACTTTGGGAGGCTGAGGCGGGTGGATCACCTGAGGTCAGGAGTTCGAGACCAGCCTGGCCAATATGGTGAAACCCTGCCTCCACTAAAAATACAAAAAATTATCCGGGTGTGCTGGCACACGCCTGTAATCCTGGCTACTCAGAAGGCTGAGGCAGGAGAAGAATCACTTGAACCCAGGAGGCAAAGGTTGCAGTGAGCTGAGACTGTGCCACTGCACTCCAGCCTGGGCAATAAGAGCAAAACTCCATCTTAAAAAAAAAAAAAAAAACAAGAGAAAAGAAAGGTGGCATCCAAAGAAGTCTTCTCAAGTTATACTCAAACTGAAAAACCAGCATGAACAATATTTTTGTATATGTTACATACACATGTCACAGGGGTTCTGCCTGCTGAGACGGTTCACTTTTACTGACACCTTCTGAGTAAATGAGAACACAAAACCCTAGGTCCCAGAACAAGATGAGAACTAGCCTTACCTCCACACATGTCTGCATGTGGTAAGAAATGACTTTGGAAGCAAGTCTCAGAGCTACACTCTGAATTTCAGATCTAGAAAAATAAACAAACAAAAAACCACAAAATTACAATCAGACATATTTCATACACTGGCTTTTGCAGATAGTCTGTAATCCATGCAGAGGTGAACACTGAAAATCTCTACCTCCTGGTTACAAAAATGCCTCCGGAAGCAATCACCTTGTTGTTATTAACGCGAATCGCTGACATCATTCTATTGCTTGAGTTTAGAACTCTTAGGCTGAGGCTTAGAATGAAACACAGGACCTGAGACCTGAGGCCAGGACTGTGTGCAAGTTCATTACATAATGACTGATGGGACCATACATCTTACCAAGGTTGCACAGGAGGTATTGGGGGCAAACCTTTCATTGGAAGCAACATCCATCGTCCAGATCAAGAACTCCTTTGGGGTCAGATGGACACAGTGCTCCGTCTGGGGAAGCCACTCACCAGGGTCCATACAGTGGAGAATTTTCAGTATCTGTGTAAGCCAAATCCACACACAAAAAAGAGAAATAAATACTCAGGGAAACGTCTCTAGAGGTTACATGATAATCAACTGTATCAACAAGAGGTCTACCTTTCAAAAGGCTCCCACTGACTTCTTATTTCCCCCATAACACATTTGGGAGACTGAGGCAGGGTGATGCAATGACTAACCAGAGGGCCTCTAGTGACTTGGGATGGGAGCCAGATACCTTGATTTCGAGGCCAGTGCCCTTTCCTTTTGATTATGCTTCCCAAGTGGCCATCTGCCCTCAAATAGCCATGTCAGCAAAGACTACCTCTAACACACTGTTCTACAGTGAATTTTTAATGACCTGTTTCCTAAACATCCCAAAGTGGTTTGCTCTGTCTTTGGTTAATCTCTGCCATCAATACCCCTATCATCAAAAGCTTTTCTTGGTGCCCTTCTAGGTATGACGCCATGCCAACCACCATACAAAGAGAGTCCTTATCCACTGGATGCTGAATCTACTTCCTATTGACCCTGTAGAGCCCAAACCCAATCTTGCCTTCATGATCCTGCCATTCCAGTGGCTCACAAAAGAATGTGGGGAGTGGAAAGGGCCAGTCAGTACATTGGAGACTTTACCTTGCAGAAGCATTCTGGGTGATTTTCCTTCATGGCCAACAATAAGAACTTCTCTCCCATGTTGCACAGCAAGGGTGGCAGACCCTTCTCTCCAAGTCCAGAGGCTGCTGACAAGAACTTTTCCAAGAGGGCTTCCAGTGTCAGTGAGCGCACTTCAGGGAAGGCAGATTCTAACAGCTGAGAGAAAGAGATGGGGACATCCCTCTCCCGCTCTCCACTCTGGGCTGCTGCAGCCCACACTGCAGCAATGGTTAGTCTGGTGAGGCTCTGGAGGTACTGGGGCAGGCCTGGCGCCTTGAAGGCACAAGGGAATCCTGTTATCAGCTCTGATCCTGTGATAATCCCTCTGACTTCCTCCCAGAAGCCAAGACTCTCCAGAACTAAGAAGCAAAAAAAGCAAAGGGAAAGAGATAATCACTTTAATTTTCCACAAAAGGACATGACAGAATGAAGACTGAATCCACTGCGTGAGGCCATCAGATGTCTCCCATAAGCAGATTTCAAACACTGTCGTAAGTGAGTGGCCCTCGAAGGTTCAGACTTCTAGTCCACCACCATTTCCATTTAGGTAATGTATAATTTTTCCAACAGGGGTACAAAGGAATTACTATTAGAAGATGCGTTCCTGGCACCCCTCCTCAACATTCAATAAATATGAACTCAGTGACCTCTTATCACTGAGCCTCAAAGCTGACCAAGAGAAGAGGAAGTCTAGTATAAACTCCCTTCAGGGGCTAAGCTTCCCTCTGTAACACCCCTTCCCAGAAGCTCTTGGTTGAACCCTATAGTACTCTGGAGCTCATGAGACAGTTTATTCCATTGTCAAAAAGTTGTTTTTGTGTTTTTACTCATTAGCCTAATGCCACATTTTGAGGCTCCATTGCAATGACAGCTCCTTAGGCATTTGATTACAATTCTTGTATCCCCTCGTCTTCTCCAGATGAAACATTCCTAATTCCTTCCCCAAATGATGGGGTCACCATCTCTCATTATTCTAGCTGCTTTCCTGTGGACATGCCTCACCCTCTCTTAAAGGATGGCCCATAGGCTGGATCACAAATCTCCTGCACGGTTTGACCCACAGGACTATTACTTTCCCTGTTCTGAACTGGAGTTGCATCACACTGTTGACTCATATGGAGCACAAAGTCAACTGAAACCACAGCCCTTCTTTTTTGACATGGTCTACTGATGGTGGTGAGTCATCTTTCTCCCACTTTGTACTCAGTACTTAGGCCAAGATGTGTTTTCTTTGTTTGTTTATTTTAAGCCCAAGTATATCCCTGTTAAATTTTATCTTCCTGTTAAGTTTTATGGTCTGCCTTTCATTTGCCGAGATCTTTTCATATTCTCAGTTCTGATTAAAAAAATAAAAAAAACCCAAAAACTTATTGCCTGCTAACTATGTGGTAGGAGCTAAATAAGATCACTGCCCTTAAGGAGTTTATAGTCAGTCTAGTTTGAGAAAGAGAAATGCATGAACACATAATTTCAATATAGTGGTATAAATGATAACCCAAGTCTCAAAGAAGAAGAGAGGTGACAATGTGTTAGGACCACCAAAGGCAGGGGAACCAGCTGAGCAAAGGCTCAACGAAGGCGTGAAACAGAATGGACCATGTGGGGAACTACAGGCCATCCCATAACACTGGAGCATAAAATTAGAGGTGGGAAAGGGCAGGAGATGAGGCTAGGGAAGAAATGTGGCTAGAGTACAGAAAGCCTCCTAGACAATGTGAAGCAGCTAGTTCTGTATGCAAGGGAATGCCACTGAGGGGTTAGTTTAAGCAATAAGGTCAGGGGCCCATTTTCACTGAAGTGCTCTTATTGTTGAGGGGGCAATATTAGAGGCGGGGAGACCAGTTACAACACTACTGCACCGCAGTCCAGGAGAGAAATAAATGACGAGGGCCTAAAGTTCAGAAGGAATCGGGAGAAGGTGGGTTTAAGAAACACTGAAGGTCTGAAGCCAAGGTGATCATTTAAAAAGGCAGAAAAGAAAGAAAAAAAACTACGGAAGGGATAAAACTGGCAGGACTAGGGAATGAGGGTGCGGACTAGGGGAGGAGTCTTGGGTACCTCCCAGCACCCAGTTCTTCATACATGTTCATCATCTAATAGAAGTTGGGTAAACCAGCTGGGCCTGGTGGCTCACGCCTGTAATCCCAACGTTTTGGGAGCCCAAGGTGGGAAGACTGCTTGAGCCCAGGAGTTTGAGACCAGGCTGGACAACATTGTGAGAATCTATTTCTACAAAAAATAAAAAGTTAGCTGGGTGGGAGATCACTTGAGCCCAGGAGGTCGAGGATGCAGTGAGCCATGATGCTGACGCTGCACTCCAGCCTGGGAGACAAAGTGAGACCCTATCTCAAAAACGCATACAAATACACAGGAATGCCTAAATGCCCACAATCAAATAATTACTAAAATTTATGTGGGTAAGGTGGAGGGCAGAGGCCTTCGGTGAGCAGGCTCCCTGCTGGCCCTTGCTTCAAACGCTCTTCAAGGCTATCACCAATTCATTAACTAGCCCTCTTTGGTTTGAGTCATACCCCAGTTATGAATCCTCTTAATTGTACCATTCTGTCCATGAAGTTTTATCTACAAGAACTTAGGACAGACTTCACCAAATGCCTTGCCAAAATTTAGATATTATATTCATAGCATTCTCTGATAAACCCTGACAACTGTACCCATGATGTTAACAAGTTTATCCTGGATTGGCTTACCAGACAGCATTTAAGTGATACGCATTTACAGCTAATAAAACACTGTTTATATTTATCATCTCATTATAGCTCAGAGAACTCTGCCGACTTCTAGAAAACTAACATAAACATAATGCAAATGTAAAACATTAAGGTAACAGAAAAATTTATTTGAAATCGAAAATTTGCATAGACTTGCAATAATTTGAGATTTAAAAATATACAATATTTATGTAACACATCAAATTGTTTCAAAAGTCTGCCACAGGGGGCAAAACGGGGACTGGACTTGGGCTCCAATATGATGGGATCCCAGGGAGGCCATCATATGGGGTTGCAGACAAACCTCTTTTTTTTTTTTTTTTTTTGAGACAAGAGTCTCACTCTGTCTTCCAGGCAGGAGTACAGTGGTGCAATCTTGGGTCACTGCAACCTCCACCTCCAGGGTTCAAGCGATTCTCCTGCCTCAGCCTCCTGAGTAGCTGGGATTACAGGCACGTGCCACCACGCCTGGCTAATTTTTGTATTTTTAGTAGAGACAGGGTTTCACCATGCTGGACAGGCTGGTCTCGAACTCCTGACCTCGTGATCCGTTTGCCTCAGCCTCCCAAAATGCTGGGATTACAGGCGTGAGCCACCATGCCTGGTCACACCTCTACTCTTAACTCAGACATTGCAGAATTCCCAGCTCACAAGGAGGCATCTTTTTATTTTTAAATTTTTTTGGGACAGAATCTCCCTCTGTCACCCACGCTGGAGTGCAGTGGCACAACTTTGGCTCACTGCAACCTTCGCCTCCCCGGTTCAAGTGATTCTCCTGCCTCAGCCTCCAGAGTAGCTGGAAATATAGGCACGTGCCACCACACCCGGCTAATTTTTGTATTTTTAGTAGAGACAAGGTTTAACCATGTTGTCCAGGCTGGTCTCAAACTCCTGACCTCAAATAATCCACCCACCTTGGCCTCCCAAAGTGCTGGGATTACAGGTGTGAGCCACTGAGCCTAGCCAGGCAGGCATCTTTATAAAGCAGTGAGGGAAACCCTGGGCAGTTGGGATCTTCAACCTCTGTGTCATCTCTGTTTCAGTGTCTAAAAACTGAATCTCATAATAATTTAATAATAAGAAGAGCACAGTACTATCGTCTCCAGGTACCTACCATTTCCCTATCCTTCCTACCCACTGCTGCTACAGGACAACATTATATTTAAAAGGAATTTCATTTGTTTGGCACAGTCAGAAATACGGCTCAGAAATCTGCTCTTAAAACTGTAATTAACAACAGGAAGAACTATCTGGGTTGTTCTGGATATAGTCCAGGCTGAGTAAGTGTAGTCTGCTGGACTTGAGAGCTGGACACCCAGACCCACTTGCCTGGTCTGGGGCCTTAAGAAGGGATGATATCACCAGGAAGCCAGGGAATGAAGGCACTACCCAAAAGGAGGAGGAGATGGGGAGCAAGCATGCTGAGCTGAGATGAATGAACAGAGACATTCCTTAGGGACTTCTTGACCTACACTGCCTGTGACTTCAGTATTAACTTTGTAAGTATTTCCTAAGCACATACAGGTTGAACATCTCTAATCTGAAAATCTGAAATCTAAAATGCTCTAAGATCAGAAACTTTTTACGTGTTGAAATGGTGCCACAAGTGGAAAATTCCGCATCTGACCTAATGCAGTCAACACACAGATGCAGTTTATTCAGTGACCCCAAGGGAAAACTAAAATCACCTTCCAGTTATATGTATAAGGTATGTATGAAACATAAATGAATTTTGTGTTTAGATTTGGGTTCCATCCCTAAGATATCTCATTATATATGCAAATATTAAAAAAAAAAAAACCCAAACCTGAAATCTGAAACATGTCGGGCCCCAAGCATTGTGGATAAAGCATGCTTAACTGTATTAGGTACTTGGGAGATATAGAGATGCAGAGCTGAGAAAGAAAAAGATCTGCTTCAAAGAGCTTTAAGACCAATGGAAGGACAAAGAACAAGTACACAATAATAACTATAAAAATCTGGCTCGGCGCAGTGCCTCACGCCTGTAATCCCAGCACTTTGGGAGCCTGAGGCGGGCAGATCACCTGAGGTCAGGAGTTTGAGACCA
>NW_012114599.1:5871135-5906134 GCF_000951035.1 Colobus angolensis palliatus | reverse complement strand
AGAAACTAGCCGGGTGAGGTGGTGGGCGCCTGTAGTCCCAGCTACTCAGGAGGCTGAGGCAGGAGAATGGCCTAAACCCGGGAGGCGGAGCTCGCAGTGAGCTGAGATCTGGCCACTGCACTCCAGCCTGGGCGACAGAGAGAGACTCCATCTCAAAAAAAAAAGAAAAAAAAAAAGAAAAAAGAAATGCTGACATTTGTTGAGTATTTACGTGTCATGTACTATTATGTAATTATAATATATTACATACCCATGATTTAATGCTATGAATAAAAATTACTTCTATTTTATTTATTTTTTTGAGACAGAGTCTTTGTCACCCAGGCTGGAGTGCAGTGGCGCCATCTCGGCTCACTGCAATGTCTGCCTCCCAGATTCAAGCAATTCTCCTGCCTCAGCCTCCCAAAGTGTTGGGATTACAGGCGTGAGCCACTGTGCCCGGCCAAAAATTACTTTTAGAATTTATACTTGTTGATATTATTCGGAGCACCTAGACAAGTATTAACTCATTAATGAGGTAGACTCTATTATTATTATTATCATTCCCATTTTACAGATGAGGAAACAGAGAGGTTAAGTCACTCGCTCAAGGTCACTAAGAAAAAGGCAGGTAAAGAGAAAACATACTAAAACCATACGAAAGACCAAAATGAATGTGATGGCACTGATATTCTACTGGAAGAAATGGAAAAAGGGCTTTGAAGAGGGAACGCAATTTAAGGTGGGCCCTGAGGCTGCACAGGTGCCTCACTGGGAGAGGAGAGGAAAGGGCAAACGTGCCAGGGAGAGTTAGGAGAGAACAGGCACAGAGAGACCTTTAAATAAGTTTGCTGAATTAATGTGTCAACAGAGGAGCAGCAGGAGAGGCTAGATCTAGAGCCCAAAGGGAGACAATTATCAAGTGATACTCATTTAGGCATTTTCTCCAAACTGCTGCTTGGAAAAAATATTCTGTTTGTGCAGCAACTCTGACTCAAGGAGATGCCCTGAAGGGCTTGTGAAACCACGACCTGCTACCTCGACCTCACCCCAGAGTTTCTGATTCTGGAGGTCCTGGGATGGGGCTGATGATTTGCATTTTCAACAAGCTCACAGGTGAAGCTGCTGCTGCTGATCCAGGTATTTTAAACACCACTGCCCTCAAGTGAAGGTAATGACTAAGGATATTAAAACCACACATGCCTGAATCCCACTCTTGTAGATTCTGATTCAGTTGGTTTCAAATTGGGCGCAGACAGCTGTAATCTTAAAAACTGGCAGGTAATTCTGCTCTGCACCCCAGCTGAGAACCACACTCCTCAGGGCCAACTTTCGCGCGGTTGGCAGGGTTTATAGGTGGGTAGGGCGCTGGAGTTCCAAGCAGAGCATGGCTGATTCCAGCGCAGGACTTCACAGTAGTGAAGAACTAGAAAATTCACCATGCCCCAATTTCTCTTTCAAATAAAAACACCAAAGGAGAGAAAATAACCAAGAATTCGAAAGAATGAATCCGCACTATAAATGTTCCTGGCAGGCAGGCCGGCCACCTGGCCAGACCTTCAGCAATGTAAACACTGGCTCGCTATGTGCAGGTTCTGCTCTAGGTCTAGATGTAGAAGTGAATTAGACCCAGCTTTGCTCTCATGGAGCTCCAACTGGGTGGGGACCACAGGAACCACATTCCTCTATTCCATCTCAGTACCCAGAGAGAGAGGGTCTCTAGGTGGAACAGAAGGTTGGAGGCAGGAATGTCCAATACTTCAGCATAAGCTACTGCAGCAACTAACAAAGAAATGCTGCTTTTCTCTCGCACAGTGGTTCTCGGCCCAGGAAGCACACTACACTCATCTGAGAGCTTTAGAAAAATACTTATGTCAGGGGACACTTGACCACATCTCTGGGGTGAGATCTGGCAGTCTAATTTTAAAGTGACCTAGGTACAGCAGGGATTGACGGCTACTGTTTTTTATTTTTATTTTTATTTTTTTTTTATTATACTTTAAGTTCTAGGGTACATGTGCATAGCGTGCAGGTTTGTTACATATGTATACTTGTGCCATGTTGGTGTGCTGCACCCATCAACTCGTCAGCACCCATCAATTCATCATTTATATCAGGTATAACTCGACGGCTACTGTTTCAGTGGTAAAGTCTGTTTCCCACTGCAGGGAGAGTTCATCAAAGGATTTTCACAACCAAGACTTTTCCCTGGTGCAACAACGTTTGTGTCCTGCCATAAAGAGTCTAGATGAACATGTGGTACTTATTTTCATTTCTATGAGTGCCCTTCATTGTAGGACACAAATAACTGAAGTTAGATTCTTCTTTAGCAGGTTGTAATTTTTCAACCTTCTTTGCCTTTTTATTTAAAAAAAAAAAGAAAAGAAAAGAGACAGTTTATTACAAGCTGGTCTCGAACTCCTAAGCTCAAGTGATCCTCCCCCATCTGTCTCCTGAGTACCTGGGACTACAGGTGCATGCCACCACACCCATCTGAAATCTTACCTTTTCTACTTGCAACCTCAACTTTGATTGATTTGAGTTTCTTCTTTGTTGGAAAGTCCAAATGTTTGAGTGAAAGAATGAAGTTCCTGTTTTAATGGCCCCATCATATTTTTCCTAAGTTAGAGTGATTTTTTTCTAACTCTTCCTGGCTGGAGCTTTTTTCAGCCCTCCTTGTTTGGAAAGTCTTTGCACTTTCCCACCAGTGCAGTCATTTCAGCCACTCAAGTATGTGTGACTGATTCTTGCATCGAATTTGATTTCATTTTTGGAATTAACTTTTTTTTTTTTTTTTCACTCTTCGGAGCAAGTATATTTCTGGCCTTCAAGGGAATGGCTGAATGGCTGGATTCACATGGAAGGACAATACCTCCTACTGTGCCATGTCCTGGTTCCCTGGAGAAGTAATTCCTAAAGAAATGTCACAATGTGGCAGACTGGTATAAGTTGCCAGCTTATATTTTGCAAAGGATGTTAAAAACCTACTATTATCATTTCATGAAAGAAAGTCTCTTATGCTCCAAAAGGGAAAAAATCATAGTGTCATCATAAAAGATAATTTAAAGAAATTTGTTTTTAAGAAAAAGATGTAGCCAGGCATCGTGGCATGCACCTGTAGTTCCAGCTAGCTGGGAGGCTGAGGGAGGAGGATTGCTTGAGCCCAGGAGTTTGAAGCTACAATGTGCTATCAGCACACCTGTGAATAGCCATTGCACTTCAGCCTGGGTAACGTAGTGAGATCCCATCTCTAAAAACTAAAAACTAAGGAAAAAAAAAAGACAAATTTGCTATAGTATCATTTTGCTATAGCTTCCTTGTGCCATGGGCTGGTGAAATCACCAGGAAGCAGCACTAGTGAATTACAGCTTTGAAGAAGTTGATAAAAGCTTCTTGAGGCTAGTCTGTTTGGATGGCATAACTATTAGGAACCTCTGTTCTCAGGAAGAAACTGAAGGAACTTTGCAGAGTCCTTCATGGCACTAAGGAGTGTCTTGCATGAAGGAGTATGGTGGCCCATTCACACACACAGTTCCTTTGGTAATATCACATGTGTTATCTTAGTAGTTTTTGGTTCTTTGTTAGGTTGGAGATTCCAGTGTAATGTCTGCAACCTAACAGTCACTGTGAAAGTTAACTTTAGATATCAAAACTGCCACTCCCTAACTAACCAAGGGAGAGTGCTAATTTCAATAGGCTGCTGAAAGAGGATTTAACAGTAGCACAGACCTTGAGCAGGGATGGCATCATACTTAGCATGTTCTGTTCTATTATTTAGGGCAGTCTGTCTCCTCCCTAGAGGAGAAGCATAACCCCAAAGGGAAGGCCTGTGGGCCATTCACCTTCGCTCTTCTGAGCTATTCATACAGGTTTGTTAAATTTTTAAAAAAATCAATATAATTTTTAAAAGATGCACGTTAATCTAAATAGCTTTAACAAGCGCATTCTGAAAAAAAAAGTGGATAATATTACCACATAATTATGGATACAGTGAAGTTACACCATAACAGCATTTAATTTAGGTGAATTTAACTTTAGGTGTGGCCAGGGGTGGGGGAGGAATAATAATTAGAGAGGGCAGTTTCCCCTGGCATTCCAATCAGTGATCAATGTCCCATGTAGGGTTGCTGTACTGTTACCTCAGACCAGTGGTTCTCAAACTTTAGCTGCTCACCCCGAGTTTCTAATTCAGTAAGTCTGGGGCAGGGTCCCCCAAAAGTTACATTTCCTAATTAAATTCCCAGGTAATGCTGATGCTGCTGGTGCAGGGACCGCACTTTTAGGGCCTCCACCTCAGACCATCTGAGATCATCCGTGCTTTCCATAGTGCAAACATCTTGCCATGCTGAATGTGTGTAATTCTAGTGTTTAATGGTATTTGTTTTTGTACACCATGGCCCTTCATCATAAGTCAACCCCTTCATCTAGTATTCAACCAAAGAGCTCCTGCATATTATACAGTTCCTGGCCTTCTGATCGTCTTGTGCCAAAATAAAAAGGGCAAGAAAGAAAAAATGTAAGGCCCAGAATGACAACATTTCCTTGGTCCCAGCAAAGATGGCTATGGGGGAGGCAAAGTCCCGGTAATCATACACAACTTGTTCTATTTAGAAGCAGCAGTCAGTATCCGTGAAGGCAGAAAGATCCTCCTCAGGACTGAAAAGACCAACCCAACAACAAAAAAATGGTTTCACCACTACAAAGTGTCACTTATAAGGATACTGTGCAAATGGCAGTGATACTGGTTGTGCCACCATGGAAGGTCATTTGCCACTAGGTCTCAGAAGAAGATTCCTCATTCTGTCTGAACTTGCACATGTTGGTCCCTCTGCCTCAAAGGAATGAATGAATGAACAAACGAGTGAATTTCTCCTTTGCAGACATAATTGTTATAAACTTTTCTCTATCTTCTCCTTTCTCTCCCAGCATCTCCAACCTCCTTAAAAAAGTAGCAGATGAAAAAATACAGAGCAGGCTTCATTTCTTTTTTGAGATGGAGTCTCACTCTGTTGCCCAGGCTGGAGTACAGTGGCACAGTCTTGGCTCACTGCAACCTCCGCCTTTTGAGTTCAAGTGAGTCTCCTGCCTCAGCCTCCTGAGTAGTTGGGATTACAGGTGCCAGCCATTAAGCCTGGCTAATTACTGTATTTTTAGTAGAGACAGGGTTTCGCCATTTTGGCCAGCCTGGTCTCGAACTCCTGACCTCAAGTGATCCGCCCACCTCAGCCTCCCAAAGTGCTGGGATTACAGGCATTAGCTATTGTGCCTGGCCCAGACTTCACTTTCAGTGCATAGGGAGACAGCCTGCTTTTTCTATTTCAAAGAATTGTAGCGTTGGTCAGAGCTCTGTAAACAGATCCAACAAAAGTTTTTATCTGAAATGGTGGATAAACTGGTTCTAAAAATAATCACACATGATAATTTGTACAACTTAACGTTGATGTCCTGTCATGCAATTTCTCAGTTAAAAAAATTATATTTTTAGAGAAAAGGAAACCATAGGAACAACAACAACAACAAAATAAAATGACTTAATAAATCTTGGCTTCTCCTTATCAAAGGGAAATTCCGTTTTTCCATTTAATCCTTGACCCGCCCAGTAAACTGTAATCCTGACCCCAGGGGCTCTTCCAGTTACAAACATGTTGAATGACCTGGTGGAGGGATTTGGAAACTAACTTTGTCTCACCCTGAACTAGTACTGGTTGTTTATTTCTTGCCTAGGTTTGTTTCTGGTTCTCTGAACCCCATCATCTCTGCTTACACAGGTGCAGCCCCCATCACACACACTCCTTGGAAAACATCCCTACTTTCCCTTGTCCCGGCATATTCTCAAAGGCATGTATTTTTCAAGTGTAGGATTCCCAATCGGCTGCTGAGGAAGGAGGATGTGCTTCCGAGGATACTCTGAAGACTATCCTGGTAGCCCATAAAATCAAAACATATCCTCTCTGGCTTGGGAGACAGCAGAGCCAGAAGAGCTCAAAGGATCTGGGTAGGCTAAAGATGAGCTCACCAGGCCCTGGGTGGGACCCACAGCTTTTACTATTGCCTCCACCCACCATCCCATCTCAGCCTTTGCCCAACACAGGGAGGAAGTCCAGAACTACTGTGGATAAACACATGACAACTCAAAGACACAAACATAGTTAATTCTAAACATACACTACTTCTGGTTTCCTTTCCTCTTTTCTTTCTCCTTTCTCCTTTCCCCTTTCCTTTCCTTTCCTGTCCCTCCCTCCCTTCTCTCTCTCTCTGTCTCTCTCTCTCTCAATCTTTCTTTTTTTGAGACAGGGTCTTACTCTTGTTACCAGGCTGGAGTGCAATGGTATGACTGCATGCAGCTCACTGCAGCCTTCCCGGGTTCAGGAAGCAATGGAAATGAGCCTGGGAGGTGATTCTCCCAACTCAGCCTCAGTCCCAGGGAAATGGGACTACAGGCACAAGCCCCCATGCCTGGCTAATTTTTTGTATTTTCTGTAGAGATGGGGTTTTGCCATGTTGCCCAGGCTGGTCTTGAACTCCTGGGCTCAAGCAATTCACCTGCCTTGGCCTCCCAAAGTGTTGGTACTAAAGGTGTGAGGCACTGCGCCCGGCCTCCTGGTTCTTTTGGTGAACTGGTCCTAAGAACAGGATTGGGAATCAGAAATTCGTCCACCATGACCCTGTTTAATTTAAACTCTAACTCACAAAGGACCTGGGGCTTCTCTTCCACACTTAGTCCATGGGATACCGCAAAACCAACTTGGGAGTCAACTGCTAACTGGGAGGATTCCTTTACATAATGGGCTTACTTCTGTTGCCTCACCTGTAATAAGAGACACTAGGATCACCCATCTCAGTCCCTTGCTAGTGCTACAATTTAGTTCTGGGAATGCCCCTGGGGTTGAGGGTCTGTAGAACCTAAGACTGAAGAGGTTCCTGGCACCAGTGAATTGTAGACCAAATCATCAGTGATGTTGCAAGGTGTAGTATACAGCTGCTAGCAAAATCCAACAAAATCTGGTTGTACTAGGAGTGTCCCTATTTTAATGTGAAGTCCAGCCCCAACATGGAGAGAGGACTTAACACAAATTCAAAGGAGTACACAATAGAACCTATTAGAGCATAATAAGTAAGTCCAGCAATGTTGCAGGATAAAAGATCAACATACAAATTATCAATTGTAGTTCTATACAGTAACAATGAACCATCCAAAAATGAAATTAGGAAAATAATTTCAAAAGAGGAACAAATTAAATTATTTAATGAAAGATGTGCATGATGACATATATGTGCCATGAAAACTATAAAACACCCACTGAAATAAATTAAAGAGACCTAAATCAATGGAAAGACATTCAGTGTTCGTGGATTTAAAGACATCATATTGTTATGATGGCAGTACTCTTCAAATTCATCTACAGATTTAATCCCTATCAAGATTCTAGCTGGCTTTTTCTTTCCTCCCTCCCTCCCTCCTTCCCTTTTTTTTTTCAAAACAAGCTGATCCTAAAATTCATATGAAAATGCAAGGAACTCAAAATAGGCAAAGCAATGTTGAAAAATGAAGAAAGAGGACTCACACATCCTGATTTCAAGTTACTATGAAGTAATGGTAATCAAGACAGTGTGCTCCTGGCGTAAGGACAGATATATAGATCAATGGAATATAATTAAGAATCCAGAAACAAACCCCTAATTTACACTCAACTGACTTTTTGACAAGGGTGTCAAGACAATTCAATGGAGAAAGGATAGTCTTGAAATACAGTGCTGGGACAAATGGATAGTCACATATGCCAAAGGAATGAGGTTGAATCTGTACAACCTTTTATATCTCATATTTATATGAGATACTTTATATCTCATGCCAGATATAAAGATTAACTCAACATGGATCATAAACTTATGAACTAAAACTATAAAACTTCTAGAGGAAAACATGGGTGTAAATCTTTGTGACTTTGGATTAGGCAATGATTTTAGACATGAAATCAAATGCACAAGCAACAAAAGAAAAAATAGATACAATGGACTTCAAAACTAAAAACTTTTGTCCATCAAAGGACATTATCAAGAAAGTAAAAATCCACAGGAAGGGAGAAAATATTTGCAAACTGTGTATCTTATAAGGGATTATTATCTTGAACATAAAAATAACCCTTACAACTTGAGAATAAAAAGACAAATAACTCGGCTGGGCGCAGTGGCTCATGCCTGTAATCCCAGCACTTTGGGAGGCTGAGGCGGGCAGATCACCTGAGGTAGGGAGTTCGAGACCAGCCTGGTCAACATGGTGAAACCCTGTCTCTACTAAAAATACAATATTAGCCGGGCGTGGTGGTGCATGCCTGTAATCCCAGCTACTTGGGAGGTTGAGGCAGGAGAATCACTTGAACCCGGGAGGCAGAGGTTGCAGTGAGCCGAGATCATGCCATTGCACTCCAGCCTGGGCAACAAGAGCGAAATTCTGTTTCAAAAAAAAAAAAGACAAATAACTCACTTAAAAATGCGCAAAGGATCTGAAGAGACCTTTCTTTGAAGATATACAAATGGCCAACTAGCATTAGAAAAGATGCTCAAGCTCATTAGTCATCAGGGAAATGCAAATCAAAAGCACAGAGAGATCCCAGCACTAGGATGGCTATTAATAAAACAGATGGACAATAAGAGTTGGTAAGGATATGGAGTAACTGGAAACTTCATACACTGCTGGTAAAAATGTAAGATGGTTGCAGACTCTTTGGAAACAATTTAGCAATTCTTCAAAAAGTTAAACTTAGAGTTGGCATATGGCCCAGACATTCCACTTCTAGGTAAATACCCAAGAGAATTGAAAACACAGGTCCCAGCAAAAATTTGCCCATGAACACTCATAGCAGCATTATTCATAACAACTCCAAAGTGAAAACAACCCAAATGTCATCAAACTGATGAATGGATAAACAAAATGTGATATCTTATACTGGAATATTATTCAGCCACAAAAAAGAATACAATGAACAACATGGATGAACCTCGAAAACATGTTAAGTGAAAGAATCTACACATGAAAGGCCACAAAGGTATGATTCCGTTTACATGAAATATCTTAAGTAAGCTTTCAAAAACTACTTGCATAAAAATTTAACTGACATGGGCAACTACTTTCAGATTATCTGTGATGAGCGGCTGGAGTTGGGAAAGGCAGGAACAGTGAATATTGAAACCACAGATGTGGCTGGACATGGTGGCTCATGCCTGTAATCCCAGCATTTTGGGAGGCCAAGGCAGGAGGGGTGCTTAAGCCCAGGAGTTTGAGACCAGCCTAGGCAACAAAGGGAGATCTCTCTCTACAAAATCAAAAACAAAAACAAAAAAACCACTAGGTGGGCATGGTGGCATGCGCCTTGTGGTCCTAGCTACTCGGGAGGCTGAGGCAGGAGGATTGCTTGGGCCCATGAGGTTGAGGCGGCAGTAAGCCATGACTGTGCCACTGCGCTCCAACCTGGGTGACAAAGCTGCAAAAACTCAAACAAAAATGAAATAAAAAATAAGAAATCACAGATGTTCTGAGACCCTAGTTGTTGACTAGAACAGTATTTCACTCTTGGGATGAAAACGTGGGTAGAAGGTTTCATGACACGGTTCTGCCACAGATACAACTCTCACATTATATGAGGGCTTTAACTTTGGTCACAGAAATGGACAGTGAATAAGAAGTCAGGAAAGCTCAATCTTTTCACTAACCAGCTGTGTAACTTTGGGTAAGTCACTTAAATTGCTATGATCTCTAAACTAAATTTCTAAAGAATTGTGGGTCTCTGTACCCAGCACGAGGTTTGGAATTAACAGAGTAAATACCACGTTAACCTAGCAATCTAATAACACACCCTATATTATTCTGACTTCTGAAAGACAGTTAGGAATCATCTGCTTATTTTAGAAGCTCACTGTTCCCTGGGAAAGATAATTTTGGCATAAGCAGCAGGTCAGATGACAGTTGCAGTGTGTTGGAGAAAACCAACTAATTTATTGACAACAAAGCCTTTTTTTTTTTTCTCCTTAAAATTTTATAGCTATAGGCCCAGAAATACAAAGTCCCCAGAAGACTCTCAAAATATGTTCTCAATTCCTTTTTCTTTCCCACCCAGAGCTGAGAGAATAGCACCAACTATGTCATATTAAACACATCTGCAGCCAACACTGATAAAGTGCATGACCGAGGAACAGATAAGAATTGTTTTCAATTTGTTCAAATGGAAATAGTTAAATTTAACCTAATTAGACCAAATAATCAAAGCAGGTGTTTTTAAGATGCCAGTTGGTTTTCATTCTCTGTAATTGTTCAGCTATATTTCCCAGGAACTTAGGTAAAGGAAATTAATATGTCATAAAAATCACTGACCTATTTATTCATGTCACACATGTATTATTCATGTTTTCGGCAGTACAAATACAGGGCATTGCTGAACATTTCTCACAGATGTTACCATTTAAGCATCATCAACATCTAAGCCGGCCTGCAGGGGGGCTTATGTTCCCTAACTTCCATTACAGAAACACAAGCAGTAATAAACGAGAGCCTGTGTTCTAATCGTACACTGATATACAGAGCACACTGACTTGGCATTTAGACTATTTAGGGTTTCTGACTCCACTTGCACAAGTTGGTCACTTTTAAGACATTTAAAAGGGAAATAATAACAATAAAAGTTATATTCCAGTTAAAAGTTTATTGCACTTGGCAGAGTGATGAGATCTGAGCTATAAATTCCAACTAACAAACCACAAAATGTAGTCACCAGCAGCCTGGTATTAGGAAGTGTTTTGTGCAGTGGCCATAGGTCCACTTTCCAAGGGAAAAAGGGCAGCTGGCTGCCCGGGAGCAGTCAAGCGTGCTCTTTCTAATAGCACGCTGCAGTCCTGGGTGGGCTCTCGTATCATTCCACACACCCTCAGGATGGGAAACAGAAACACAAGCAAGAAAGGCCCCATAAAAGCCTGTGATGTGGAAGCTCCTGAAAAGGGGATCCCTCTCTGAGGCCTCAGGGTTCTGCAGCAGGGACAGAAGCCTGGGAAGTTGAGTCCACAAAGAGGGTTCTCAGACTCCCTTCCCTAAGTGAGTGGCTGGTGTTTCCTGACTGTGGCCCTGGTTGTGCTGTGGGGCCACAGTGCGGGCAGCTGGAGAACTCAGGATCCGCCACCTTAGCACACATGGAACACTGGGCACGTCTTGCTATGCCTCAGTTTCTGTGTGTCTATGATGAACATTAGTACTTTCTTCATTAATGCACATAAAATGCTTGGCAGTGCTTGGCATAGAGACAGATGCTCAATAAATGTTGGCCATTATTATTATAACCCCGTACAAGGAGGATGAGATTAAAAACAATATTTCCTAAAAATGAGACTATAATGGGCATTCTATCCACATTTCAGGGGTAGGAAAACTACCTTCTGAGGTCACTTACATGAAGGGTATGGATGGACAAATCCTTATCAACCTAAAACATTTCTATCTATGATTGCTAATGTCATTTCTTTAGGATTAATTAATCCTCAAGAGTCATATTTCAATATATTATACATACACGTAATTATAAAAGAACCAAGTTGCATAAAATTTATAAAATGGAGACTAGGAAAGGAAACACCCACTCATAAACCCACCAAGAGAGATTAAAATGAAAGTCTGAAAGTGCAGGTAGGTATTTATTTAAATACTTGGTAAAAGAAAATGTTCAATTCAATAGTTGTGACAGACACAATTTCAAGGGGTGTGGGCATAAGAGAAACAGAAAGTCCATCTCAGCGTAAAAGGGGTAAATATTTAGTCAAGTCTTAGATGGTATTTCTGTAAACAGAAATTTCAATGGAAAATTTCCAACCTGAGAGCAAATAATTTAAGATGGGTTTAAAATAAGAATTAAAGCTCTTGTCTCCATGTCGTTGCCCAGCCTGAAACCCAGCCCTCTGAGTCCTTGTGGCAGTTCGGCTTTTTCTTCCTTGTTCCCTCAACTACAACTGGACACTATAATTTTCTTTCCATTCCAGCAGGAAACTGATATATACTAATGATGACAGCTGGATTCAGAAGAGGAAAAAGAATACAGGGGACAGAGAGTCCTTGTGGGTTTAAAACTCAAAACAAAACCCCCAGATTTGAAAATTTTAAAACCTAGTTAATGGCTGAGGAAACCTCAAATGATTGGGAAGCACTAAGATTAAAGTTTGAATTACACAAAACACATCATTATCTTAAGCTTTTCTAATCATCTTCTCTGCCTTTCTCCTTCACTGTTTTTCTCCTTGTTTATGCCCCTAGCCCTTCAATGTGGTTCTAAGACACGTTAGAGGTAGGAAAAGCCTTCCAAGGTCATTTACAGAATAAGATTGGAGAGGGGATGAGCAGATGCTCCTCCATCCAAAAAAGTTTCCCTGAAATTGTTATTACTACATTTCCTTTGGAATAATCAATCCCTTTCAAGATTCATATTTAAATACATTTAATTTAAACATATGTATATACACATATATGAATGAAACAGAATTGAATGTTTCATAAAATTAGTAAAATAGAAAATAAGAGAAGGAATCTCCCCTGTAATCCCACCATTCTAAAATAATTACTTTTACCATAGCACTGCCTTTAATTCTAGTCTGGTCCTGGTCCTCCATTCCCCACTCCCTACCTCGCAAACCTCTAATACTGATTATCAAAATGGCTGGGCAAAGGCAAAGTGAATGAATTTCCAGTTACATTCTTCTTTTTTTTAGAGACAGGATCTTGCTTTGTCACCCAGGTTGGAGAGCAATGGTGTGATCACAGCTCAAGGCAGCCTTGAACTCCTGGGTTGAAGGGATCCTCCTACCTCAGCATCCTGAGTAGCTGGGATTCTACAGGCACATAATACCATGTCCAGCTAATTAAAAAAAAATTCTGTAGAGATGGAGTCTTGCTATGTTGCCCAGGCTTATCTTGAACTCCTGGCTCAAGCAATCCTCCTGCTTTGGCCTCCCAAAGTGCTGGGATTACAGGCGTGAGACATTGCATCCAGCCAGTTACATTATTTTGGAGTGACACTAGGAACTTGGTTCCATGAGGGTCTTAGAAATCTGGTAAGGATGAGGGCAGAGAAAGAAATGTCACATTGTCTTAAAAACCACATAGTCTTACTCTCTGTCTTATATTGTCCAATGAACTCCTTTGTCTACAGGGTCAAATTCAGGCTCCTTGGACTTTGGCCTATGAATGAGGCCTTCCATGACTGAGTTTCTGCCTCCCCCGCCTCATCAGTCACACCTGCCTGGCCTTGAACCCAACCCTCCAGTCGCCATGTCCCTAGTGCTTTGAAGGCTGTGCTGATTTGTACCCTTACAGCTTTGGCCATGCTCCTACCTCTGTCTGTAATACCCACCTCCACCTTGCCCATCCTGGTGAATCTCTACCCACTGTCAAAACTCTGTTCAACCATCTCCTCTTCAAGGAAGTCTTTCCTGTCCTCTCAAGTAGAAATGATCTAACTTTCTTCAGTGCCTCAAATGTGTCCCATACATACTTTCTTTAATATAGCATTTGAAAAATCCTTCATTGTACCTACTTATAAGCCCAAGGCATATTCATCTCTATCTCCAGATATAAGTGTGCAATGTATCCCTGAGGCTAGCAGGTCTGATGAATGAAAAAATAAATAAAAAAGAAAAAAAAATGATCTTTTTCTGGATCAGAGGGACAGGGGCAATCCTAATTGAGTGGACTCCTGACATTCTAAGCCAGGTATTTCCCAGTGCTTTCCTAGGAAAGCAGGCATTTCTTCTTTCCTGAAGATGTTTAAAAATATGAGAACACGGCCGGGCGCGGTGGCTCAAGCCTGTAATCCCAGCACTTTGGGAGGCCGAGACGGGCGGATCACGAGGTCAGGAGTTTGAGACCATCCTGGCTAACACGGTGAAACCCCCATCTCTACTAAAAAATACAAAAAGCTAGCCGGGCGAGATGGCTGGTACCTGTAGTCCCAGCTACTTGGGAGGCTGAGGCAGGAGAATGGCATAAACCCGGGAGGCGAAGCTTGCAGTGAGCTGAGATCCGGCCACTGCACTCCAGCCCAGGCGACAGAGCGAGACTCCGTCTCAAAAAAAAAAAAAAAAATGAGAACAGTGAAGGTGAGGAGGTGAACACAATGCTGCCTGGCTACAGGAGACTGGATTAGATGCATAGCTTCCAGCGAATAATAATGACAATAGGCCAGGCGTGGTGGCTCACACCTGTAATCCCAGCACTTTGGGAGGCCGAGGTGGGTGGACACCTGAGGTTGGGAGTTCGAGGCCAGCCTGACCAACAAGGAGAAACCCCATCTCCACTAAAAATACAAAATTAGCTGGGCGTGGTGGTGCATGCCTGTAATCCCAGCTACTTGGGGGGCTGAAGCAAGAGAATTGCTTGAACCTGGGAGGCAGAGGTTGTGGTGGGCCGAGATTGTGCCATTGCACTCCAGCCTGGGCAACAGGAGTAAAACTCCATCTCAAAAAAAAAAAAAAAAAAAAAAAAGACAATCATATTAATAAGTTAATATTTATTGAGCATTTATTCTGTTCCATGCAAAGCACATTCTTCACATAGAGCTTTACATGTATAAGCTGACAACCACTCTAAGATATAGATCTTACTGTTCCCTTTTACAATGGAAACAACGTGTCTCAAAGCAGCTAAATAACTTGTCTAAGGTCACAAACTTAGTAAATGGCAGATTTAGGATTCAAACCCAGAAGTTTGGCTTCAGTCTATGTGGTATACTTCCTACTCTGGGCTTTGTGAGCTAATAATGGAGGCAGATATATATTTACATACACATATAAACATTGTGCTTGAATTCAGAAAATGAATTCACATCTATTTGATACATGAGTTTAAATAAAATCTGTATTTTCATAACACCTGTTACTATTTTAAAAACTGAGGAAAACTGAATTTCAATCAAACAGTTAATAAATTCATTTAATGAGGGCCTACTGTGTGCTTAGACGACAAATAATCTAAGACATGGTCCATTCTTTCAAGGAGCTTATATGCTAAAACTATAATATCATCACATTATTTTGAAAGCATATTGAAATCTACACATCCAAATAAGTGATCGACTTATTTGGTGATATATTTATCTATTGCTCAACCTGTTTTGGGGAACAATTTATAAAACACACAATAATACATTTCACTACATTAAACACAGTTTATTTTTATCCCAAACGGTGCTTTCCATCTCAATTGCCATTTTATTTGGTATTTGGTTATTTCCAAAAATCTATTCCATCCTCAAAGAAAGAAAATACGCTCCCACTGTTTGTGTGGATGTATTATATGAACATGCATATTCATACATATACATAAATACACACATATACAGTGATTTTATGAGGGTAATTCCCTGAGGACTGAATATAATTTGTGCTGTCTGATAAAAATGAGTCATATATACGTAATTTAAAATGTAAATGGCCACATTTTCCATCATTAATAATGTTACTTAATGTGCCTTTTGAGTTCTTATGATGTCATTTACAATTCTTCCTATCTCTCCATTTGACAAAGTTAAATACATATATTTCAATGACAGTTTTATTTTTTCTTTGTTATTTTTCCCATCCTAGTTGCTACATTTTATTTTTCCTTCTTCTTCTTTTTTTTTTGGTGAGACAGGGTATCACTCTGTCGCCTAGGCTGGAATGCAATGGCATGATCATAGTTCACTGCAGCCTTGAACCCCTGGGTTGAAGTGATCCTCCAGCCTCAACCTCCCAAGTACCTAGGCCTACAGATGAATGCTACCACATGTGGCTAATTAAAATTTTGTCTTTTAGAGATGAGGCCTCACTACGCTGCCAGGCTAGTCTCAAACTTCTGGCCTCAAGCAATCCTCCTGCCTCAACCTCCCAAAGTGCTGGAATTATAGGCTTGAGCACCACATCTGACCTTAGTTGCCACATTTTAAAAAGTAAAAGAAACAGGTAAAATTAATTTCGATAATACATTTTAAATTTAATCCAATATGTCAAAAACATTATTCCAACACATACAAAATAAATACAAAATTATTGAGAAATTTTATTTTTAACTCACACTAAGTCTTTGAAATCTAGTATGTATCTTACACTAACACAACATCTCCTTTTGGACCAACCACATCTTCAGTGCTCAAGATCCACATGTGACTAGTGGCTGTAGTACCGGATAGTGCAGGACAAAATATTTAGAGCTATGGTTGTCATACTAGAATAAAAACATCCTGTCCTCACATCTTACTCTGCAGAGTAACATCTTTCAGAGTAATATATAGATGCAAGTGAAATACTGTTAAGTTATTAAACACAGCTTGTGAAAACAAGCTGTGATCTGTTTAATTAGGGTATAAACTCTAAATAATGTTAACAGCTTGGAGAAATGGATGGTTCAAAAAAGTTAAAGTCATCTTCAAGGAACTCAGCTCATCAGTAAAGGATGGATAGTTGGGGAAGAAAGAAGGTATTTTACAACATATAAGGATTAACCATTCTAGACAAAGAATAATGACACTAAATGAGCCAAGAAAAACTCAGTTCAAATAAACTAATGATTACAGTCAACCATAAACTGTCAGAATCCCAGTGAGTAGATTTGTAAGCAATGAATAAATCTGTTATGGCCAAAGCCCTTTAGATACATGGCAGGGAGGTATTATAAAGCTATATGGAATTTGGAACTGAAATACAGAAATGGTGGAAATCTAAAGCAATTTACTTGGTAACATTGAATTCATAGTCTCTTTACAAACTTTGGATTCCAGTTAAATCAAGGGTTAGCTAAAGTAGATGCAACTCTGGGGTCCCTTACAGCCAGGGCGACCAGTAATTTATTATGCAAACCTGATCACTTTCAAGAGTAAAAGGGGGCACTATTAATAATTATGCTGGGATAAGAGGCATAAAGTGGGATTCCTTTATAGTTGTAAAACCATATGATTTTACACTACAAAGAGGATACAACAGCTACCCCTATCCAGGGATGTGGAGTTGATGAGAGTCTAGCATGTTCTTATTATCTCTGCATGGCCACAGGGGTTTTGTGGGCTAATATACATTGATCCGGATGAGACGGTTTGCATGCTCCCACCTCCCCCACCTCCCTCCTGCAAAGCATTTTAAATTGGTTTGAATTTGGGAACAGGGTTCCATATGAACTGAGCTGGACATTGACAGCCTGAATGTATTTACTGAAGACAACAAATCATTGACAGACTAAATGTAACAGAGGAAAGGCCTGGTCTGCTTGCACTCAGAATCTGACTTTGTAATTGTAGCCTCCTTTAGACAGGCCTAATCAATTAGAAGAGGCTGATTTTAACCAGTTGCAGGCTCATTATCCTGCATTCCAGTTTGTGTTGATGAAAATCAGTTTCAGTCCATGGCCTGGAATTCATGTACAGCACTTCCTGCAGCCTCTTATATAAACACATCAAAAAAAATTTTATTTGGAGTTGCCGTTTTCCCTTAAAAAAGAAAAACCACTTTGCAAATCATGATTAAAATAGAACAACTGTATGTGGATCTGGGGTCCATCCCCAGAAACATACAGGACCAAGAAACTTGTGGAAAGTCAGACCCTGAGGCAGCAACTCATAAGTGCATTGGTGTAGCAGTCGATTTGAGAAGAGAGTCTCAAATATCCAGCATCAAATGAGCCCAGCTTGGTTATCTCCACAGAATGGAACAGAATGAACTCGCAGCTATTCAAAATAATGACATTTCAAAGAAAATACGTAAAATAGAAAAAAGCCAGGGTTGTAGAAGCACAGAGGGTATCTGAGTCGAGTTCACTCTTCCCTGAATGACCAACTAGAAAATAAACGGCAAACTTCCAAATAAACAAGAACAAGTTTTCCCAAGAAACTTCCATGAGGGAACTATATAACTCTGTTTAATTTTGATGTGTGGTTAGTCTTACAAAAGTAGAAGGTGGAGCAGTGTGTGGCAGAGCCACTCAAAACTCCATCTACATTTCAAAGATGTGTAACCATTCCAAAATATAGTATAACTATGAATCATACCTGGCTGGTCGTCCTTTGCAGATTTGTTGAGGCAGCAAGTCAACAGGAAGAGAATATCAATATATACAGCTCTGGTCACCAAACATGGATTTTGCCTAGAAAGGTAAAGAACAGAATATAAATTGAGATTTTCTCTCCCTTAGGTCTGGGTGTCAGGAAGGAGAACATGGGTATTTTCTATGGTATAGGATGGGGCTTAAGCAGCTATAGCAAATGGTAAGAAACGATGTACAATCATTGATGGCAAGAAAATAAGCAACTAATGTGAGAAAATGAAATCCTTGACCATATGATGGAGGCCAAGACTATGTGTAGACAAAATAGATAAAAACTCCATGCTCTGGCTTCAAATAAAATAAAATGAAAACAAACACCAAGATCCTATCCTAGTTAGTTGAAAATAAGATGGGATAGAAGGGGTAGGGAGATGGTATTCTATTATTTTACACTCTTAAGTGTAGAAATTTGGGGAAAAAAATAATCAGTCATGAAAATCAGATTTAGTATTTTGGAGAAGGAAAATTACACTCACATATTAAAAACTATATCTGTGGACTTGAAATAACCAGCTGAACAATAGACACATGGCAAGATTAACAAACACTGGAGATGACATTTTCCCCAATAAATGGATTTTTTTCTTCATTCAATACATGGAGCAGCTCTTTGAACCACATAGTAGAAATAGTAAGTGGGCTCAGATTTGGGGATCTATATACAAAAGGAAGAAGACAGACTTTGTTTTTAAGAACAGCACTGAAGGGCCTTGACTCTTGAGTGTCTTTGTCCATGAAAAGGCCGAAACATCTTTGGTGTACTAATAATACACTGTGAGTAGTAGAGACAGTAGGGACAGACCTACATTTGAGTCCTGGCTTTCCGACTTAGAATCTCTGTGACCTGAATCAGATTCCTGACCTGTAAAATGGGAACTAAACTCTCACGTCTGCTATGGTCTGACTGCCCCTGCTAAAATTCACATTCTAATGTAACGCTATTGCAACACTGTTACAAGGCAGAGCCTTTAAGAGGTGGTTGGGTGATGAGGGTACTGTCCTCATGAATGAATTCATGCTGTTATCTCGGGATTGGGCTAGTCATTTGGAGACTGCGTTTGCTATAAAGACAAGTTTGGCCTGATTTCCTCTCTGTCTTGCGTGCTCTCTTCTGCCTTCACCCTTCAACCATGGGACGACCCTCACCAGATGCCAGAGCCATGCTCTTGGACTTCCCTGGCTCCAGAACCATGAGCTGAATAGACTTCTTAATAAATTATTTAGTCTGTGGTATTGTTATAGCAAGAGAAAATGGACTAAGAGAGCCTTACTGTGAGTCACTGTGAGTGTTCAATGTGGCACAGTAAACTTAAAATGCCCACCTCACTGCCTGGCCATGGTAGATGTTCCAGAACAGTTCATTCCCTGCCCTTCTCTACTTCCAAAACAGGATTAGGGGATGGCATTCAAATTGGCACAAGTGTTCTGGCTAGTGAGTTTCCATGTGTCTTAATCCTGAAATCCATCCTTCTCATTTCCTATAAATTAACAGTTTAAAAATTTCCCTAAAGTTTATTCACACTTCTATCCTGAATTGTCTATATCTGGAGCTGGTGTATGTCTAACATGAAAAATAGGTATCATATACTTTTTTTTTTTGAGATAGAGTCTCACTCTGTCACCTAGGCTGGAGTGCAGTGGTGTGATCTCGGCTTACTGCAACCTCCGCCTCCTGGGTTCAAGTGATTATCCTGCCTCAACCTCCCAAGTAGCTGGGATTACAAGGGGTAAGACTGAAAAACAGAGGCTGGTTAAGAATATGCTGGTGGTCCAGGCACGGTGGCTCATGCTTGTAATCCCAATACTTTGGGAGGCCAAGGCGGGTGGATCACCTGAGATCAGGAGTTTGAGACCAGCCTAGCCAACATGGTGAAACCCATCTCTACTAAAAACACAAAAATTAGCTGGGCATGGTGGCGGGCACCTGTAGTCCCAGCTACTTGGGAAGCTGAGGCAGGAGAATCACTTGAACCTGTGAGGCAGAGGTTGCAGTGAGCTGAGATCGTGCCACCATGCTCCAGCCTGGGCAACAGAGCAAGACTCTGTCTCAAAAATAAATAAATAAATAGGTTATTTATGCAAAAATAATTGAAAAAGTACAAAAGGACATGCAATGAAAATGAAGCCCCTTTTCCACAACCCTACCCCCTGCCCATATACTGTTCCCCTGAGGCAACCACTACTACTACTTTCTAGCATATCCTTCCAAGCACATTCTATTCTTTTATAAGCATCTATCTGCTACCCACCTGTTTATATAAATGGTGGCTTACTATATACTAGGTTCTGATCATCACTCCTTTTCACTAATATATTTTGGGATACCATTCTATTAAGAACATAGAGATTTGCTTAATTTTCTTTTCTTTTTTGTTTTGTTTTGTTTTGAGATAGGGTCTTGCTCTGTTGCCCAGGCTGAAGTGCAGTGGCATGATCATGGCTCACTGTAGCCTGAACCTCCTGGGCTCAAGTAATCCTCCCACTTCAGCCTCCCAAATACTTGGGACTACAGGTGCACGCCACTATATCCAGCTAATTTTTAAAATTATTTTTGTAGAGATGGGGTCTTGCTATATGGTCCAGCCTGGGGTTCTTTTTAATCCTGCCCCTATCTTTTGTCTCTAGTTTACCCTGGGACTCTCAATCTTAACTCCTTGCTGTTACTCTTCCATCCACTATGGAAAGCCCACAGTCTATGAAAACTTCAGTGATATCATTCCCAATGGTAAGATTTCTACTGTTTAACAGTGGGGACTGCCCCCTGCTAAAGCAAGAGCCACTCAGGGAGGAAAGTCAGTGGCTGAGAAAGCAGACAGGATGTCTCCTGTGCATCCAGCCTTGAGCTAGGTGCAGGGAAGACATGCACAGGAGATGGCTTCTGACCTGAGAATTTTGTCTAATTTCGGAGACAAAAACAAAGACAAACTTTAGAACAGGATGTAAGGAGTTAAGCCAACAAACAAACAAACAAACAAACAAACCCACCAGGGTGGACTGGGGAAATGAAGTTATACTTCCAACTGGGCCATGTAAGATGGCAAGAATTTAGAGACAAAGTCGATAAAGAAGGGCATTTGGAAAGAGGGTAAGAGACGTGACAGGGAATTCATTTGGCTTCTCCAGTCCCGAGGAGAGGCAGCTTGGGAAGATTAGAGAATGCGTTGAGAAGGTGGAAACAAGAGGAAGGCAGGTCAGGCTTTTAATTGATGGGATACTTCATGCTAACTGGGTGTTCCTTAGTGTAATAATTGACTGCCTGCTCCCATGTGGCCTCACAGAGTCATAGCTTTTTGCCCCAAATGTTTTTCTGGTTTTCTGTGGAGCCATACAGAGCCATAAAGAGAAGTTGTTGAGAAACCGGTTTGACTTTCAAGTCTGATGAGGAGCCTGGTTTCCATGAAATTTTCAGTTAAGTTAGCATATTTTAAAAAATTTCTAAATGAACAGAAGAAAGGTTGACGATCTTTAGAGCCTTCTGCCAGGTTGAAGTGTTCTGCATCTTCCCTAGACCTGGTGCAGGCTGGTGACCTTACTGGCCTCCTGGGACACTTCAGGAATCACTCACTGCTCCCACAACTGTGAGGCTTGGGGCCAAGTGTGATGTAGTCAACGAGATTATGGGAGGCTCCCTCAAATGCTGCTGCTTTGGATTCTAGGAAACAGAAGATTTGGGGCCACAAAGGAGTCCATCCATGGCTTCTCCTTTGAGATGACTCTGAGAGAAATTCCGGCCTGGAGCCCACTGTTCATGACTCCACCCTTGAGGACAGCCAAGGCCTCATAACATCCCTGTCTGGAGTCACAAAGTTGGGCTTCACTCTGAACTGGCTTCTAACTCAGGAAAATAATTTTTTTCATTCTTTTTCTCTTGCTATATTACTTGGTGTTTGTTCTGACTTGGAAATGGTGCACTGTAAGTTCAGGGTGAGCCAGAGGTTTGTTCTCAGTCTGTCAAACCACTTTGATGATGGGAACAAAATCCCGAAGAGCAGCACGCCAGCTGGACAGGAAACTAAGCCACAGGGTTTTGGTGGGCTTGGGGATTTTTTCTACCCCCAAATGGAAAAATCCTGGCATGGAGCACAGCATAATGAAGATTTATAGTGCTTGAAAAAAATCAGAAGTGATCAGCGTCTAGCAGATGCACTGAAAAGCAGCATTAATAGTGGCTTTCGAAGGAGGAGAAGCACTATGCGGACAAAGTTGACATACAGTAGACGAAATGAAGGCCCTGTTAAGAATCTTGTTTTCTTCCACTCTTTTTTACATTTGTCCTTTATGAATATCCACTTTAGAACCTGATTAATACGTTTTTGCCTTAGGAAATCTCCGAACTTCTTTAAATCTCCTGCCTCTCTCCTGGAAGTTGGGAGAAGCAGAAGGCAGGCAGAGAGCCGGGCTTCCCAGACACGTCCACAAAGGCCCCAGTGTCTAGAGGACAGCAGGAATCTTGGGAAGTCTGTGATAAATTATTCACTTTTCCTGTCCCTTCCGGAATCCCAGTGGCCGTAGTTTTTTTTTTTTTTTTTTTTTTTTTTTAAACCGAGGTCTATTCATTCAGAAAACATTTGTTAAGAGGCTACTGAGAGCCAGGAATAGTGGTGGGTTTGGAAATAAGATGAGTGATCCAGTGACACAGTAACTGCCCTCAAGGAACTTAGAGTCTTGAATAGTGTTTTCCAAAATGCAGGTTATGATTCATTTAGTTGGTTGTAAAGTCAACTAGTGGGTGGTGACCAGCAATAAAGGAAGGAAAGAAAGAAGGAAGGAAGAAATGAAGGAAGGGAAGGAGGGAGGAAGGGAAGAGGAGAGAGATGGGGGCAGAGGAGGAAGGGAGAGAAGGAGCTAGGAGGAAGACAGAGGGAGAAAGCAAGAAAATATAATCAGAGTGTATCAAAGTAGTATAGTAAGGAGAGAGGGCAGGAGATTTAAAGTTCAGAGATTTCCTAACGCATTGTTTCATTAAGGTTTTTGTTATACATCAGCTTTCCATTAAGTCCTTGCTAAGAATGATTTTTAAAATAAGTTATCTTTAAGATGTAAATGACCATTAAAATGCAACAAGTTTAAGTAAAATAATTGATTGGCCTAGCTTTTTTCTTTTTCTTTTCCAGGTAATAAGCTACCCTACATTATACTGAATGGCATCAATAGGGTTATGCTTTGTATCCAAAATGACACTGGATATGTTGAAAGCAAACATTCCTGAAATTAAATATGCTCTGTCTTGAGCAAATTCCCTCTCTGTTCCATTTTTGGCAGACAATTTATATCTTACACAGTTATTAAAATTTCAGACTGTGAATGATTTAATGTGTGTTTGCACAGTATATACACACAAAGATATGCATTAGGTCATATGTAGAAGTTATTTCTTGTTGTCAATGTCAAAAACAAAAACAAAAACAAAAACAAAACACTTGAAAACCACTAGTGTAGTTGGGAAAACACACAACCAGTCATACTAGAGTATGATGGGTGCCCCAAAAAGAGAGATTAACAGAGTAACTGTTTGTCTGGGTGAGTCAGGAAGGGCCTTGGCAGAGAGCTGGAGAATGGGGAGGAGGTAGACCATGGGCAAAGTGATCCCAACAGAGGAAGTAGCATGTCCAAAGACTTGGGGACATGACATGTTTAGAGAATAACAAGTGCTAAAGGGACAATGGTATGGGGGGTGGGAATCGGAATGGCAGAGGTGGGTTCTTTTTATTTAATTTATACTGCCACATTTACATGGTTTAATGTGGCCTCCATCAAAGAAGTACCTCCTAACTCCTATCCACAGGATATAACCAAATATAAGGAGAGGCAGTGTCTGGTCCATGGACAGCTGTTACAATGATGTGAACTGCCAAGACTACAAAGATGGCCAGTGGGATTAGCAGGAAATGATATGGGATGAGTCAACAGGGGCCCGAAACAGAAGTGGTCTTTCAGAGCTCTAAAAGTTCCAAAGAGTGAAGACCGCAGTGGGACCCCATCAGCTCAAGTCAGCCCACTTAATATTGTGAAGCCTTGGTGGGCTCCCTGGAAGAGAGAGGGAATTCACTTTGGACTTACCAAGCTCTACCAGAATTCACTGCCATCTTCAGAGGGCTGGAAACTGCTGTTCTGGCTTTAGGTTGCTAGTGTCTGTTGAGGTCTCTAAGACACATGGCTTAACTTTATTAATACAGAAACATTTACTGAGCAGTATGGGGGATATCCCACATGGGATGGGAAGGGGAGGGAGAGGAAAAGGTTTTGGCTTTGCAGAGCTTATGATCTTGTTGGGGGAGGGGTATATGTGGAGGAAAAAATACACATAAAAACAATCAGAGGATTGATTTGATTGTCATGATAGTCATGGAGGAAGGCTCTAGAGGCACTGGAGGGGTTTGAGCTGGTGAAAGAGAAGGAATTCTAAAAATCAAACAGGTGCAGCTGGCAAGCTCATCCCAGCCCATCTGGGGTAGTTCTCTTATCTTAGCTGCTATATAAGCAGCTCAGATCACTTCTGTTCTCAACCACGATAAACGAGAAGTACTAGAAGCTTCTTGCTATGGAGCCAGCAATGGAGTTAATGAAGCAATATCCCAGGGACCACCAGCAGGCCCATAACCGGCTGGAAAGAAGGAAACCAGGTTGAGAGGAAAAGCAGGTAAAGGGCAAAGGGAGAGAAGGCAGGTGAGAAGGGGAGTAGAGGGAGAAGGAAAGAGGGAGGGAGGTTAGAAGAATGGGAGGGGGAAAATGGTAGAAGAGGGAAAGGGGAAATTAGTTTACAACATGTTTCCACATCCTGTTATGATCCCTCCACTTGACACAAGTCCACCCACCTCATGCCCTTTATTTAAAATTCACTTCAAGCTGGGTACAGGTGGCACAGCAGCCTATAATCCCAGCTGCTCTGGTGGCTGACATGGAAGGATTGCTTGAGATCAGGAGTTCAAGACCAGCCTGAGCAACATAGTAAGATCCTATCTCAAACAGCAATAACAACAACAAACCCCCTAAAACCCAACTCACTTCAAAGTCCCTCCTCTTTCTAGAGGATTACCTTCTTAATTACCCAGAAAACTACCTCTAAGGATATGCTGAATGACTGTCTCGACTCAGGATATTTCGTTGAGCTTCCCCTTCTCCCAGAGATCCCACTGGTCATCTCTGTAGTCTTGAGCACTTTACATCATTGTAACAGTTGTCCATGGACCAGACACTGCCTCTCCTTATATTCGGTTATATCCTGTAGATAGGAGTTAGGAGGTACTTCTTTGATGGAGGCCACATTAAACCATGTAAATGTGGAAGTATAAATTAAATAAAAAGAACCCATCTCTGCCATTCTGATTTCCATTTTTTACCATGGCCCCCAGTCAAGTAACCATCATATGGCACTCTTAGAGAAACAATAGGGGATTTGTTTAAACCAAAATGCAAAATGGTGATGAACTACAGAATATATATATTTAAACAAGTTATTTCCCCTACTGTAACATGGAGAGTTTAGCTGTGCATGGAGGGCCAGCTGGCAGCAGCTTGCAGGGCCTGGCTGGCTACCAGGACTGCTCGTTTACCTTGCCCTCCTTGGGGGAGGTGTGACGGCAGAGCTGCATTTTTATGGTATGCCCCAGCATCCACCCTGCCTTTCTTGGTCTGGAGCTTTGCGAGTGTTTATACTCACAGCCATATGTAGACGCTGCCCCACAGCCCTCCTACTTGGATTTTCCTTTTAAAGTGAAGTCATCCTCCATGCCCTGCTCTGGTGGTGGACCAACTTTTAGGGAATTCTTACTGAGCCACCATGCACAAAGTGAGAGACCGTGAGCTGTGAGTCTGTCCAGAAAGTGACTGAAGGTTCAGCTATGCATTGCGAGCACAGTGCGCGTTCTCTGGAAGAGCAGGTTTTGATCCTGGGGAATGTAATCTGTGAAAGCAGAGGGCCTTACCCACTCCACCAGGGTTCTGGGTAGGCATTCAGCAAGTCTCCAGCAGTCCGCAGAAGGTTCTGGGGTCCCCTTTTTAGGTTAGGGCCAAAGCCACAGCCTCCTCTGTTTCCCTTAGGAGTGCTGCTGCTCGAGGAAGTCCACAGCTTCAATGCCATGGCTTTGCGTTTCCCTCCTAATATTAATCACCTGCCTTTTCAGAGAGGCCCCAGGGAGCCTCCAGAATCCTCATATTTTTCCATCTTTCTATTAGGCATCTTGTTCTCATTACTGTACTAACGCTCAAGCTATGTGCAGAGAATGATGAAAAAGAGACCTTGGTGTGGGGCTTGGGATTTGTTCAAAGCCTGGGGAAACTGTTTTAGAGGGTGTATGTTTTTTATTCCTTTTATGAGAGATGCGTGTTTCCCTCCCTCTGTGACTTGTTTAAAAGTAAAGTTTAATATGCTGCCAGAGTAATTGCTGGTTAATAACTTAATAAGCTATGTGCTAGGAATTATGGGAGAAAAGTAGTATCCAAGAAAACTTTTATTGTACAGTTTGGGGCTTGGAAGATATATAGCTTCAATTCTTATACAGAATGTTAATGGAAGTTCCCTTTCTTTTCAAACCTTACTTTCTCCCTAAAAGCATAAAAAAGGATAAATAGGTGAGGTGGATGAAATCTTCTAGATGCTGCCTGAGCTATGTAAATCACAAGGTGAGAATTTCTAACAGCACTGTCAACAAGACTGTGGTCATGTGAATTTGGCAAGGCACACACTTGGAAATTAGCCCTGGCAAAAATAGCAGTAATGATAATAACAATATCAACATCTTATTACATTAAAAGTTTTCTCTTTAAAAAGTATTCTTATTTTATCTTTATAAAATTCTTAAGGAAGAAAAATAGAAATTATTATTCCCATTTTTACAAATCAACAAAGTAGCGCAAGTGACCTAGCCAAGATAAGGGCAGAAAGCAAGAATAGAATCAAGGTTTTCTAGACAACAAATTGTATCTATGTGTCCCAAACACACAATCAGGTGAAAAGTGAGACACTGGGCCAAGCAATGAGAAACCAGTAGACTGGTGTTACATCCTGGTAGCCAGTCTGGTGAAAAGTAAGGCTCCAAGCGCAGCTACTTCTGTGAGGACCAGCATAAAGGCACATTTTCAGTGTGGCAACTACGTTGATAGAGACTTCCTTACTTGACAATAGATAGTTCCTGTATCTTCTTAGCACTTTTATGTTTACACTTCCATTACTCACTATGCCCTCCCCTGCCCTCTTCTATTTCACATCTTCATTTTAGAGCTTCCCACTTCACAGATGAAAACTCAGGCCTAAGGAAATTACAGGCCATACCTTGCTAGCCAGTAGTCCAGCAGGGGCCAGACCCTTGACCTGCTAACCCTCAGTATTCGCTGCCTCTCCTCAACAGCAGTGCACTGTGTTTTCTGGCTGGAGGCTTTCCATTCACCAAGTGCCTCTAGACGTGACTCTCCTTATGGTTACCCAGGAATGCAGAGTCTGTGGACTGGTGAGGGCCCCTCTGACTTAGGGAGTTCTAGAGGGAGCCCCTGAACTTGCATGGGAAGGTGTTATTCTCAGAGGCCCCGGGGCCAGTCTAATTGCTGAGGAAGCCTGGTCATCACTGGCAGCTGAGGGGAAGCAAAGGATAGCGAGACTTTGGAGGGCCTCTCTCCAAGATGCTCCCTTGGCCCATTCATGTAAGACCAGCTCATGTTGCCCACAGCCCTCCTGGAGGTGGCCGAAAGCCTGGCCACACGGGACAAACAAATCAAGGCTGAGCAGCTTAATATGAGGGCAGACGTGCTCCCACCAGGCCAGGGCACTGCCGTCAAGCCTGCGCCATTTACTGACTTCAGTTAGAGGTGCTGTCTCTACCAGGTCACTACTAGAAAACAGCTGTGTGACCCAGGAGAACAAACTTATTTACGTATTAAAAGTTAGGGACAGCCAGCCAGCTGAGAGTGGATTTCTGAGGAAAAGGGATATAGAATAGTTAAGTTTTGATGGCAAGAAGGTCTGGAGCATGAAGCCCTATCCATGGAAGGCAGCTCCTAAGAGAGGGCCCTGGCAGCCCAAGGACATGGAGTTGCAGAATTTTCCACAAGGATGATCAGGCCCCAGGAGAGGAAGAAAGCAGGTCAAGAGGCAAAAAACAAACTTGCTATTTACATCCCTAACTTGAGCCATCTTGAGACAGCCACATCTTTCAAGTAAGAAGAAGTCGCCTGCCCCTGTGTCTATTACCTCTTCTACAAATATTGGCTTAGATTAGATCACTGTTTTGAAATAGAGAGTCAGGGTGCTTCTCTTAGTCCCTTCTGGGGCTACCAACAGGAGGGAAGCCATGCAGGTGGGTCTCCGGGCCCCCACCCCTGTGTAGACCATATTGAAACCATCTCTACTATCTTCAATATCTTGAATTTCCACATAAGCTTGTTTGAAGAAAGAATTCCATTGGATTAGACAATCTCTAAATTCCCTTTATTGTTATAAATTCTGTGGTTCAATGGTAGTCTTAACAACGTTGGAAAGACAAAAGCCATGTGGTCTCAAGTGCATACAAATATCTCTATTCCCATTACTAGCTGCCCAGGCAGGCAACAGAGGCTTCCAGGTGACAAAGACTGCTACTAGAGAGATTTCTGTTAATCCTTAAGAGAGCCTAGAAACTCTGTGACCACTGAGAGAGGTTGGAAAGATGTAAAGCATTTAGTGTATTTCATGTGCATATAGATAGCAGCTTACTTACCAGTGTCAGCCAGAGCTCACTAACTTCCTCTTAACTCCTGGATCAAGTCCATATTCCTCTGGCTGACTGAGGGCTTCCACAACTGGTCTCTTATCAAATCTTACACTGCTCTCTAAAGCACAGCACTTCTCCTTCAGCCCCATCCCCTCACTGGCCCATGCTATATCACATGCACTCCTTCCAGTATCCCACTGCACATTTTGTCCGCCATCTTGACACGCTCTTTTCCTATCACTTTTTAGTGTTTCCAAATCACACCCTGCTCTACTACCTATCTCAAATATCTAACTCCTCTGAGAAGGCCCTCCTTGACTATCTCAGTCCACATTCTTTTCTGAACTCTTGTACTTACTGTATGTACTTCTATGTGCTTCGCTGTCTAAATTTTCATTTAGATTCAACCATAACTAAACTCTGACAACAGTGACTCCATTATATATATCTAATACACACACACACACACACACACACACACACACACAAGGTTCCCACAATGCTGGGTGCTATACTATGATTCCTTTTGTGTACTTGGGCTATGAGACCATCACAATTTACTTGGCAACAAAGGTACTACACAAGTACAACTTTACTGTCTCCAATCTGAGACAATTAATCTTATCTTTTTTTTTTTTTGAGACAGAATCTTGCTTTGTCACCCAGTTCAAACAATTCTTGTGCCTCAGCCTCCCAAGAAGCTGGTATTACAGGACCATGCCACCATGCTAAAAAATAAACCTTATCTAATAATTAAACTCACCTATCCTTTAAAGACTTCTCCCTCCTCCTGAAGACTTCCTTGACACCCCTACCCTGACAAGCTGGCATTTATTTCTCCCTTCTCTGCTTCTGCAACACATTTTGACTCATTCTAGCATTGACACAATCTTGTTTATAGTTATTTAAATCCATACTTGTCTTACTTGTGGGGTTTCTGAAACAGAGACAATTATCATTCATTCATATATTTCCCACTGTGCCTACTACCATTGTCTTGTAATATTTGTGACTCCGAATGGGCTTTAATTCACTCGGAATGGCTCAAATGAAGGTAACAAAGGTGTTAATTTATCCAAAAGATAGAAGATGTTACATGGTCAAGGAAAAAAAAAAATAACCCACTACATTAGGGCTTTACACAATATTATGAGAATGTGCTGAAGACACTTAACGCCTGCACTCCCTTGCAAGCTGAGCAATGACAACATTGCCCAAATCTTGCAACAGCAACACCCCAATACGCCAATAGCTACAAGTGGAACAAGACAGAGATTTCTGAGCCCTCTATTGAACTAACTGCCATCTCCACGTTAGGTTTGCAGATTTCTATATTTAAAAAGTAGAAAGCATCAGCAGTTGGGGGTTGAATTCTTGTTGTGTGTGCAGTTGTATAAAAGGACTATTTTTATTTCTTGCTGCAGTATGAAGAAGCTTTGATCTTGGGCGACTTGCTCAAAGGCCCAGTGTAATATATTGATCACTTCTGACTGCTTTTACCCAGACGAGTTTCCATAAGCTCAGTCTGTCAACAAGAACTACTTCATATATTTTCAAACTTCACTTTTCCTCAAACAGCTTATTCCTTTAAAACTTGAGGCTGTATTTGCAAAAGGGATATTTAATGAAGAAAATGTTTTGCACCTTGTCCCACTGGCTTGGGTTGAAATGTGATAATGTTTCCTTTTGTATTTAAAAAACACAAACAGGATCTCATTCAAGAGATATCATCACCTTAGACATTCCTGAGACATCTGAAAGGGAGGCGAACATATGTCAGCATGCTTGGGTTTAAAATACACCAGCTTCATTTCTCTCGTCATTCAAATCTGCATGAGGCTCAGGTGACTTCGCACAGGCTGTGCTGGAGGATTAAAGAGGGGTCCTAAAAAGAAGCTGTCTCTTCCAATAAAATCTAGGAATTGAAAAGCAGTTACTACCTTTTCCATTTTTTCCCTTAAAAAAAGACTTTTTCTAAAATTAAAAAAAGGAGGATACTTTTTTTTGTGAAGGAAAAAAAGGAAACAAAGAAAGAAGAAAAAATGAGAGAAGGAAACAAACCAAAAGGCAAAATATAACCCCTAGTAATGCCTGGAAACTTGCTGTGTGGCTAGCGATCCCTGTTAAGACTTGCTTCCCTTAAAGTTTTGGCATGGACCACAAATGATGGCCTTAAAATGCCACATGATCATCTGAATATTTTAACAATCATCCTGGACTGGATTCATTTCAACAACATGGAAGTGAAATAGCAAGTTGCAGCTGTGGCAAAGGGCTGTGGCCTCTTTTTATTTCAAGTCATTGTGAAAGCAGGATCTCTTTCTTCGGGAGAGGACCAACCCATGAGGGATTTGGGAAGGAGCTAAAGGACAGTGGGAAAATGGAAGCAGACCTAAAACCCAGTATTTCTGCCTGGGAAGTATAGTCTCTTGTGTGAATAAATTTGGTGGTTAGAAAATAAATGCTGTTTTCAGCTGTTGTAAAGCAAAACAGAATCCTAAACCAGAACTTCTGCAGCTAGCCACAGACCCCCTAGGGAAGAACTGGGATTGCCACACAAAAGCCTCAGCTTTGTCTCTATAAGCATATTTTCCTTACACATTTAAATCCACAGGCCCTCCAGGAGCACATCACTCAGCTCAGTGGGGTCCAGTAAGTAAGACAGAAAAAGGAGAATAGATGGGAGTATGGATAGGGGGTGACAGGGAAGGAGACAGGAAAGTGACTGGAGTATGGATGAGGGAGATGGAGAAGCAGACCAGGTGCACATGAAAGGGCACATGGAGGACTGCATGGGTGTGTGAGGAGCACTTACAGGGAAGCTGGACAGGGAAGTGGATGGATTACTAGAATTAACTTGGGGTAGCAAGTCATTAGGTCTGGTACACCGAGAAGGCTTTCAACAAACAGTAGCTCCCTCTACCATCTCTTCCCCTCATCAGCATTGTTTTATGCAAAAAATTTATTCCCAAGGTTGCTTTCCTTGTAACCTTGGAACCTGATCTTGTATTTCTGAGAGCCTGTTTTTCTCACCAGAATATCAGACTGTTATTTTTCAAAATGATAAACACCCTGCATGCCAACAAAGCACTGGTCCCACACAGGGCACTGAGGCCACTGGGATGGCTGCCCACACAATGGAGTATGGACTTCCCATAGAGAGCCCTGGGGCCATAAAACCCCTCAGCACAGGTCATCCCAACTGGGTACGGAGAGAATCTTGGGCTGATCCCTTCAGTAGCCTCAGCCCTCTCCTGTAGCTCCCAGCTCAGTCATAAGCCCTTGAGAAAGGGAATGGGGATGGGAGTATTTCTTTTTTTTTTGAGATGGAGTCTTGCTCTGTCACCCAGGCTGGAGTGCAGTGGTGCAATCTCGGCTCACTGCAAGCTCCGCCTCCTGGGTTCACGCCATTCTCCTGCCTCAGCCTCCCATAGCTGGGACTACAGGCGCCTGCCACCATGCCCAGCTAATGTTTTGTATTTTTAGTAAGATAGGGTTTCACCGCGTTGGCCAGGATGGTCTCGATCTCCTGACGTCGTGCTCTGCCCGCCTCGGCCTCCCAAAGTGCTGGGATTACAGGAGTGAGCCACTGCGCCTGGCCGGGGATGGGAGTATTTCGAACGGGGGAGTTGGATGATCACAGAGCCTGGCACTCTGACCCTGGCTCTTCAAAGTATGTACTCTGTCCCCTGGGAGCTGGTCAAAATGGAGGATCTCAGGCTCCACCCAGACCTAGTGAATGAGAGTCTTCATTTTAATAAGATTCCCAGGTGATTCACGTGCACATTTTCTTTCTGAGAATCACTGTTCTAGAGAAGGCTTAAATTACTGCCATTCAAAACCCTCACATAAAAACACTGTCTGGACAGATGGAGGCAGTGTGGTCAAGTACAAAGAGCCCAATAAGGTGCCGGGAGCTAAGCCCTCAACAAATGTTAGTAGTTGTCAGGTAGGATGTTAATTCTGGTGAACTGTGAGAAAACGGATAAATCCTCCAACCTCCTACAGTCCTCTGTGGGCTGTAGTACTCCACGTACACAGGGGTGAGAGTAGACTCTTAATACAATAAACTTCATGATTCCTTCCAGTTCTAAAATTCTAGGTCAATGATTCTATTTGATAAGACTCTGTTCTGTTGCTCTCTTTACACTGAAGTAGTGGTTTTAATATACAGTTGTAGTATGGCCTGGCATACAGCAGGGCTCAATAGGTATTTGTTGAATGAAGTAATACATTCATTCTATTATGTATTCTATTAGAATGATAGTTATTCTATTTAAGCTTCAACTTAATAAAACTGGGCTGAGTGTGGCGGCTCATGTCTGTAATGCCAGCACTTTGGGAGGCCAAGGCAGGAGGATCACTCAAGGCCAGGGGTTCTAAACCAGCCTGGACAACAAAGCAAGCCCCGTCTCTACTTTTTTTTAAAAAAGGGCCAGGTGCGGTGCCTCACGCCTGTCATCCCAGCACTTTGGGAGGCCGAGGCGGGCAGATCACGAGGTCAGATCGAGACCATCCTGGCTAACACAGTGAAACCCCGTCTTACTAAAAATACAAAACATTAGCTGGGCATAGTGGCGGGCACTTGTAGTCTCCGCTACTTGGGAAGCTGAGGCAGGAGAATGGCAAGAACACAGGAGGCAGAGCTTGTAGTGAGCCGAGATCGCATCACTGCACTCCAGCCTGGGCGACAGAGTGAGACTCCGTCTCAAAAAAAAAAGGAAAAAAAAAAAAGTTAGCTAGGTGCAGTGGCACATGCCTATAGTCTCAACTACTTGGGAGCTGAGGTGAGAGGATCACTTGAGCTCAGGAGTTCAAGGCTGCAGTGAGCCATGACCATGCCACTGCATTCCAGGCTGGGTGATAGAATGAAACCCTGTCTCTCAAAAAAACAATTTTTTTTTTTTGGAGACAGAGTCTCACTCTGTTGTTCAGGCTGGAGTGCAGTGGTGTGATCTTGGCTCACTACAACCTCCGCTTCCCAGGTTCAAGCGATTCTCCTGCCTCAGCCTCCCGAGTAGCTGGGACTATAGGTGCATGCCACCACGCCTGGCTAATTTTTGTGTTTTTAGTAGAGATGGGGTTTCACCATGTTGGCCAGGCTGGTCTCAAACTCCTGACCTCAAGTGATCCACCCACCTCAGCCTCCCAAGTGCTGGGGTAACAAGCGTGAGCCACTGCGCCTCGCTCCCAATTTTATTTTTTTATGGAGGCCATAAGCCTCCACAACAATCAACCATTAACCACATCACAGTATCAGGTTTAAACGGTACTTCTGAGGGCCAGTGAGATAACTCAAAAAATCTCTCCAGATGATTCTAAAAACGCAGCCACGAACATTAAGAACTAGCATCAGCCAATCTGCTACTTAATAAATGCCAATAGCAAGGGACACAAACTCCTGTTTCCACGGGAGCGCAGGTAACCTAATGAGGGACGCGGCCGGGCGTGGGCCGTGGAGAAGCACAGAGTATACCCATCAAGGGAGGATGGCTGGGACTTAGCTCTGGCCCATTGTGACCACGTGGGAATTTGAGCCTGGTGGTGCCAGATCTTCCAGGTTTTCAAAAGAAGCTGTAGATCTTGATTTACTATGAAATTTCCTCAGTTTAAAATGCCAGCAAATTATTTAAAAAAAGAAATGTAAATCCTGCACAAGTCAAACAAAACACAACTATGGCCAATCCAACCTGAATGCACTGTCAGTTTGAGCCCTCTGGCTGAGAATGCACAGCAGGCCTGGGCCTGAACAGCACCCCGGGGAGGGCCCAGGGGAAGACTCCTTCTAAAGAAGATAAAACAAAATGCTAAAGCAGGGCCATTTCTGTGTGGTAATATAGAAAGTAAAAACCGAAGAACGACCTATACCTGTTTGACTTATCTGTTAACTCATCATGCCAAGCTGAAATATGAACTAAAATGGCCGTCAGACATGTGGTGTGGCTCCCCAGTTGTTTTCACTGTAGAAAAGATTTTTTTAATATTAAGGCAGTTTTGAGAAGAGTTAATGAAATAATATTTACAAATCTCCTCATACGAAGCTTGGCACAGAGAATAAGCATTCAAAATGTAAAAGTTTCTTCAAATGAATTTTTTATATTTTAAAATTTTGGTGGAGGTCTCTCACGCACTGCTGGTAGGCAGATGGACTTTTTTTTTTTTTTTTTTTGAGGCGGAGTCTCGCTCTGTCGCCCAGGCTGGAGTGCAGTGGCCGGATCTCAGCTCACTGCAAGCTCCG
>NW_012114599.1:5868609-5870880 GCF_000951035.1 Colobus angolensis palliatus | reverse complement strand
ACACACACACACACACACTCATGCACAAAGATTTTTCTGAAACATCATCTATGACACTAAAAAAATGGGAAACAAACTGAATGCCAGCAATGGTTAGGTGAACTTAATGACTAATTATTCAGATGACAAAAATATGCTACCTTCAAAAATGATGTTTTCAAAGATTTTTTTTCTTAATTCATAAATAGGCAAAAACATTTTATTTTTAGAGATGCACAGGTGGTAATACTAGGAAGAAAAGCAAAGAAATAATTATCATAAAAAGTCAAGACAACGATAACCTCAGATGAGTGATGGGGTATATATTTTCTTTTAAATATTTTCCATTACAATGTTTTAAATTGTGGTGAAATATACACAATGTAAGCTTTACCATCTTAACCATTTTTGAGTGTACAGTTCGGTAGTGTTACGCACATCCATACTGTTGCATAACCCATCACCAGAACTTTTCTTTTTTTTTTTGAGACAGAGTCTCCTTCTGTTGCCTAGGCTGGAGTGCAGTGGCATGATCTAGGCTCACTGCAATTTCCGCCTCACGGGTTCAAGCGATTCTCCTGCTTCAGCCTCACAAGTAGCTGGGACTACAGGTGTGCGCAACCACACCTGGCTAAATTTTTGTATTTTTAGTAGAGACGTGTTTCACCATGTTGGCCAGTCTGGTCTTGAACTCCTGGCCTCAAGTGATCTGCCCACCTCGGCCTTCCAAAGTGCTGCGATTACAGCTCTAAGCTACTGTTTCCAGCCTCCAGAACCCTTTTCACCCTGTAAAATTAAAACACTTTACCCATTAAACAATGCCCCATTCCTTTCTCTCCGCAGCCCCTGGCAACCACTATTCTACTTTTTATCTCTAGGTCTTGACTACTCTATGTACTCTGTATTAGCAGAATTATATAGTATTTATCTTTTTGCTACTGGCTTATTTCGCTTGGCATAATTTCTCCAAGGTTCATCTATGTTGTGGCATATGTTGGAATTTCCTTCCTTTTTCAGGCTAAGTAATATTCTGGTGTGCGTATACACCACATTTTGTTCATCCATTCATCATTCATCAATGGACACCTGAGCTGTTGCCACGTTTTAGCTATTGTGCATAATGCTGCTATGGATACCTCTTTGAGACTCCGCTCTCAAGTCTGTTGGGTATATACTCAGAAGTGGAATTGTTGGATTACACAGTAATTCTATTTTCAATTTTTTGAGGAAATATCATACTGTTTTCCACAGCAGCTGTGTCATAAAGAGTTTGAAATAATAACAAATGCTCTCATGATACTGTCGACTGAAAAAAGGAAGCTATAACTTACATGTACAGTATAACCTTGACAAGGTTAAAAAAAAGCATAGGAAAAAAGACGAAGGAATTACACACAACTTTTAACCAATAATAGTGATTTATGGATTGTGGTAAGAATAGACTTTTACTCTCTTCCAAATTTTGTACTTGACTAATTTTCTATGATAAGCATATAGCACACAACAATGAAGAGAAAAACAGTGAAAAAATTTTAGTAGGGCACATATTTATTTCAGGTTATCACATCCACTACATGCATGCATTCATTCATTCGTTTTCTTGAGACAGAGTCTTTTTCTGTCGCGCAGGCTGGAATGCAGTGGTGTGATCTCAGTTCACTGAAACCTCCGCCTCCCAGGTTCAAGCAATTCTCATGCCTCAGCCTCCCAAATAGTTGGGACTACAGGCATGTGCCACCACTCAGCTAATTTTTTGTATTTTTAGTAGAGACTGGGTTTCACCATGTTGGCCAGGCTGATCTCAAACTTCTGGCCTCATGTGATCCACCCACCTTGGCCTCCCAAAGTGCTGGCGTTACAGGCATGAGCCACCGCACCCAGCCCTGACTAGTCCATTTAGTTCACTAAGTTTACTAAAAGAAACATTCATGCAATATACAAACATACACATATACACTTATTTTTTTCTCCTTTTATAACCAAAGAAGGAGAAACTAGATAACCAAATTTACTTCTGAAAAATTTAAGCCTAATGTAATACTAATTACAACTCTCAGCCAAAGTAAATAAGTGATCTAGCTGGGACAGCCGAGCTGGAATCTGCAAATAGCAAGGGTGGCAGGGCATGGAGCTCATGTCTGTAATCCCAGCTCACTTGGAAGACTCTGGTGGGAGGACTGCTTGAGCCCAGGAGTTCAAGTCCAGCACAGGTAACACAGCGAGACCTCATCACAAGGAAGGAAGGAAGGAAGGAAGGAAGGAAGGAAGGAAGGAAGGAAGGAAGGAAGGAAG
>NW_012114599.1:5840247-5868347 GCF_000951035.1 Colobus angolensis palliatus | reverse complement strand
GAAAGAAAGAAAGAAAGAAAGAAAGAAAGAAAGAAAGAAAGAAAGAAAGAAAGAAAGAAAGAAAGAAAGAAAGAAAGAAAGAAAGGAAAAGAAGAGAAAAGAAGAGAAAGAACGAACGAACTTAAAAAAAAAAAAAGTTTTTGTAATTAGCAGGAGTGTCAGACTGGGTGATTCCTCTCTCATGATGCCCACTGCCATCCTTTCCAGGCCAGCAGCAGACCCCTACTAGATGGCTATTCTCATTTTGTTTCTGGTCTAGGTCAGTTTAGTTTTCTTTCAGTAGTTAGTAAACTGCCTTAGACCCATGAGAGAGACAGGAAACTGGATCAAGAAGGGAGGGGTGGAGGAAAAGGGGAAGGAAAGGACTTGAAGGATTAATGAGCTGATTTTCATTAAGGCTTTGACGTCTTGGAATGAAAAGCAGCCTGTAAGAGCAGAAGCCCAGTCCTTTCCTGAAGCCATGTTGCCAGCTAACCATTCATCACCAAAAATTCCCCAACAACTCCATGGCTATTGCTTAATCACCTCATATAAATCCCTATTAATCTTGCAAAGTCAAAACACAAATATATGACAAAAGTCTTCATTTTATGTGCCCTCAATTTCAGAGTCAAAATTTAAAAACTGAATTGGTTATCCAATAGCACCAATGAATTTTTTAAAAAACCTTCTTTGAGAACAAAAGGACAAATACATATCCACTAGCATTTTTGTACTTATGAGACTGAACAAACTCAGACTAATGATCAAATAAATTACGGAAGGAAAAGGGTGTCAGTGTTAAAATTTCAGCCAACATTTTTTTCTTTGCAAAAACATTAATTTTTCATAGTTTACATTCAAAAGATACAGAAAATCCTTAGTAGGCTCAAAGGAATATTTATTCTTCTTTCATGTGTAAATTACCAGGGACATAAAAAAGCCTCTTCAGTAGCTGAATTTAGAATACTCTGCACTGTAATATCTTCATGTAAAAGGCAGGTGAGAAAGTAAAGACAGGAGTCTGTTCTGAGAAGGGACCGCTAGGACCAGAGGGGGTTCTTCTGAGCAAGGAGTTAACTAGTATAGACAGACAACTCTCGGAACAACAGGACCTCAGGGACAGGGCAGGCATGTGACACCGAGGCTTCATCACTTATACCCAGTTCTATAATTTGCTATTTAGGAACCTCAGAGTTATCCTGTCAATGACGTGGATAATATAGAAAAACTGATACATTGCTTTGGAATGCATTGTGCTGTCTGGCAGTATGTTTTCCTTCCAAACTCTATTCCAGGCTCTGAACACATCCTGATTAACACTTGTAAAAGTGTGCTGGGGAGCAAAAGGAAGCCTGGTGTTAGGAACCATTTACAGACCACCCACAAAGCGGAAAGTTCACACTTGGATAATAGAGAGTTGACTGTACTGGAAACAGAAAAGTGGTTTTCCTAGATTCTGGGCAAGGAAGGTGGAAACCCAGTAAATTGCAGTGATTCATGCCTTTGTCTTCTAGAGCTGGAAAATCATGGAGAAAAATCAGAAGTAGGGTGGGGAGTGGAGGGAAGGAGAATGGAAAGCCCAATTAGCAAAGAGCAATAGGGACCACAGGACAGGTTTAAAAAGGCCTGGAGGACTTCTCTTCCTCTTAGCTGCAGAGGAAGCTGATGGCAGCTTTGTCAGCCATCTTCAGGCACCGCACAACATGAAGGTCCACTCAATGGCTGGCCTGCCGCTCCATCTCCTCCATCCCATTCAACAAGAGGTAATGGACTCAGGTAGCCAGTGGATAATGACTTTCTATGAGATGTACGAAGGAGTAGCAAGATAAGGGGGCAGAAATTCCTTCCTCACAGCACTTTAAGAACTGGAGTGTTAGGATACTTGGGACAGTCCTGGCTAGAAGCAGGGTTTCAGAGGATAATTTCTGGACAGCCCTGACTTCTTGATCTCCAGAAATAACAGGTAGGAAGAAGTGGCCTATTACCTGGCAAACAGCTGAAGAGTACTGATGTGATATGTATCTTCGGGATGCTAAGAGCCACACAGAAGGCAAATGGTACTAGGCTTGGGTAAACACTTTATGGGTAAGTGACTCCTACTCTCTAAATAAAATGGAGAAAACAGGTTGGGTGCAGTGGCTCACACGCCTGTAATCCCAACACTTTGGGAGGGCGAGGCAGGTGGATCACCTGAGCCCAGGAGTTCGAGACCAGCCTGGGTAACCTGTTGAAACTCCTTCTCCACCAAAAAAATCCACAAAAATTAGCTGGGCATAGTGGCGTGTGCCTGTAGTCCCAGCTGTTCAGGGGACTGAGGTGGAAGGATCACCTGAGCCCCCAGGAGGTCAAGGCCACAGTGAGCCGTGGTAGCGCCACGACACTCCAACCTGAGTGACAGAGCATGACCCTGTCTATAAAAAGGGAGAAAAAACAGACTAACAGACTAAAAATGAGAGGCTCCCAATAACTTTACTGGCATTTCAGACACAAGATAATTTCTCCATCAATATCCCTGTCCAAAGCTATTAATGTTGAGACAATAATTGAGACACCCACATCCACACACTGGGAAATCCACCACTGGCTCCTTCACCAAAAGGTTTCTTTCAGAAGCTTTCACTGTGTGGCCTGGGCATATTTCCTCAGCCCCATTCTCTGTCACTTGTACCTTACACTTTAGGTTCCAGAGGGCGAACTTCCTTATGGTTCTGCAAGCCTACAGTGCCATTTCATATTGCTGTGTCTCTGCCTATGCAATTACCTAAGCCTGGAATTCCTCTACCTGTGTTGGTCAGTTGGCAAAATTCTGGCTCACTCTTGATGGCCAGTTTGATGTCAGCCCTCCCTCACCCCTCTTCTGGGGTACTGCTGTACCTACTACAGACATTTGTTATAACACTTAATATACCAGAGGAAAATTATGTATTTACACATCTTTCTCACTTTCTGGAAGTCCCTGAAGCCAGGACTAGTTCTTTTCTATTTTTGTATCCCTACATCTCCTAACACAAAGGCTGGCAGGTAGCCTGTGCTCAACAATGCTTTGTCGAATTAAACTGATTTGAGAGCCTCACACAGCCCATTACTTGACTTGCCATAGAAGGTAGAGAGCCCAACAAAGGTGACCAAAAGCATACTTTCTGAAAAATAAAAAAGAGAGGCTTCTACCTTAGACAGCCAATACATATATCTATATATATTTTTAACTTGTTTGTTTTTCAAACTCTAAGCATCAGAAATTTATTTATTTTTGAAACAAGGTCTCGCTCTGTCACCCAGGCTCGAGTGCAGTGGTGCAATCATAGCTCACTAGAGCCTTAAACTCCTGGGCCCAAACCATCCTCCTGCCTTAGCCTTCCAAGTAGTTGGGACTACAGGCATGCACCACCATACCTGGCTAATTTTTGTTGTTGTTGTTTTGTAGAGATGGGGTCTTGTTATGTTATCCAGGCTGTTCTTGAATTCCTGGGCTCAAGCAATCCTCCTGCCTCAGCCTTCCAAAGCGCTGGCATTACAGACACGAACCACTACACCTGGCCAATATACTGACTCTTAATCAAATGCGTGCACTATGGCAGGAAAGGTGGTAACACTAACACATGCGCCTCTTCTGGAGCTACTCTGGTGGAACTTAGAGAGGACCCACAGGAGCCTTTGCAGCTAACACTATCCTACCACACCACCAGAGTCCTGCAACACAGATTTTGAACGTGGCGTCCCTGTATATTAAATGAGAAATTCTTTTTACTCCTTCATCTTTCACACAATAAATGTTCTAAGTTCCAGGATAAACTAACAATGGCAAGGATGAAAAATATGTTTCTACTCTTTTTTGCCTTGCTTATTCAAGCTACCCTACTTCCCACCTAAGAATGGCAACTTCCATCCCCTCTTGCTATTCACACCCTATCTGTCCCTCAGTGCCTGCTCAAGTCTACAGCAATCTCTAATCTCTGAGTTGCCATAGCACCTAAGAGTTTGTACCACATGATTTAGTCAATTACTGCCTTTCATTGTTATAATATCTAACACAGGACTGGGCACATAGCAGGTTTCAATAAAAACAAGCTGATTGGTGGGCAGATAAAAAGCCATGTTACATGCCCCTCAGTCACTTAGCAGTTTTAGAAAAATTGTCAAGAAAATATTTTTCTTTCTTTACCACAACCCGAAGTTCTAAAAGGATAAATACTCCAATAAGTTTAGAAAACTCATGCCAATGACTTTTAAAACTCCCCACAACTAGAAACGGCAATTCTCAAATGTATTCCTAACCCCTGATAACTCCTTGCTCATGTGGGATTTTAACATACCTCTTGGCCAGCCAGAGTTTGGCTTTGGTACAGACAGTGATGTCAGTCAGCTCGTGCTGGAAGTCTGAATTCGTTCTGTGTTTGGAGTCTGAGTAGGCTTGCAACAGATGAAAAACCTAAACCAAAAAAGAAAAAAAAATTCCTGCTATGAAAATACATTTTTCCTAAATGCTCAGTTCCTCCCTTTTACGTTTCCTTAAAATATTCCCCTCAAAGAAAACAGACACCTGCAGAATGCAGCTCTAGTCTCTTTGCAGAAAAGCATGTTGGTTTTGGAGGATGTAGCAGTGGTGAGAAACCCAGGTCCTTAATCCATACCCGTGCTATGGGTTTCTCACACAATCCCCAAAACCGATGACTGTGGCCCCACAATCATCAGCGACAAGAGCTGATTAGTTACAAACAACCTACACATTGATTTCAGCAGAGCAATGCAAACATCTCTATGTTAGCTGTCTCACAGGAAAACAAAATGTGCCTTTTAAAGTCAAAGTCTTAAATTTAAAGAAAGATAAATTGTTTGAGAGTCTAAACTGGTTTACATGTCTGGGTTCATTAGAAGTCTTGGCTAAAGAAGTAGGTCAAACTAATTCTTGCTTTAGCAAATACTGGGCAGTGATGTTTGTAACTATTTAGGTTTTTTTTTTTTTTTTTTTTTTTTAGCAGATCTTCCCTTCGATGTCAGGAGTGAATGCAGCAATGCAGACATGCCCCAATTATACAAGGATAATTGTGTATATGCACGTATGCATGTATGCACATACTGGATTCAGCATGTACTGGACATCCGCAAGGCCTCTGTGAGGAGTACAAATCTATAGCAGACAAAGAATAAGGACAAGGGCATACATGAGATCTTTTGACCTTGGCTAGTGCCAAGGAGAAAAATGCATGTCAAGAGAAATCCTTCAGTCTCCAGCCTCCTTATCTAAACCAAGAGGAAGAGGTGGGTACAGCAAAGTAAGCACAGCTAAACACACTAAGAACTCTGAAAGTCTACTTTAATAACATGTTTTCTTTCCCTATTATACCCTTCTCTAGAGCTGTGAATGATTCTTTCTGTGTAACCAGATTCAACGTTTTCCTCTTGTTCTCTCCTATCAACAAGGGGCTAACAATAGTGAAACAACTGAGAGTTAGATATGGAAGGGGGTAATGAGAAACAGAAAAGGCCAGATAAAATCAATCCAGAGTCATCAGACCCTAAATGGGTAAGCTGGCAGGTTTTACTGGGTCAGACATCTGCAATCACCAGCAACAAATACATGCCAAGTACCTTCTGTTTAGAGAATCAAAATAAATTTCTTCTGAACAGAAGTAACTGTACAGGAGAGAGAACACAAGTCCCAATGTGGAGACTGAAAATGCTTTCTCTAATAATGGATCTGTTATTTCAGAAGCAACAGATCATATGTCGTGCCTTCACCACACCCCCGCAGGGATCCAAACCGCCCGTCGTGGAGTCTGGAGCAATGGGTCTGGCTGGAGCTTCTGTTCTTATGTGGTGACTGCCAGAGGGAAAAAATACCTCCCTCAGCCTGAATCCCCACTGTCCTGAAAGAGCTGGCAAAGTCACTGGGCTTTGCTTTACTTTTCTCTACAGCTGCACAAAACCAACCACCAGGGCTTTTCACGGTGTCACAGGATTGCAATTAATCAGCAGACACCAGCAAAATACATGACTTCGGAATTTACTTGTAAAGAAACCTGTGAGATTTTCAAATGCTTCTCATTTAGAAGCAATCACTTCAAAAATAACTCCTGGTGGATGTTTAAACTTAGTCCTGTATTTGCTCACCTTACTTGGCAAAAACAGTAACTGTTTTTGAAACGCTTGGTAGCTCTGGTTTATGAAAATCAGCCTACAATTCTGTCACACTGGATACAAACCAGACAATTGTGATCCTGGTTATTCACCAGGAATGGAGAGCGATCTATTTACACAGGACAAATGGAGAGACAGGTATGCTGAAAAGAACCGTGGTGGAAATAAGCATGTGGAAGGGCCAGGGTCAGAGCAGTCAAGGAAAACATGGGGCAGGGAAGGAGACAGAGAAGAGAAGACAGGGGAAGGAGAAAGGAAAGAAAGTTTTATAAGCAAATGTATGAAACAGGTTAATGTTTTTGAGATATTTTTCTTTAAGAAAATTAATTTAAAAATTTGAATACACAACTACCCTCATAAGACATTTAGTGTGTTGGGTTCAAGAAAAATGAGACCATCCTTTGGCATGAGGTCCAGATACAAGGCCAGGCCCTCTGAAACTAGGATTTGATCAAGGTCAGACTGAGGAGCTCCAGGCAGCTCCCAAGACGGGCAGTTTGTCCATCAGCTCTTAAAGGATGGCAAGAGCAAGGCAACTCCTTCTTCCCCACTTTCCTAAAGTTCTGGTCCCAAAGAATTCTGAGGCTAAGAAAGTAGTCAGGCCCAGGCCTGTACTGAACCAAGCACAGAGAAACCAAAGCTACCAGATCCAAGGAGGATGATTAACTGAACACACATGAGAACTCAGAAGTTCAGTGTCATTTTAGGTGTCCTAAATTGGCAATTGAATCCAAACACTGTCAACAAGTATTTATTAAACAACTCTTATTACCAGGCACTGTCCTAGGGGCTGCAGCAGAGACCTGATAGTTCCTTGCTTTCCTGTAGCTTACATTCTAGTCATAGAGACATGAAAAATCATTAGCTTTCCTGACTCTGCCTGGTCATAATTTACAACTTGCATGGCAGCATCATCATCACTTTCCTTTTTTATGCTTGACCTCCCCCTCCAATAAGTCTGGATGCACTGTAGGAATTCAACAAGCATTTGCCAAATAAAAACGATGTCAGTATTTGGTGCTTCTTCCTATATTCACTCTTTAGGACACATTCCCTTGGGTCTGGTGAGCTATCGTAGGTGCCGACTTCTGTGTCTGGAGTGGAACAGACAGCTGAATCACGCTGTGCTCCTCATCCCAGTGGATGCCTCATCTGATGGTGGAGGCAAGAAGGCTACATTAGCACTAAGAATCTGGCCTCATAGAAAAGTCGAAGAGCATGGATTCTGGAGCCGAGCAGAGACAGGTGTAAACCAATTATCAGTTTTGGGGCTTTGGGCAACTTAACCTCTGTTTCTCCATGGTAAATGGCCTATAATAATATCTAACTTGTAGGACTGTAGAGAGATTTAGAAGAGAATATATACTACTAGGATGCACTAGGGATGTGATAATAACATTGATTCTTTTCCGTGTTCTGTCTGCTCCCTCCCTTGCAGCCCCATTCCAAAAATAAAGTCAGAGAAGACTTTGCAGAAAGAGTGATATGCATATGTGGCCTTGAAAACAGTCTTGCCAGAATCGAGGGAAGGGTATGCAAGCAGTGAAAACAATTAAAACACATTTTAAGGGTATTAAAATATTGGTAACGCCAACAAAATAGTGAACCTTAAACTATGGACTTTAGTTAATAATAATGTGTAAATACTGCTTCATTAATTGTAACAAATGTACCACACAAATACAAGATATTCATAGTAGGAGAAAACTGGGGGAAGCAGGTGGGGAGGAGAAACCTTCTGTATTACCAGTTCAATTTTTCCGTAAATCTAATGGTTCTAAAAATGTGTCAATTAATTTTTTAAAATATTGGTACTATTCAGGGGAGAGCAAGTGGTCCTGTGTGAGCAGAGCACAGCCAGGGTGTGCACAGGGTGGTGAGAGACACAGCTGGAGAAAGGAGTCGGGTCTGGTTAGAGAAAGACCTTAAAGGTAACATTAAGGAATGTGTACCTTATTCTGCGGATGGCAATGATTTCTTCAGAGAATGCTCTTGGGTGATGAGATCTGTAATTTGGAGAGGAAAGCCAGGGGCAGTGTGGAGGTCACAGCAGAAGGGGTGGAATGCCCAAGACTACTGCAGTAGTCTAGACAAGAGGAGGTGAGGGTTGAAACCAGCAGCTCAAAACCAATAGCCTGTGGGCCAAAAGTGGCTGCAGATGTTTTGTTTAGCCCACGCAGTACTTTTAAATCAACCCTTACGAATTGGGAGATTTCACATTAAAGTCATCCTGATTTCCATTTTGAAAAATTAGATCTGGCTATAGCGGCTCACTTTCTTGCAGGGCTAACAGTCACCTGGCTGGAGCTGAGCAGTAGGACCTGGCCTTGGAGATGAGAACTGCACTCTCTAGTCTACCACTGTCACCACTATTACTACTGCCTGCTACTCTAGTCACTAAGATGGAGGATCAATGACATTTATCAAAGCTCGTAGGCTTTTTTTTGTTTTAAACTTTTGGAGAATCAAGAAAAAAATAAAAACTGAACTCAAATCTCTATTAAAAGTTTGAAAACAAAGAATGGGCAGAGAGCCCCTGTGTTTATACTCATCCCCCTTTGGTTCACTTTCCCACCTGGCACAGGTAGGATTCTGATTCTGTGACATCTCCACCCCACCCCAATCTAAACCACAGCAGCAGTGTAAGGAGAGGAAAGGATACATTTGAGAGAGCTTCTGCGGGCTCAGAGGCAGGGCTTGGCAACTGCTTTAGACATGGAGTTAAGCCACAGGAAAGAGCCTCTTAACTTGGGCAGCTGGTGAACAAGGGGCATCTTTCAAGATGGAGATCATAAGAGAATCTACAGCAGACTTGGGAATGAGGGAGCGGAATTAATGAGTTTGGTTGGGAATATCCGTGTGATGACTGCTTTACTTAGGGTAATTTATCTCGCAAAAAAGAATTCTTCAGGGACAAAAGGAAGCTCTATTAATAATCACACTGGGAAAAACAGAGGACAGATGCTTACCCCTAGCTGTAATAGGTCTCTTGGAGAAGGGTTAGAGGTGGACACAGAGGTCATCAGCAAAAGAAACAGGAGAAAGCTTTGTTGCCTTAAGATAGTTACGACCCAATCAGAAAAAGACTGAAAGCACATTATGAAACAAACAAGTACAAGCCAACAGCATCACCCATGACTATCACAGGCATGGAGTTGCCAAGAGATGGGACTGTCAGCCCTGCCCTGAGGGGTGGTCATGGAAGCAGCTGGGAGAAGCAGGGAACACATTGCAGGAGGGTGTCAGTGAGTAGGCTGATTTCTTGTCCCTGAGATGCAAGCCTTAATGAAAGTTTCAGGGGAACTGAGAAGTCTGGAGAACCTGGAAGCAGTTACCCTCTGTCCCCCACCCCTCCACTCTACACACAGAGAGACTCAGGGGAGCCTCAAGCATCTGTGCAAAGCATGGGGTCCATTTTGGCAGCTTTGAAATGCTCTTTGAATAAATGCCATGGGCCTAAAAAGAGTCATGAGGCAGTTCCCTGAAAAAACTTGCACTGCACCAGTAAAATATGTCTAGTTTATGCTGCTGGACTAAAATAGCAACTTGTGTTAGACAAGATCAAGATGATATATGGTTGTTTGGGAATGCAACGCTGAGATGGGTTTTCCTCTTCACCAAGCATGGCTTCCAGGCAATTTTCCCCCTTATAAAATCAACAGCAGCTGAGCTCCAGAAACCAGCAGAATCCAGCAATAACAGGACAAGGTTAGACAGGCTATGAAAAAAGACAACTCCAATAAGAAAAGAGATGCTCATTCCAAAGGTCAGATATAAATGGGGTAAACGTATCATAATTATTAAAAACCTCAAATTCTGAAGATCAAAAAACCTGTCTACTTTTGCAACTGTGGTTTCTTTAAAGCAAATTCTGTTTTTTCCCTTGCTGCATGCAGACTACAGGTGAATATTTTTGACCCTATCACCTTCAGCCAAGTATAAAATTTCTGTATCTGCCGTTTTGCCTAGTTTTCTCCCTGCATTGCTCCAACCCCCAAAGCTAAGCCAGTGCCACATTTTTCCAAGCTTACTGTTTACACAGGATTTTATTTCGACTGGTAAAACATCTGTATTTTTTCAGGGACTTAAATAAATGATCTATGCCGGGAATGTACAGTATAGGGTGATGTCAGGCCCCCTTTTTTTCTCGACTCACTGGGCAGAACAGGCAAACATTGTTTCAGCCTGTAGTTGGGAATGTGAATATTTATCCTGTCGACTTAATTCATACAAACAGAACTGCAGGCAGGCAGGCAGAAGTATTTTATGGCTGTAAGTCAGACTGAAAGGGGGGTAAAAGGGTAAAAGAGAGATGACTGAGGGAGGAATCGAAACTTTCTAATTCACAGAAACAAGCCCAATCACATCATTGCTGGGAAACATATACAGCAAAAATCATTCAAAATGCAGATTGTGTTTGTATGTGAGTGGAGGACAGGGTGGGAAGGCAAGAGAGAGAAAGATCTCTAACAATACAGTATGTCATTTGCAGTCATTCCAATGTGGCCTAGGATTTGTTTTCCATTTCAGGCATATTAACTGGGACCCTAACTAGACCGTAGGCTTCTCAGGAGCACCCCTCTTGCCTCTGACTTCCACAATGCAGGGTGTCATGCTTATTGGGTGTAAGTACCTAATCATCTGTACAGAGCTCAACATGTTGTTTTTTATTCACAGCCCAACTGGGCTAGAGCCAGAACCTTGGGATACCTGAACTCCTCGACCTAGTCATTCCCCAGAAGAAAGGGCTTGGTGGGCACGTGCTGTCCACCTTAACCCATCAATCTGCTAGAGGGCCAGTCAGGAAGCATTTCATGTGGTTGCTCGCCTAAACTTCAACCTGTTTATTGGGTAAGAATACATCCTTAGGATGGTCTTGCTTAGTTCCCAAAACATGACACCTTACTGTGTTGTGTGTTGCTGCCAGGAAAAGGATGCTAATTACAAAGTGTAATTACTTCCCAGTTGATTCTGGTTTGGGAAGAGAATCATAGGAAACAGGCCGTGAATATCTTTAAGGACTACAATGTACAAAAACACAAAGCCTGTTGGGGACTGGAAATTCACTTTGGGCCTCAAATCCATCCCCTCCTTTCTATTAACACTCCCACTATTCTAGTTCAGGAGCAAGAAGACCCTGCATCTAGATGATAAAAACAACTTAACTGCCTAGTCTCTGCCTCCAGCACTTATTTTACACATGGCCAGCAAAGAAATATTCCTAAAGCCAAGCTCTGAGGACATCACTCTCAAGTTCAAAATCCGTCAATGACTTTCAACTTCCTAAAGAAAGTGCTGGGCACTAAAGGCTCAATCTACCTTTCTAGATTTAATTCCTATTTCTTCCACTTTATGAACCTATTCTGTGGCCATAAAGAACAATTTCCCATTTCTAACAACTTACAAATGCTTTCCTGGCCAGGACGTTCCATCATTTGTCTCCCCACCTTCTCCAACTCCACCTACTGAAATTCCATAAGGTAATGGTAATGCCCAGCTTAAATGTCACCTTCCCCATAAAACCCTCCACAGCTTTCCTCAACTACCCCCACTCCCACCCTAAGACTCACTGTTTTTCTCTTCAGTGCCCCAACATCTCCTTTAATTTGATGATTTTAAAAAACTGTTTAATCCCGTCGTCATGGTTATCAATCTATACTATCCTTTTCTAGAGTATGGAGCTCTTTATCTGGCAGGGAGAGGGGCTCAAAACAGAGGATTCATTGATTCAGAATTCTACCATGGTCTTGTTAGGGGTGGCAGAACAGAAGCTGCATTTGCAGCAGCAGCTGGGGTGCTAAAAGCCACCTCTGTAAACTCTGGTCACACCAAGGTGTTGGGGGAAATAGTACTGACAAGAGAGAAAGTATACATTTGTCTTGGATCATCTCTCACCTGTTGTTCTAAATTCTACAAAGTAACTACAAGCTCCTTCACACGGGAGACTCGTCAAGGGTCCCCAACAAGGGCCCCCAAGCTGTTGGTTAAGGGCAAGGTTTGGACAGTGACATCAGATAGTCAACCTTAACCCAACATACAAATGAAGGCCTGCATATGAAGAATTTAAAATTAACTAAACACTAACATAATATCTGCTCTAACTAAAAAGTTCCTAATTTTAGAACACAGATACATTTCTGAAAATCTAGCTATAAAATTATTTGTAAAATAAATCTGTTTAAATCCTTTTAGGAAGAGCTGTATTATATTTGATAATTTATCTTGCTTATATATTTGGATCTTCAACTACTGAGTTTTCTGAGAGAGTATCGAGATCAATAAGAAACTCTTAATGTAGTAAAACTTACTAATGAAAAATAATACATGGCACAGTGGCTCATGCCTGTAATTCCAGCACTTTGGGAGGCCGAGGCAGGCGGATCACCTGAGGTCAAGAGTTTGAGAACAGCTTGGCCAACATGGTGAAACCTCATCTCTACTAAAAATACAAAAATTAGCCAGGCGTGGTGACTTGTGCCTGTAATCCCAGCTACTTGGGAGACTGAGGCAGGAGAATCACTTGAATCTGGGAGGTGGAGGTTGTGATGAGCAGCGATCGCGCCACTGCATTCCAACCTGGGTGACAGAGTAAGACTCTGCCTCAAAAAATAAAATAAAATAAAATAATAATACAGATAATTTGTTCAGTCAAGACAAAGTTATTTTTTTAAAATAAATTTTGTTGTGTATATTTAAGGTATAGAACATGTTATGAGAAAAGAGGGAGAGGGAGGGAGGGAAGGGGAGGGAGAGGGGGAGAGAGAGGGGGAAAGAAGGGGGGAGGGGGAGAGAGAGAGAGAGAGAGAGAGAGAGAGAGAGAGAGAGAGAGAGAGAGAGAGAGAGAGAGAGAGACTGACTATAGTGAAACAGATTAGCATACTCATCATTTCACACAGTAACCAGCATCCCTACCACCACTTTCCAGGGCAAGAGTGGGTTATTAACTACAGTCCTAATACTGTAGTTAGATCTTTCAACTTGTTCATCCTATGTAATTGCTACTTTGTATCCTTTGACCTACATCTGACCTACTCCAACCCTGGTAACCACTAACCATTAGTTTATTCTCCAGTTCTATATATTTGACTTTTATTATTTTGTTAAAGTTTCCACATATAATTAAGATCATGCAATACTTTTCTGTGTCTGGCTTGTTTCTCTCAGCAAAGTGTCTTCCTGGTCCATTCATGGTGTAGCAAATGGCAAGATCTCCTCCTTTTTAAAGGCTGAATAATATTCCACTGCACATAATCTATCTCTCTCAGTTTCCTTATTCATTCATCCATTTATGGATACCCAGGTTATTTCACTTCCTCTGGATACATACCCAGAAGAAGGATTGCTGGGTCTTATGGTGGTTCTATTTGTAATTTCTTTAGGAATCTTCATACTGTTTTCCATTATGGAGGCATCAATCTGCATGCCCACTAACAGGGTACAACAGTTCCCTTTTCTGCACACCCTTACCAACACTTATCTCTTGTTTTTTGATAACAGCTATCCTAAGAGGAGTGAGGTGGCATCACATAATGGTTTTGATTTCACTTGAATGCAAATCAAATGATTAGTGATGTTGAGCACTATTTTATATACCTGTTGGCCATTTTCATGTCATCTTTTTTGAGATATAAAAGAGACGGGCATTCAAGTTCGTTGCCCATTTTTAAATTGGGTTATATATTTTCTTGCAAATGAGTTTATGAATTACTCATAAATCTTAGATAATAACTCCTTATCTGATATATGGCTTGCAAATACTTCTCCCCAATCTGTAGGTTGCCTTTTTTCACATTTTATTTATTTGTTTATTTATTTATTGAGATGGAGTCTTGGTCTATCGCCCATGCTGGAGTGTGGTGGCACAATCTTGGCTCACTGCAACCTCTGCCTCCCAGGTTCAAGCGATTCTCCTGCCTCAGCCTCCCAAGTAGCTGGGACTACAGGCATGGGCCACCAAGCCTGGTTAATTTTTTTTTTTTTTTTTTTTTTTTTTTTGAGACGGAGTCTTGCTCTGTCGCCCAGGTTGAAGTGCAGTGGTGCATTCTCGGCTGACTGCAAGCTCCGCCTCCCAGGTTCATGCCATTCTGCCTCAGCCTCCTGTGTACCTGGGACTACAGGCGCCTGCCACCATGCCCGGCTAATTTTTTGTATTTTTAGTAGAGATGGGGTTTCACCGTATTAGCCAGGCTGGTCTCAATCTCCTGACCTTGTGATCTGCCCACCTCGGCCTCCCAAAGTGCTGGGATTACAAGCGTGAGTGAGCCCGGCCAATTTTTATATTTTTAGTAGAGATGGGGTTTTGTCATGTTGACCAGGCTGGTCTTGAACTCCTGACCTCAAGTGATCCATCAGCCTCGGCCTCTTAAAGTGCTAGGATTACAGGCATGAGCCACCACACCTGGCCACATTTTATTTTTTAATTTTTTATGGGTATATGGTAGGTGTATACATTTATAGGGTACATAAGATATTTTGATACAGGCATACGATGTGTACTAACCATTTATCATTTCTTTGTGTTACGAACATTCCAATTATATTCTTTTATTTTTAAATGTACAATAAATTATCCTATTGTAGTTATCCTATTGTGTTATCAAATACTAGATATTATTCATTCTATCTAACTGTATTTTTGTACCCATTAACTATGCCCCATTCCTTTCCTCCCCAGCCTCTGGTAAACATCATTTTACTCTCTCTCTCCATGAGTTCAATTGTTTTAATTTTTGGCTCCTACAAATAGTGAAAATGTGAAATTTGTCTTTCTGTGCCTGGTTTATTTCACTTAGCATGGAACCTCTAATTCTACCTATATTTTTGCAAATGACAGGATCTCATTCTTTTTTATGGCTGAACACTACTGCACTGTGTATATGGACTATGTTTTCTTTACCATTTGATATAGTTTGGTTGTGTCCCTACCCAAATCTCAACTTGTAGTTCCCATAAACCCATGTATTGAGGGAGGGACCCAGAGGGAGGTAATTGGATCACGGGGGTGGTTATCCTCATGCTGTTCTCATGATAGAGAATGAGTTCTCATGAGATCTGATGGCTTTACAAGGGTTTTTTTCCCCTTTTGCTTGGCACTTCTCCTTGCTGCTACCGTGGGTAAAGAAGGACGCGTTTGCTTCCTTTTCCACCATGATTGTTAAGTTTCCTGAGGTCTCCTCAGCCATGCTGAACTGTGAGGTCAATTAAACCTCTTTCCTTTAAAATTACCCAGTCACGGGTATGTCTTTATTAGCAGCATGAGAACAAACTAATACACCATTCATCTGCTGATGGACACTTAGGCCTTGGGTTGATTCTAAATCTTGGCTATTATGAACAGTGCTGTAATAAACAAGACAGTGCAGACATCTCTTTGATATACTGATTTCCTTTCTTTTGAGTACAAACCTAATAGTGGGATTGCTGGATCATATGGTATTCTAGTTTTGCTTTTTGAGGAACCTCCAAACAGTTCTCCACAGTGATTGTACTAATTTACATTCCCACCAACAGTGTACAAAGGTTCCCCTTTCTCCATATCTTTGCTAGCATTCATTATTGCCTGTCTCTTGGTTAAAAATCATTTTAACTGAGGTAAGATAATTATAGGCTGCCTTTTCATCTTGTTTATTGTTTCCTTTGCTTGCAGAAGCTTTTTAGTTTGATATCGTCCTTTTATCCATATTTGCTTTTGTAGCCCGACCTTCTGGTGTGACAGTCAAGAAATCATTGCCAAGGCCGATGTCAAGGTTTCCCCTGTGTTTTCTTAGAGTTTTATGTCTTAGGTCTTACGTTTATATCTTTTATCTATTTTGAGTTGACTTTTGTGTATGGTATAAGGGTCCAATGTCATTCTTTTGCATGTGGAAATCCAGTTTTCCCAGCACCATTTACTGAAAAAACTATCCCTTCCCCATTGCAGACACAGTTAATTTTAAGGCAATACAGGAGAAGAGGAACTGATAGTGGCATAAATGAAACAAAATTGGTCATTGATTGATAACTGTTTGAAGCTGAGTGATGGATACATGGGGATCCATTATATTATTTGTGTATATCTAAAAATTTCTATAATATAAAAATGTGAAAAAGATTTAGTGAGGGAGGGAAGAAGGGAAAGATAAAATAGCTTAGTGTATACACGGACACAAAAATAACCAATATAGGAAGAGCTTATGATGTAGTACAGAAACTTAGATGTACATACTGAAATTTAAGGTAGAAAACAGTTAAGTGCTATAAGAGAAATACAGAACAGAAGGCCTAGAAACAAACTCATTAGAAATTCTGCACATGGAAAGTAAGTGGATTATAAAAGTACATTTAAGCAGTAGTGAAAAGATTAATTCATTCAATAAATAGTATTAAGACATTCAACCAGTCCTTTGGGAAATGATATAGTTGGATTCCTATCTAAAGCCTTAAACTAAGATAAATTCCAGATGGAGAAAAGAATCAAATGTAAAAAAGAAACTATAAAAATGCTAGAAGGGAATGAAATATGTTCTATATCATGTTTTATAATCATCCGGTAAAAATGTTTTTTAAAATAATAAAAAGCCATGAATAGGGGAAAATAAGATGTATAAATATGTCAATATAAAAACTGAAAACTTTCATATAGCAAAAACTAATACGAAGATTCAAAAGTAAAGGGAAACTAGGGGTAAAATATCTGCTAATTCCCCTAAGGAACAGAATTTACAAATCAATAACAAAAATGAAAGTAACTGAATGAAATATGGCAGGGATTCTCAAACTTTCTCAATTCAAAGCACCTTTAGTACCTCACTAATTTTTTCAGGGTACCCTAAGGCCAAAGGAAATAGCTAGGAGTTCCATTTATTAAGTAGTTAGGTCCAAACAATCCAATAAGTATTTATGCCTTAATAACTTCATGGCTGTGTGAAAAAATAAACATAAGTTGAAAGAAAAAATATTTTCCTTTCATACTTAAAAAGCCACAATTACTCACTAACGGGACGCATGTGCCTATTGGATACTGTATGGCTTCCCCAGACTTGGACCCCACCACTCATTCCTGTTCCACTTTGATTTTCTCAGAGCACTTGCTTTTTTATCACAGCAACTACCAAATGCCCAACTTTGCAAAGATACAGCATCATCAAAAGGAATGTAGTATGAGCTAATGTTAAAAACTATAAACTACTTTGTACTAGTAATTCCACATAATGTCTGACAGATGGCAAGTGTCACTGTGCTTCTCCCTAAAATTGAAGATATCCCATGCCTTGCCACATACTTTGGGAACTGCAAATATTTAGCAAAGAACATAAACAAACAATTCACAGATGAAATACAAATAGCCAATAAATGTATCAGAAAATGTTTAATTTCATTAGTGTTTAAAGAAGTGTAATAAAACAATGAGGGGTTTTTTTTAACCTATGTATTTGGCACACAATTTTTTTTTTTTTTTAAAAGAGTAAGACGCAATTGATAGATGGACAAGAAAATAAGACACTCTCAGTCATCACTGGTGGAAGTATAAACTGTCAAACCTTTTTGGAGGGTAACCAGCAGAGTCATGTTGTATACATAACATATTCTATGCAAATGGTACCCAATGGAGTTGGGCAAAGCCACAACTTGAAAGTCCAGCATTTGCTATCAAAATGGAAGACATGTGCTTTCTTTAATTTTGCAATGCCCACTTCTAGGAGTTTATTTTACAGACAAACAGATATGGGCAAAGCTATAGATGTTCAAGGATCATCTTCAGCAGCACTGGTTGTATGGAATAGGAAAATTTAGAAACAACCAATACAGGACCAGTTGAAAAGAGTAAGGGATAGTCCTACATATATCCTGTCATGTACAGCCAAACTGTACAGCCATTATAAAGAAGTTGTAGGTTTATACAGATGCAACTGGAAATTTCTCCAAGTCATACTGTAAAGTGAAAAAGGAAGCTACAAAAATACTATGATCCCATTTTTATTAATGCCAAGTTGTTAACAATGGGGGAATGAGGTTTTTACATTCAATGTTGTATACTTCTGTAATTTAGAAAGCTTTACAGTAGAAATGCATTACTTTTCAATTTTTTTCAAGTTTTGAAATTGTAGACTCATAGCAAATTGCAAAGACAGCAGAGTCAGTGTACCTTTTACTCAGCTTCCCCCAATGGTGATACCTTATGTAACTATAGTTCTAGATCAGAATCAGAAAACTGACACGGGTACATTATTATTAACCAGACTGCATACCTGATTCGGCTGTCACCATTTTCTACATGCATCCATTTGGTGGGGGAGGAGGGTGCCATTTTATCCCATGTATGAATTTGAATAACCACTACCAAAATCAAGATACATGACTGTCCTATCACCACAAAGTACATTACTTTTAGAGTCAGAAACAATAAAAGCTAAAATATATTCTTTTTTTTGTCATATATTCTCTAACTCCCTACTCAATAAGAAAATTCACATACTAATTATTGGGACAGGTGGCTGTGTGGTATTTTCACTGAGAGAGAAATCAAAGAAAAGAAACTTTGACATTCCCAAGGCTCCTCCTCTCTGGTCTCCTCCTTTGACTTTTCAGCTCTGTGCCCAGTGTGGCTGGAAAAGCAGGTCACAGGAGAAACCCACTGAGGGCAGAGAAGGCTGTTCATGGGGGAGATAGTTGGCAGCCTTCTTAAGAGCCCCAATTGTATCTCCAGTGTTGCCTCTTCAGCAAACGAGGCCAAAGGAAATGTAAAGTTATATTAATTTGCATTTTCCAGATTTTAGAGTGGCTATAAAATTTGCCTTGTAAAAAGAGATTGGCTTACAGAAAACTGCTTGGCATCCAGCATCTGGTAATGCATGTTACTCTGAGCTGCCCAGTGAAGGGGTTTGAGGCAACTGGACTTAACTGTACCTAAAGGCCCCACAAACCTGAGCCTGGGCTGGAGCCAGCCTCAGGAGTTTGCTGGCTTCCAGTGCACTGTGGGAACAGACAGACTCCTCTTTTAGAAAAATAAAAGAGGATGGAATTTTTTTTCCCTCTTTTGGTTGCAGCTTATTTCAAAGGTCATCAAAGTAAACAAAAGGAAGACTGTGAATCTTTAAAAGTCAAAAAGTGACAACTGTTTACAAAGTGGCTGTTTATAATTTCACATGGAGGAAGGGAAAAAATGATTCCTCTAAGCCCCTAGGAATGGAGATTTGGGTGGTTGCCCTTCCCCCTCCATCTAGTTTGTTTGTTCATTTGCCACTCAAAACCTCCAGCAGTGAGGTCCAGGAACATCTGTTGCATCCATTTTATGCATAATTATTAAAGTCTACTAGACAGCTGGGGTTTGTGGAATAAACCAGGCAGTGTCTTAAGCAAAAGCCTCTGTAGCCCTTATTGATAACTATGCCTCCCACACTCCTGCAATTATGTGTAATATCCAAAATCACAGAGAAAGGATTCAGTAAGGCCTCTCCAAATCTTAAGCCCTGTTTCCTAAGATGGCACCTTTGTTCGGAGAATGGTGATTCTGTGAGATCTAACTGAGCCAAGGGGCCCATGATACCAGTCCTTATGAGCCTCTTTGGATCCCTGAGAGTCATCAAAAAACCTTTTTATGGCTTGGTGCAGTGGCTCACATCTGTAATGTCAGGACTTTGGGAGGCTAAGGTAGGTGGATCATTTGAGGTCAGGAGTTCGAGACCAGCCTGGTCAACATGGCGAAATTCTGTCTCTACTAAAAATACAAAAATTAGCCAGGCGTGGTGGCGGGCGCCTGTAATCCCAGCTATCTGAGAGGCTGAGGAAGAAGAATTGCTTGAACCTGGGAGGTGGAGGTTGCAGTAAACCGAGATTACGCCACTGCAGTCCAGCCTATGTGACAGAGCGAGTCTCAAACACCAAAAACCAACCAACAAACAAAAAACCCCTTTACTCTTAGGCATTTGCTGGGTCGATCTGACAATAAACTCTGGACAATCGTCATGGATAAGCTGCTAACTGGATTTTTTTTTTTTTTTTCTTTTTAAGGGATGGCATCTCCCTTTGTTGCCCAGGCTGGACTCAAACTTCTAGGCTCAAGGGATCCTCCTTCCTCAGCTTCCCAAGTAGTTGGGACTACAGGCATATGCTACTGTCCCCAGCTCTAACAGGCTTTTTTTTTTCTGTTATTAGATATATTTCAAGATAATGAGATGTAGGTGGTATTAAAATAATCAACCTAAAAGGTACCTTCTAACATGGTGTGCTGGGCAAATTAATCAAAGTTCAATTCTCAGTCTATTACAAAGATTTCATATTATTGCTACTCATCCATTTAGGCTCAGGTCACCAATTCCCTTTGCAAAGTTCTCCCTGACAATTCCAGGTCACGGCAATCGTTCCATCCTCTCATGCCATAGCACTTATCTGAACCACTCATTTGGCACCTAGGATATGTTATCTTAATTGCTATTTATCTTTTTATGTAAACCATGTCGTTTTATCTCCTACAGAGCCTTGCTGGAGTGCAAACGTTTGTTGATTTGATTTTAAATTTAAGGCAATTACCATGTGGGCTGAGATAAACAGTACTTGTAAGGCAATAGTTAACTCAACAGTGAAAGTAAACAGCAAGACTGCTTGCATATAGTTTGGCATGCAAAGCAAGATGACCAATGACTGTAAGTCCTCAAGACTGGAATATGTTTGTGTCATGGGCTACCAGCCTTTTAAGTCCTAGCCTATTGACATGTCAGGTTATTTACATGAATTAATCTTTCCCCAAGCTCACCTTGAGGAAACTAATAATCTTCCTTCTAAACCTACTTCAGCTCAAACACTGATGCCACTATGAAACCATTCCCAGGAACTGTTAAGTTTATCTGTTGAGTCAATAGCTGAATGAAACAATTACTCTCTCTAAGCAACCAGTCACCCACTCATCTGTCCATAAACCATTCCATTTTGGCCGTTCCCTTTCACTATGTTGCTGGAAGGCTATGAGGATTGTTTGGGAAAGTTCAGAGAGAAGTTGTTACGGATATTCCATATAAACAAGCCCTTTCAGTCAATTATTGGGACTGAGGACAATGGGACAATAGGATATTTCTCTTGGTGCCCACTAGACTCATATTGATACTAGACTGATACTTCAGTCCTCAGGCTAGGAGTTCTACATGTGGAACGAGTTCATCCCCAGGAGACACCTGACAGTATCTAGAACATTTTTAGTTGTCACAACTGAAAGGGGGTACTACCAGCATCTACCACAACTGAAAGGGAGTGCTACCAGTAGACAGAGGCCAGGGATGCTGCTAAACATCCTACAAGGCACAGGACTACTTCTTAAAACCAAGAATCCAGCCCAAAATGTCAGTTGTGCTAAGGCTGAGAAACCCTGGCCTACTATCGTATTACAGGCTTTGTAGTCAAGACGTAGCTGATAGCCTTAGAAAATTATTTAATCTCTTTGAGCCCTAAGTTCCTCATCTATAAAATAAAGCTAATAATACAACTCCTCTCACATCTCATGAGGTTGCCATGAAGTCTAAAAGATAACTGATATACAAAGTGCTTTGTAATTTCTCTTTAAAAAATCAGTCACTCTTAGACCACTGGACTTCTGCCTTTGGCAGTGTTGTTTCTTAGCAGCATTTTTCTTAGTGGTCTGTGATGATTGTCCCAGAATCTGTGCTTTCTGATGAATCATCTTACTACAGCTCATCACAATGACAAATATATGGCAAGGATAAATAATGATTATCCCTCAGGTGCTTTAAGAAATACAGTATTTGTTATCAAGGTTGCCATTTTTATCATACGTTAAATTTTCTGCATTTGTGATGTACATCTAAGAATAAGTTGTACCACTCAGTGTCTTAGAAAAAAATAATCTGCTGACCCTTCAAGGTATTAACTCTATTAGTTATGACCCTCAAGAGGTTTATTCTTGATATTCTTTCCAACTGAGACTGTTCCATAAATTCACATATCCAGAGGTATAATTTCTAGCCCCTTTGCACTGCTCTGAGAGAGGAAAACTCTTTAAAATACGCTAAGAAAGCACATTCTTATTTTCTTTAGTATTTCCCAAATGATCCAAATCAGGTAACACTTGAACAAATACTTTAGCTCCCAACGTAGGTCATTTCCTGGGTGAATCTGGCCAGTTTGCTTTTACCTTATTCAAAGGAAGCAAAGTGTTTTTCCTGTGTGTATTAGTCTCACAAAATAGATATCTGGATGTTTACATAATGAAGCATTATGATCTTACATTTGCAGTCCTACTTCAAAGGCTATGAATTATGTGTGTACGTGTTTAAAATTCCATAATTTTTGATTTACAAGAAAAGGCAATATAACACAGTCACATATTATTTAACGACGGGCATACATTCTGAGAAATGTGTTGTGAGGTGATTTCATCACATTACTGTACTGAATACTGTAGACAACTGTAACACAATGGTAAGTATTTGTGTAAACAGAGAAAAGGTATGGTAAAAATACGCTATTAATATAAAATATTTCAAATGGTGCACCTGTTTGGAGCACTCATCATGAGTGGAGCTTTCAGGACTAGAAGTTGCTCTGGGTGAGTCAGTGAGTGAGTGAGTGGTGAGCGAATGTAAAGGCCTAGGACATCACTGTACACCACCGTAGATTTTACAAATACTGTATACGTAGGCTGCCCTAAATGGATTTTAAAAATTTTCTTCAATAATACATTAACCTTAGTTCGCTGTAACATTTTTACTTTATCAACTTTAAATTTTTAAAAACTGTTTGTTTTGTAATAACACAGCTTAAAACGCAAACACTTGCATAGCTATAAAAAATAATTTCTTTATATCCTTATTTTATAAGCTTTTCCCTATCTTTTCTATTTTAAATTTTATGTTTTTACTTTTTTTTAACTTTTTTGCTAAAAACTAAGACACAAACACACACATTAGCCCAGGCCTACACAGGGTCAGGATCATCAAAATCACCATCTTCCACTTCCACATCTTGGTTCACCGGAAAGTCTTCAGAGGCAGTAACACACATGGAGCAGTCACCGTATATAGTCACAATGCCTGAGACTGTTTTATAGTTAACAATTTTTTAGGTAGTCACCTCATATGATAATAATGCCTAAAGCAGGAATATACTCTAAATTAACAATAAAAAGCACAGTAAATACATAAACCAGTAACATAGTCATTCATTGCCATTATCGAGTATTATGTGTTGTATATAATTATATGTGCTATACTTTTATTTGACTGGCAGCAGAGCAGGTTGTTTGCACCAGCATCACCACAAACACATGAGTAATGCATTGTGCTACAGGCAATAAAAATTTTTTAACTCCATTATAATCTTATGGGACCACTGTCACATGTGCAGTCTGTGGTTGACTGAAACACTGTTATGTGATGCATGACTGTAGTTTATCCCAATCTTCTTGAAATTAATGGTGAACTCTATGTAGAATGAATCATATCTCCATAACAGGCGGTTTCCTGGCTATCATGAAAACTGTTTATTCAAAAGCCTTTGAAGTGGCAGAAGAGAAAGAGGGAGATTTCTCATCTGATCCAGAGGGATGTCTTCAACTTTGGTTATCACTGGTCATTTTTATTATTGGAAAAACAAATGGAAAGACTGAGTTCGGCTTAGCATTATGAGGAAGTGAGCAAGATACCCACCAATAGGAGAAGTTCAGTTCATAAGTCTGTGGAGCAGGGGCATTCACCCGTATGGAAATAACACACAGTTCCTGAGGATGAGAAAGTAGTCTCTAAACACGAGGATTTGTTCTAGTATTTAAATAAGCCAGCCACTCAGGAGGCTGAGGTGGGAGGATCGCTTATGCCCAGGAGTTCAAAGCTGTAGTGAGCCATGATGGCACCACTGCACTCAAGCCTGGTAGACAGAGCAAGATCTTCTCCCTATAAAAATAAAAAAATTAGGCCAGGTGTGGTGGCTCACACCTGTAATCCCAGGACTTTGAGAGGCCAAGGAGGGCAGATTGCTTGAGTTCACAAGTTTGAGACCAGCCTGGGCAACATGGTGAAACCCTGTTATCTATCAAAATTACAAAAAATTATATGGGTGTGATGGTGTGCACCTGTAGTTCCAGGTACTAGGGAGGCTGAGGAGGGAGGATGGCTTGAGCTGGGGAGGCAAAGGATGCAGTGAGCCAAGATCTGCTACTGCACTCCAGCCTGGGCAACAGGACCAGACCTCGTCTCAAAAATAAAAGAAAATAAAATAGAAAATAAAAAAAATTAAAAAGCTGTTTATGTAATATGATAGACTTGAAGAGCCAGCAGGGCTATTAAAATTGACTTCTCCTAACTCAAATGTATTACTCTAAAACGATTTTTCAACCCCAGCACTACTAACATTCCCCAAATGTTATTTCTTTGTTGTCAGATAATTCTTTTTTGTGGTGGCTGCCCTGCATGCTACAGGATGTTTCCTAGCCCTTAGCCGCTATCCATCTTATGCTAACAGCACACCACTAGTAGTGACAACCAATAGTATTTTCAGACACTGCCAATGCCCTCGTGGGGAAAAATGGCTCACAATGGGGGATGATTGCACTAGGCATTCTATTATATATACTGACATCATGTACTCTATTTACTTCTGGGAGATGACACTTAGTATAGTCTACGTCCTTATGACGCACCTGACTTGTTTATTCATTTAGCAAATACTTGTTGACATCTGCTTATGTGCCTTCCAAGCAGAATGAACAGCACATATCAAGGCCCTGGGGCAGGACAAGGTCTGGTTATTAGAGGAAGGTCCATGGATTTAGGGATGAATGAAAGGAGGAAAGCAGCATGAGATGAGGTTGGAGAGGTAGGCTGGGTCAGGTCATTTTGGTGCTTATAAGCAACTGTTAGAGATTTAGATTATTTTAATTGTGATGGTAAACGACTAATGGGTTTTAAGTAGGGAATTAAGTGAATCTCATCTGGTTGTTTTTTTTTTTTTTTTGAGATGGAGTTTCACTCTTGTTGCCCAGGCTGGAGTGCAGTGGCGCGATCTTGGCTCACTGTAACCTCCGCCTCCTGAGTAGCCGGGATTATAGGCATGCACCACTGTGCCTGGCTAATTTTGTATTTTTAGTAGAGACAGGGTTTCACCATGTTGGCCAAGCTGGTTTTGAACTCCTGACCTCAGGTGATCCACCTGCCTCGGCCTCCCACAGTGTTGGGATTACAGGCGTGAGCCACTGCGCCTGGCCTCATCTGTGTTTTTACAAGGTCCTTCTCCCTATATAGAGTATAGATTGAAGGGAGCAAGAATATATGTAGACTTGGTGGCTCACACCTATAATCCCTGCACTTTGGGAGGCTGAGGCAGGCAGATCACTTGAGGCCAGGAGTTTGAGACCAGCGCGGCCAATACAGTGAAACCCTGTCTCTACTAAAAATGCAAAAATCAGTAAGGCGTGGTGGCAGGCGCCTGTAGTCCCAGCTACTTGGGAGGCTGAGGCGGGAGAACTGCTTCAATCTGGGAGGTGGAGGCTGCAGCGAGCTGAGATCGCGCCACTGCACTCCAGCCCGGGCGACAGAGCAAGACCCTGACACAGACACACACATACACACATACATACATACACACACACACACAACATATGCAGACAGGCCAGATATGAGGCAAATACAGTTGTCCAAGCAAAAGATGAGGTTGGCTTGCATAAGGATGGCAGTGTAGAGAATAAGGGTACAGAAGTAGATGATACCAGTAGATTAGAAAGCAAGTTTAAAAAAAAAAAAAAAAGGTGGGTTCCTTGATCCCAAGGTTCCTCTTGAGAAACTGGGTGAATGGTAGTCTCATTTGCTGAAGATGTAAAGGCCAAGACTGTGGATAGGCCAGGGGGTAAAATTAGGAGTTTACAATTGCTCAGATGGGAATACACTGTCTCCTAATCTAATGAGGGGTGCAAGGGAGATAATCTCGACTTCCTAGAAGCTTATGATTTGAAGCAATAAGTATAATATGTGGGAGCAAGGTCTAAAGCAAGTGACTAAGGTGAATATTGTGTAAAGTAAAAAATGACTCTTGAATTATGTTCAGCACAGAGATACTAAAGAGACAGTATCTTTGTATCACCACTAAACAGTGGGACACCATTTCACCGTTCACTGCAAGGCGCATCCTTATTGAGAAAAAGTCAACATTTGAATTGCTAGTAGTGTCTCTCTCTTTCATTTCTTAACTTGGCACATATTTAGCAAGTTAAATGGGTTCTATGTGCAATGAAATGAAATTAATTTCACTTAAAAAGTAAAATATTGACCAATAAAAATTACTGTCTAATAAACTGTACACAGATGCATAGGGATTCAGCCAATGAAAGAGCTAAGTAAGGTGGAGTGAAGAAAAAGCTGTCTGAAGAATGTGGAGTTTTCACAGGAAGAGGTCACAGATTAAGAGGTCAGAGTGATCTATAATCACCTGGATCTCCAATCTCCAATTTCTCAGATCTTAAAAACAATTCAGTGAAAAAAGTAGAAGATTTAACTGCTTCAAAAGGGTCGACATATGAAGATGGGGAAGAGAGGAGGAGGTAGCCAAAACACAGTGGAGGAATATAAATAGGAAAGCAAAAGTTTATGTACAATATTTCTTAATATCGGAGGAAACTGAGGCCAAGAAGCAAACCAGCAAGGTTCCCAATGAAGTTGCCATCTAAGTGAAACAAGAAATCAAGATTCCCTACATTTTTATGGAAAATAGTATGGTAGCTCCTCAAAACATTAAAAATAGATTACCAAGTAACCTTGCAATACTACATATAGGGATATATCCCAAAGAATTCAAAGTAGGGTCTCAAAGAGATATTTGTACAGCCATGTTCACAGCAGCATTATTCACAATAGCCAAAGGTGGACGTAAACCAAAAGTTCATTGACAGATGAATAAACAAAATGTGGTATATCATGAAAAGGAATATTATTCAGCATTAAAAATTCTGACACATGCCACAACACAGATGAACCTTGAGACATAATGCAAAGTGAAGCCAGTCACAAAAAGATAAATACTGTATGATTTTCCTTACATGAGGTATCAAAAGTAGTCAGACTTATAGACACAAGAGAATAGAATGGTAGTTGCTAGGGGTTGAGGGAAAGGAGAAATAGGGCAGTGTTGTTTAGTGGGTAGAGAGTTTCATTTCTGCAAGATGAAAAAGTTCTGGAGACTGGCTGCACAACAATGTGACCACACAACATTACTAAACTGTGCACTTAAAAATGGTTAAGATAGTAAATTTTATGATACGTGTCTTTTATCACAATTTTAAAAATTTTAATTAAAAATTCCCTACATTCAAGTCAGTATTATTCAACATTGTATACTGTATTCAATAATATTTTGGGGGCATGTTTTGAATTTTCTGACTACAGGATTCTTCCTGTAGTTAAAAAGCCTTGTGGGTGAACTACACATTTACCTAACATTACCAACTGGTGTTGTGAGTTTGCATTAATTAAATGTTCTGAAAAATCCATTTTGACTTCTTTTAATCCTTTACCAAAACAAAAAACAAAAATCTAGCAACAGGTGCTGGTTTGAAATAGCAAAGTCTATCATTAGAGGCAAGCTACAAGACTGCAGTAACTGTGGGGAGAGGAACAATTATTGAGTGACGCTGCAACACTGGGATGGTAAAGACCCACTTTCCCACTTTTCTAAAGTTCACTTCTTTTCCAGTCTCTCTACTATTATGTTGAAGAGAAAAAAGCCTATAGACCAAAATCCTAGGCAAAGTTTAATTTTTAAAAAATCTTCTCCATTGCAGACTCTTTAAAAAGTAGGCTTATCATTAAAGATATGGTTAAGATTAGATAATAATTATCATTGTGTCATCTATCAGTCATCTTAAGGAGGTACAAAAGTTCATTTTATATCATATACTTGTGCTGAACCATCAACTTTACTTGCCATACAAATCTAGTTTCTCTTTGCTCAAAGCTAAAAGCCCTCTCAACATCTTTAGCCCCTTATCTTCATCAGCTCCACTCCATACC
>NW_012114599.1:5813640-5839542 GCF_000951035.1 Colobus angolensis palliatus | reverse complement strand
TAGAGACAGGGTCTATGTTTCCCAGGTTGGTCTGGAACTCCTGGCCTCAAGTCATCCTCTTGTCTCAGGCTCCCAAAGTGCTGCCAGGGTTAAAGGCATGAGTCACTGTGCTCGGCCCACACCACTTTTTAAATCTGTTGATAACTTCCTTTTAATTTACCTATACTGAAACCCACTTAAAATTTAACAATTAGACTCACCATCTCAACTCAACATAGTTCTTTTTTTCTCTTCTCCAGTCCCCCAACATCTATCCAACCTAACATCACAAGTCAGAAAACCTATTGGCTCAAATTCTCTGACCTTTTTCTCTAGTTCACTGTCTATAGCAATGACACTTCTCTTAACAGTAGCTTTCCAGCTGTAAAACTGAAGTAGTACCACCACCCTGCCCCTATCTTTTAGGATGAGAATGTCATGAGGCCCAAGAGTTTACACGTACTGATGACCTACTTGATCTTCATAAGATGTATCATGTGCAATTACAATTATTATTGTTGTCTCTGTCCCCATTTCCCACAACTCTTACTTCATGCTCCTTGATCTTGACCACAAAACATTGTGTTACTAAATTGCTCAGTCTCCTGCTTCCTTCACTCCTGCCTTTGAGCAGTCTCGCCAGCTGCCCTTTAAACTTGGATGAGTCTCCTGTTGTGTCTGCCAAGCTAATACCATGAGCTATTTCAAACGTGTCCTCCTTACTCATGTCTCCCTGCCCACTTCTCTACATGAATGACCAGGAGCACCCTTCCTAGAGTGGAACAAGTGATAAAATGAAATCCAGAACACTTTTTGTCCATTAAATATTTGAGCTTAGAAATTTCAGGGTCTTCTTAGGGCTCGTCGTGGTCCTTTAATCTCAAAAGCAGATTACTTTGTCACATACAATATCTATCACTTGGAGGATACACCTTTTTATCCTTTAGATCTGAAAACAATAACTTATCTGTTATATTAACTAGGTTTTGTACATTACGTCCCTCTCTTGCACACTTAAACCAGTATTGTTCAAATTTGTCTGATCACAAGAATCAGCTAGGTTGCTCATTAAGAAGGCAGATTCTGGGGTCCTACCTCAGGCCTTCACGACCAAAACCTCCAGGACAGGCACTTGGGAATCCATATCCTCATCAGTGCCCCAAGTAACTCTCATGTCAGGTAAAGCTGGGAAACACTGACAGCCTATAAAATCTTCCTGTTTTTGTCAGTGTCCTAACAACCAGAGATCTGAAGACACAAAAGCAAATGATGTAACTCTTCAGAATTCAGTCATGAAATTTCTATATCCTCCAGTCATGCTGTGAGTATGGACTGAAAATTAATTTGGACTTAAAATTAACACTATGTGATTCTTGTACTCCAATGTTTCTATTTCAGGTTTGTTGGTTGTGTCTCCCCAACCATGCTGTAAGATCCCAGTGAAGAATTTATAGTGCTTTACATCCATTCAGTGCTTAATTAGCACAGTACTGAGCATTTAATTGAAACTCAATTAAAACCTTACTGATTAATCAGTAAAGCCACCACTCAGTTAAAAAAAACTCCATGTCTTAAAGCCTACCTGAATAGCAAGCACTGAATCCTTCCCATATCATCAGTTAATGAGGAGATTCAGAATGCAAACTTAGGGTTTGCCTCTTGGCCTGAAAGAGGAAAGTAATTATTTGGCGATTTGGCCAGATTTCTAGAAACTTTTGTTATACCTTGTCTGACTGCCTGGATTTCTCATAATAGAGTCAACTTCCTTTCATCCCTCATATATTACTGCTTTGACCCTGTGTTCTTTCCACCATCATGCTGGAGAGATCTCAGAGTTAATGATTTGCATCTGACAATGCACCATAAAAATTCAAGTGGCAGGCTGCTTTCGGGAAAGGACATACAGCAACACCCTTCTCACAAACAAACAGAAGTTTCATGTTGAACACTGCAAATGTTCAAGGATGCTTATCTGAAAACATTCGAAACATGAAGATCATTCTAGATTAAAATATATCAAACAAAATGGAATATAGGCCCCTTTTTAAAACAGTGAAAGAGCATCACTTATATAATATCCAAAAAAATAAAGTTAAGCGAACAATAGGAAGCTAATTTACTCAAGAAGTTAATACTGAACACAAAAGTTTCAATAACGGTGTATCACAGCTATGTTCAACATTACATTTTTCTAAAGGATGAAATTACTCTGTGAAATAAAAAGCGTCAAATATAAGTAATGAATGGTCTGAATAATGAGATTCATCCCTGAAACTCAGTAGATTTCAAAATCAATGCACAGGGGCAAGGCTATTTATAAACTTTACTTCCCATCAACCTCAGCAAGATGTCAACTAACAATAACAAGTTAATGTTTTCCAGTAATCTTCGCTGTGCTATTTAATTGCCAGCACTCAGGCCAAGGTAAACTCCGCAGTAACAAAAGAGCTAACTTCACAATCAAAGAACAAGATTAATGAATATTACATTTCTGCTTTGAAGTGAACACTGAAAAACATGCCCACAACATTTTCTTTTTCAGCCTCTGGAGTTTGAATTGTGCCAAATAATTAACATAGTAACTTGAAAGTAGATTTTTATAATATTTATTCTATTTTTCATTAATCATAAAGCTTCACTCCTTGAGGAACCTTTTTAGATAAAGAATATCCTCTTCATAGTACAATAAAGTATATAATTCCTTAAATTATCAAATATAATTCTTAAACGCTGACCACCACTCCTAATGCAATTTTTTAAAAGTAGCAATACAACTTGAAATTCCAAATATGAAATGTATAGCTTGATGAGTTTTTACATATGTCTAATTATATATTATAACATTCTTTTGCAATGGTGGTTAAATGGTAGAATTCCCACACTGATTAGAATGTTAATAGTAGATACTGACTTTTCATAATATAAGAAAGAGCAATGCTCAGTTTTTGTTGAGAGGGGAATGAACTTTCACAAGTAAATTGTCTCTTTATGTTAAACAATATTCAGTAAGAAAGTGCTCTTATAAAAATAAAGACAAAGAAAAAAACAAAATATGCATTCTTTTCTTTGTCACAAAGGGGAGAGATCACTGACTTGATTTTCAAACTCTTTGATTCTTTTGTGAACTCACCCCTGAATGCATCAACTCCTTGGCAAATAAAATAAATTAAACCTTCACAGTTTCTTCAACTAAAAACTATTTTGCTGTCCATGGACTGAATTACTTTGGTCTGTTTGTCAAACCTCCACAAGCAAATTTGGCCACTTTATTGCTAAGAGGCTCCGCTATTTCCCTTTTCTGGTGCACTAAAAAAAATCACTTGCCATTTTAGCAGCTAGGTTCCTGTGCTAACTTTCCCCACTGTTTAAATATCTACTCCCCAAGTCAGTGATGGATTATAAAACCCAGGCCCCAGGATATTCACCTCATGCTGGATTTCTGATGGTTGGGATAACTCGTTAAGTTTTTGTCATCATTCATCCAAATGTATTCTCCCATCTTTGGGCTACCTGTTGTCACTCCCTCACAATACAAACTTCTTTCTTAGTAATCTCCAAAGACTATGTGGTCAGCTAAACAATTTTTAAACATCAGTGGCAAATGTCTAAGAATGTGCATACAACAAACTAACTGGGAAAAGACTAATCTGAATGCATGAGAAATCTATTTAAACAAAAAAATAAGTTTTAAAGAGCTGCTTCTTTTATTACTTAAATATGATGAGTAATGTGAACTAAAACACACAACTGTCAAGTACTGTTTCTGTTCTGAACCTGATACATTCAGAAGATTCATTAATAATAAACATCATGGAGGAAGGTACATTTTTGTAGTCCATGTGTCAAAATTACACAAATAAAACAAAACCCTAAAATAGTAAAATTCAAATTAATGAGATTTCTTCTTTATTCTAGAAAAATCTCACTCTTTTGTAATGATGAAGTGATAAGTAAAGTGGTCATTAAACTTGGAGTTCTAGGGTCAGGAGTTTCTAACTCCTCCGGGAACTTTGTATTGCAGGGCATGAAGGTCCTCAAATCCCCACCCACTCAACATAGCCAACAGAAGGGGGTTTCTAGAACATGAGTTTTCTTGTTCTGCTATGCAGCATTCCTGTTCATGTCACCAAAAAGGAAACAGGCCATATAAACTGCATTTCAAAGTGGCTTGACCTCCAATGTGACAAATGTAGAGCATTAGTCTAATAAGCATTTATTATTTTTTTGAGACAGATTCTCACTGTCGCCTAGGCTACAGTGCAATGGCGCAATCTCAATCTCCTCCACAGTAGCTGGGGTTACAGGTGTGCGCCATCACACCTTCGCTAATTTTTTGTATCTTTAGTAGAGATGGGGTTTTACTATGTTAGCCAGGCTACTCTTGGACTCCTGGCCTCAAGTGGTCTGCCCAAAGTGCTGGGATTACAGGCGTGAGCCACTATGCCCAGCCAAGTCTAGTAAGCATTTAAACTCTCCATTGGAATACCCACCCAAAAAACTTATTTCTAATGCTGCCAATAGGAAAAGAAAGAGGAAAAAAAAGAAAAGAAAACACTATCCCTATCACACCCTTTGAATTACTCAAAAACAACATTAATTCATTCATTTAACAAACATGTATTGGGTGTTTAAGGTTAAATGTTATGGGAGTGTACAAAATAATAACAAGTTTACATGGTTATTTAAAGTACAATATATAACACACAATTTAAATCATAAATGATGTTCAAGAATTAAAACAAAAAGCCCAACATTTTCACTATCCCTGTGAAAATTCAACTTTAAAAGACTACTAGAACTGTTTATTCTCTTGATGCAAGTTATTATTGGCATCCAATTATTTCTATTTTCTCTCTAAAATAATTTGTGTTAGTACATGACTAGGTTCTCTTAAGGAAAAAAATTAACAGCTTGTAATAAATCTCAGTTGTTAACTTTTATTTATTTATTTATTTATTTAGACAGGGTCTCACTCTGTCTCCCAGGCTCGGAGTACGGTGGCACGATTTTGGCTCACTGCAACCCCTACCTCCTGGATTCAAGCGATTCTCCTATCTCAGCCACCCAAGTAGCTGGGATTACAGGTGCACACCATCAGGCCCGGCTAATTTTTGTATTTTTAGTAGAGACAGGGTTTCACCATGTTGGCCAGGCTGGTCTCGAACTCCTTGGCCTCATGTGATCTGTCCACCTCAGCCTCCCAAAGTGCTGGGATTACAGGCATGAGCCACTGAGCGTGGCCAAGTCTAATAAATATTTAAACTCTCTATTGGAATACACCAGGAAAGCTTATTTCTAATATTACCAACAGATGTTCTTTGTATTGATCATAACATCTTTCTAGTTCCCTTATTAATGAGTTAAATAAAATCTTATATGCATGTTTATTTTATATTTGCCTGAGAGTGATTTTAACTTTATGAAATTGTACTTTAACAATGTCAATTTTCCCCAAATTGCTCTACAGATGCAACACAATCTCAATCAAAAAAATTTCATCTATCCTTACTATTTATTGCTGCACATCAATTTTCGAATTTTGGAATTACACTATCAAGTGAAAGTTTAAAAAGTTAAAATTTCTGTTGGACATGCATTAAGCCTATGTTTGGAGAAAACTGACATCTTTATAATACTTAGTCTGATCAAAAACATGTAATATTCTTGAGGAAAGCCCAAGAGTATCAATGGAAAACACATTAGTGCACAAAAGATCTTTACAAATGATATTGCAAATGAGAGTTAGGTGACAAGGTACAGTATGGTACTGAAGTTAGGAATATAGGCTCTGAACTTTGGATATGCCACTTTCTAGCTATATGAGCCTCATTTTCCTCACTGTAAAACAGTATTCACTTTCTAGAACCGTTATGAGAATTCAATCAGCAAATATACGTAAGTGCATCTAAGTGTTTGACCCAGAGTTAGTGCAATAAAAGTGATGACTAATAGTATTATTACAAAGCAAATATACAGAAGTCAATCATTTTCAAAAGTAAAACAGCACAATCAAAAGATACAACCAATAAAAGTACCCACTGATAACAGCAATAAGAAATATTTTAAAAATGCATTCTATATGAAGAAACCTTTAAAATGTAATGCTGTTGACATATAAGGATACAAACAAATGGAAAGGCATAAACCATTAAATAACACATAATTAAACATGTTATATGCAGTTAGTAAGTTAACAATTAACGTGATCCTAATTTTAAAAATGACAACAAAAGGTAGGGGACTATACAAATTGATTTAAAGTTCATAAAATATTGAAAAAACAATACTGAAGGGGAATTAGTCTCCACCAAATTGTAAAACACATATTATAAAGCTACTGTGAGCACCTGGTGTATGAATAAATTGTTCAAAGGAAAAGACTAAAAATCTGGAAAATAACAGCAACTACATACTGAACTCAGTATATGACAAAGACGGCTTTCAGTCTGGGGAGGTAAGATTTATTTTCTAATAAATGGTCGTGGACCAAAAAGAAAAAAGAAACAGAAAAACCATGCAAATGATAGTTACCATTTATTAAGAAACTATACCATGCCAGCCACTATACTGCAAATTTGTACATGTAACATCTCTATTCCTTACAGCATCCTTGCCAATTATGTGTTATTATTTTGCAGAGGGGTAAGTTTCAGTTCAGAGTTTAAGTGACTTGCCCTAGACCAAGTATCTAGAAAATGGGGAAAGAGAATATCAAGTTCAGGTCTGCCTGGATCCAAAACTTCTTTCCATTGTATCGTCCTCTAGCCACCATATAATCCAGTTTGTCAATGAAACTATCAATGGAGCAATAAACACTGCAAGATTACAAACTGTGTATACCAAGTACGAATGAATTAAGTGTAATAAAACACAATATTTTCTCTCTATTCTTCTTAATTTTAAAATGATAAGTACACTTGGGGTCCCTGTGTGATTTATACCTTATCATTGTAGCTTCTTAGCTTTTCAATGACTGGATGACATCTAAGATGAATGCACCTTACACAAAATTCTTTCCAAAAGAGGAGCATTAAAGTGAAGCTAGCATGCACTTGAAAATAATTTTACATAGAGGAAAATTTTGTAACTGTTTTCTTTTTCTAAATACAAGGTCACGATTTTAGGAAACTGAAAAATCTGTAGGCCAAAAGAATACAATGCTGGTTATTCTGACTTTCCTCTGCTGGGCGGTAAACCTCTTGCACTTCTATTTTTGAAAACTGAGGTATCCCTTTAATCTTGTTACAGAACTGCTGACAGTGTTAAGACAGCAAAGGAAAATTGGCCCGGGGCCTGTACTAGGAAGGTCTCCAAGAAAAGGAATAAAACAAAGCACAAACATGCAAAAGCATTTTGCAAGATAATTTTGTGAAATCAGTGTCAGTGTTCACAACCCAACACAAGAAACACCACCCAACTGCAAGCCATTTCAGACTAAAAGGGGCCCCCGAAGCCAGATGAACACTGTGAAACCCTCAGAGCCAATATTTACAACACGGTTAAAGTTGTACCTGTAGAAAACAGAACATCTCTCCTCTCCGGCCTCTCCAAGGATTCTACACATAACTAGTAACACTCTCTTCTATTTTATTCAGTGTATATAAAGATACAGTTCAGAATGCACACGGCTTTCCTTGTCTTACTACATTCAGATGGTCAAGCCACAAGGACACTCTGCTGTATGCACTCCTGAAATAATACCCTCATTATGATGATTTGTTTTCTACACACACCTGAGACAGTTGAGCCAACATTTTTAAAACAGAGAACCATCTGCTCTTCAAAAATGGCCTCCATTTGGCTCAAGTCATTTTCAAAATTTTCTTTAATTCTATAGCTGAAAATACACAGAAGCAACGTCTCTTTCCCAAATTACATGTGGTGTTAGAGATTTACTAGGATGCCCTCAGACAATGATAAAGATCCATATTCTAAACATTCCGTCTCGGTTACTGAAGGCCACATGTTAAACGAATGAAGTCTATTTCTGTCTCACTTAGAAGCAAAACACTTAACACCTGCTTGGAATCAACAGCGAAGACTCTTACTAGGTTTCTGAGCCCCAAATACCACACTTGAATTAAGTCAAATGTCAGTTATGACTGACATTCAGAAGGGCTTCGCAGAGGCTCTGGCAACCTAGATACATGCAGCTCACTTATCTCTATCCATCACTACTCTGAGTAAAAAACAAAATCTGTTTTTTTATGTGAGATGACTAGAAAGGAGGGTGGCCTAGAATGAGTTTGTCCGGGGAATTAAGATTCATGGGGTCTGACTCCTAAATGACTGTGTGACTTCACATGCAGCCAACATTTCAGGAGCCCCTACTATGTGCCAGAGCCAGTGCCAGGCACTGGGAGTTTAAGTGGTGAGTGAGGCATGGTCCTCAGTCTCAAAAAATTCAGGTCACCTCCTCAGGTCTGTTTTCCCATTCATGGAGTACACAGCTCAAAGGCCACCTACAGGTTTAAAATTCTATGACTCAACACAACCTATTCTTGGGCAGAACATAGCCCTGGGAGTGGCACAATATCCCGGGAAGAGAAGGCGGCAGTGGGGAGTTGGGATAAACAATAGCATCTCCTCTGAGCTACCTGTGGAAGAGTCTGCAAATGCCTTTGGCAAAATTATAAATTGTTTAGAATTGTTTAGAGTTTAGATAATGGTCCTTTCCTACTTGAATATTTAATATGCTCTTATATGTGCCATTACCACAGGCCTGGAAGAGGGATCAACCTGATAATTCATTCACAACAAGGGATTTGAAAATTCAGTCAATGCTTGACTGAGGTGACACATGACGTTTCCCCTCCTCTTTAGACATAGATTTTGTTTTTTTTTAAGGAAAAAATGTGTTAAATATACAAAGCTCAATGGCAAGAAAGGGAATCTCTAAATGCCAGATATAAAGAAGGAACTTAGAGCCATGGTGACCGATGAGGTGCAGTGACCCAGAGGGGAATTAGATGCTGCGCTGAGAACACTGCACAAAGCTTACAGTGATGAAAAACTGTTTCATTCACTAGAAAGCTCCATCATCTGATTGGGGATATGGCAAAGAATCTGTTACCTTGGGGCCAGAGGTGAAAAATTTGTTCCTTATAAGCAATCACAATTTCAGGTTTGAGAGAGGCATATGGAGTATAGGAACAAGAACTTTACATAATGCTGGGTCTTGACCTATGATATCTATAGGAAGGACCCTAAAAGGTTAAACGTAAAACTACCAGAGACAACTGCCTCTACCATCCAGTGCACAGGTGACTGCCAGGAAAAACTGTTCCTGAAGATGAGCTAAAAAACAATTACAACCCTTGGGAAAGGCACCAGACACAGCAAAAGGCAGAATTCACATTCCAGGAACTACAGAAAACCAGTAACTTGAAAAAGACTAAGGTAAACAGATACCTTGTAGAATGTCCCTCAATTTGGGTTTGTATAGTATTTTCACATAATTAGATAGAGGTCATAGGTTTTGGAGAAAATATTGCAGAGGTGATGTTGGGCATTTAAGAAGAAATTAATAGAAAACAGTCAAAGAGATAATGAAAAGACTAAAAGAAATAAACAGAATTACCATGAGAAAATAAGAGGCAGATCTCAGGGTGGGATGGGGAAGAGACACCTTCACTGAAGTAGAAAATTCCATGACAGAATGAAATACTTATTTCACCTGTGTCACTATAGGCAACTGAAAATGGAATCAGTGAACTAGAACTAATATCTGAAGAACTAATCAAGAATAAAGTCTAGAGATAAAAATTGGAGAGAACTGTGAAATGACAATATTCAAAGAGAAGGAGATAAAGCATATTCTGGAATTTAATAAAGGTATTAGTTCATATTAAGGAACTTCACCAAGTCTTGAGTATAATAAATATAACCAATGATCACCTAGGAACATCATAATAAAACTGTAAGCCATCAATAACAGAAAAATCTTAAATGCCACAAAAAGTAGATAATCTACAAAGGAATGACAATCAAACTGATGATAGCTGTCTCATTATAATAACAGATGTCATAGACAATACAATAGTATCTTCTTTTTTCTTTTTGAGATGGAGTCTCCTTTTGTTGCCCAGGCCGGAGCACAGTGGCATGATCTGGGCTCACTGCAACCTCTGCTTCCAGGGTTCCAGTGATTCTCCTGCCTCAGCCTCCTGAATAGCTGGGATTACAGGCACCCATCACCAGGCCCGGCTAATTTCTGTATTTTTATTAGAGATGGGGTTTCTGTATGTTGGCCAGGCTGGTCTCAAACTCCTGACCTCAGGTGATCTGCCTGCTTTCGCCTCCCAAAGTGCTGGGATTACAGACATGAGCCATCGCACCAGCCTAATAATATCTTCAAAGTGTTGAAGGAAATAAGTGTCAACCTGGACAACCTCAACTACAGGATAAGACAGAAACTGAGTAAGACAGAAACGGAAATCAGAAGAAAGGAGTGGGATGCAAGAAAAAATAATGAACAGAGAAATTGGTTAAATATGTTAGCAAGCATAAATACTGAGTGTAAAATACTAAAAATAATGACTGATTAAAACCAAGGTAGGCCCAGTAGGCAATAATAATGTAGAAGACAGGAAAAGCAAATTCAGTTACAGTATTCTAATGTCTATATCTTCTGGAGAGGAGAAAATAAAGATAATATCTTTAAGATTTTATGGACAACCTCTTAAAAAGATAGAGATGGAGTCTATAACTTCCAAAAGAATAAGGAAAAAAATGACGAGAGAGTTAAAAAAACACACAACTATTTAATACAATTGTAAAAGGAAAGAAAACAAGAAGCAAAGAAAAATGTGTTAAAGAGAAAATGTGAAATAATAGAACCAAAAAAGTTCAATATCAGGAATCATAATTAATGTAAATGGATTAAAATAGCCTACTAAAAGACAAGAACTATAAAAACCACAATGAGCTCTTATAATTCTACACACTTACTAGAACAGCTAAAACCCAACAAGCTGGTGACACCAAGTGCTAACAAGGACTGAGAGCAACAGGAACTCTCATTCACTGCTAGTGGGAATGCAAAATGGTACAGTCATTTTGGAAGATAGTCAGATTCTTATAAAGTTAAACACAGACTCACCACATGACCCAGCAATCTGCTAGGTACTTACCCAACTGATTTAAAAATTTATGTTCACATAAAAACCAACTTACAAATATGTATAGTACCTTTGTTCATAACCGCACCAAAGTGGGAGCAACCAAGATGTCCCTCAATAGGTGAATGGGGTAAACAAACTTGGTATATCCATAAAATGAAACAGTATTCAGCAATACAAAGAAGCTGTGGCTTCAATATGGATGAATAGTAAATGTATTTTGCTAACTGAAAGAAGCCAGAATGAAAAGGTTATACATATTTTATGATTTCACTCACATGACATTCTAGAAAGGGCAAAACCACTGGATGGAAAAATCAGTGGATGCCGGAGGTTTGTGGAAATAGGAATGCTTAGGCGAACTACAGGAAATTTTTTAGGGTGTGGAACTAACCTATATGATATTGTAGTGGTGGGTACAGGATCCTATATACTGGTTAAAATGCACAGAACTTTATAGTACAAAGACTAAAGTTTAATGTATGCAAATTTTAAAAAAATCAACCAGGAGATCAGGACAAAAGAACCTAATTGTAGTGAAAGAATCTAACTGTATTCTACCAATAACTTTGAAAAATGATGTTCTAACTAGAAGCTGTAAGACTAAAGACAAAAGAAATGTATATACAGTGTTCTAATAGGTAAGGTTTTTTTCTCCCATTAGTATGGGTTAAAAATTCTGAAACATCTGTGCAACTATACTGGGACTCGAGGAAATAAATGAGTAGTAGATGACAGGAGCTAGGTTTCTCACTGTTGGACAAAGGTTACAGATACGCAAGTCAGAAAGCTAAAATGAACCACGCAGTACTGGAGTAGTCAAAGACATCAGTATGAACTCTTGTTTAGTTTAAATACAGTTGCAGAAGGACAGAAACAGAAATAGACATGTGTGCATAAATGGGTTAGTAAACATATATGTATTTCCTAGCTCTGTCCACTGAGAGGGCCTAGAAAAGATAACACCCCAGTAGCCATGAGCATACTCAGTGCCCCAATCTTGGTTTCAAATATCATTCTCCAATAAAAGAAACCAGGTCTCCTTGGAGAAATGACTAATTCTCTATGTAGAAAAGGGAATATACAAGGTGAGACTAGAATATCTTGTGCCAGAAAGGAAGAAAAATGGCGGGGTGTGGTGGCTCACGCCTGTAATCCCAGCACTTTGGGAGACTGAGGCTGGTGGATCACCTGAGGTCAGGAGCTCGAGACCAGCCTGGCCAACATGGCGAAACCCTGTCTCTATGAAAATACAAAATTAGCTGGGTATGGTGGCGCACGCCTCTAGTCCCAGCGACTTGGGAGGCTGAGACAGGAGAATCACTTGAACCTGGGAGGCAGAGACTGCAGTGAGCTGAGATCGCGCCACTGCACTCCAGGCTGGGCGAGACAGAGCGAGACTTTGTCAAAAAAAAAAAATGAAGAAAAACAAACTGAAAGGATGAAGGCATGTCAAAGGCACCCAGGAGCCAACCTGAAAGAGCTCCCAATAGCTAAAACTGAAGCTGAAATAACTGGAGCAACAAAATAAATAATTTAATACTGGATTTCAACCCAAAGTACAAAATAAGTATCTGTGAGTCCATACTGATTGAAATAAATGATTGAACAAATAAATAAATGGGAGAGAAGAGACAAATTTTCCACAGAGAAGAATTCAAAATAAGTAATGTCAATACGCCCCCCACCCAGCTTCAGAAGGTGAAGCTCAACTTCCTTCTCCCAACCCCCTGAGTGTGGGCTGCACTTAGTGATTTGATTCCAAAGAGTAGAGTATGGAAAAGACAGGAAAGGAAAGTAGCTCCACAGTGGAGAAATCTGGCAAACACAACTTCTAAGCCATGTGATTAACGTTAACATCAACAGTGATAAGTCTTTTTTTTTTGGATGGAGTCTTACTCTGTCCCGCGGGCTGCAGTGGCATGATCTTGGCCATCAGTGGCATGAACCTCCACCTCCTGGATTCAAGTGATTCTTCTGTCTCAGTCTCCTGAGTGGCTAAGTTTACAGGTGTGCACCACCATGCCCAGCTAATTTTTGTATTTTTAGTGGAGACAGGGTTTGACCATGTTGGCTATGCTGGTCTCAAACTCCTGACCTCAAGTGATCTGCCCACCTTGGCCTCCCAAAGTGCTGGGATTATGACGTGAGCCGCTGCGCCTAGCCAGTGATAAGTAATATTGATAGCATGTACCCTGGATATGACATGAAGATAATGGCAAACCACCTCAGTGATCTTTCTCCCAAAAACCCATACTCCTAGTCTAACCATTAAAAAAAAAAACAGATAAGCCCAAATTGAGGAACTTTCTACAAAATATCTGACCAGTAGTCCTCAAAACTGTTAATACCATCAAAAACATGAAAAAAGCATGAGAAACTGTCACAGACCAGAAGAGTCTAAGGAGATATGACATCTAAATGTAATGTGGTAACGTGGATGGGATCCTGGAACAGAAAAAAGACAGTAGGTGAAAACTCATGAAATCTGAATAAAGTGTGTGGTGTTAATAGTAATGTACCAATTACTTCCTTAGCCATGACAAATGTTGCATACTAACATAAGACAGTAACAATGGGAGAAACTAGGTGAGGGGTGCACAGAAACTTTCTGTATTATCTTAGTAACTTTTCAGTATATATAAAACCATTCTTAAGTAAGAAGTTTATTTAAAATGAGACAGTGACTATCAGATTGCACACTGAAACAAAGTCAGATATATGTTCTTTACGAGAGACAACTAAAACTTAGAGAGACAGAAAGAATGAACATAAAAGATAAAAAAGATATTCAAGAAATACCAAGCAAATCACCGTATCAATACCAGACAAAACTAGAATTTAAGCCAAAAGGCATTAACAGTTATAAAAGGGGAAAATACTTAATGATAAAAGGAACAATTCTCCTTAAAAAGCATTACAATCATGAAGATTCTAGCCACTTCATGGATACTGCTTCTAACTGCTGCACCAAAATGTATAGAATTAAAGAAGAAATAAGATAAATTCATGTATAGGAGCTTTTGACACACTGCTTATAAAATGACAGATTAAGCAGGTTTTAAAAATCAGTAAGAGTATAGAAGATATAAGTAACACAACAGTCTTCCAAGCACGCAATTCACAAACTATCACGCTACCATACCACAAAAATGGCTTCAAAAAATTCTCAAAGAAGGAATATAATTGTAGATTATGTTCTCTGGCCACAAAATAACATTATAACAAAATTTAACAATAAGACCTCAACATCAATGTTTAAATTTCAAAAAATAATCAATGGGCTAAAAATAAAATATGAAAATTCTCAAATATTTAAAAGGGGACAACAATGAAAGCATCATGTATGAACTCTTATGGGATGGGACTAAAACGGCATTAAATGAACATTTATGGCTCTAAATATACATACTGAAAGAGAATAAATAATCAAAGATGCATCTAACCACACAGAGATGACTGACAAAATCAAAATTGGTTCTTGGAAAAGCGAATCAAACCAATCAACCTGGGTGGGGCTCACTATATGCTTAGTAATAGGTGTTTTGGAGACAGAGAATAAGTAAGGCACAATCCCCGCCCTCCATGAGTTCACCATCTTCTTGGTGAAACAAAGAATTAGGTGACAGCTAGAACACAAAGCTATATATCACTTACAGTATTAAGGGTTATCGTCAGCATTTTAAGCTAACATACCAGATAATTAGCATCACACCAATCTCCCTGTTGGTCATGGAAACAAAGACATAACCAATCACTGAATGTTAGGTTCAGTTGGTCCAACCATCTAGCTACTAGCTGGGAGCCCCAGTACAGCATCCTGAAAAAGGCTCATCTGAGTTAGTACTTACACATTAATGAACACAGGAGTTTAACTGGGGATCTTGTGAAAATGTAGATTCTAATTCAAGAGGGTTGAGGTGGCCTAAGATTCTGCATTTCTAACCAGTTCTAAGCAACGCCGATTCTGTGGTCCAGCACCACACTTTGAGTGACAAGGTTCTCTAAACTGTGCCTGACCTCAGGAAATGAGTGCTTACTAACACTCCACAGCAACCTATTGCACCTGTGAAAGGTCAATCATTTTTTTTTTTTTTTAAGTGAAAGATGTTGTCAATTCTTAAATATATACAAAAATACCAAAAATATTCACTTGAACATAAATTCTTTGGCAGACTTTTTGGAGTTATTTTGCTTCTTTTTTTAACTGAAATTTTAGATGTTTTTAGGCCTCTACCATCACTCCTGGTCTAACTTCTAACACACACATACAGGTTACCCCCCGCCCCCATCTCAGTTTCTCTATATGATTTTTAAAATGACCAAACTTACTCTGATCAATACAGTGATAGTAAGAGTTAACTTCTGAAATGGATAGACAACTGAAAATTATGCATCTCTACTCATGCTCTCATTCGGGAGGGAGAAGTAAAAATTTAGAGAAACAACAAAGGAGGAAAAGCTAGGACAAGGTGAGAGTAACAAAGTAAATCATACATTTTTCCAGAATAGATGAAATGATGATCTTCAAGACACGTTTACTGAACAATATAGTCCTTCTTCTCTAATGAGGCCGTTGAGCTCTTGGGGAGGGGCAAGGGCATGAGTAAGAGCCTACCACAGCTTAGGGATTACAGGCCAGGGGACACTGTTACTGATTTTCTTCAGAAACCTACCCAACTCGGTACCCCTTTGAGTTGGTGGGTGTGGATTGTAATTACATTTCTAATTTACTCTAACAGTTTCCTTTGAAGAACATCAACTCAAATTTCTAGCATCTTTTTCCTAAATGTACATATTGAACACACATATCTGTATGTTCAATCATGAATTTTAATAAATTACTGCCTTGTATCTCTGTTCTCTACATGCACATCTAAAAAACAGACCTGATGACTATTTCAATTTTCTCTCAAACTGATCAATGCATACTTCTTTTCAGTATAAGAAAAATTTGCGGCTGGATGCAGTGGAACATGTCTGTAATCCCAGCACTTTGGGAGGCTGAGGAGGGAGAATTGCTTCAGCCCAAGAGTTCAAGACCAGCCTAGGCAACACAATGTGACTCCATCTCTACAAAAAATTAAATTAAAATAAATAAATAAACAAAATTAAAAAACAGTTTGGAGGCCAGGTGCAGTGGCTCACGCCTGTAATTCCAGCACTTTGGAGGCCCAAGACAGGCAGATCACCTGAGGTCAGGAGTTGTAGATAAGCCTGGCTAACATGGTGAAACACCATCTCTACTAAGAATACAAAAATTAGCCACGTGTGGTGGTGCACACCTGTAGTCCCTGCTATTTGGCAGGCAGAGTTTGCAGTGAGCCAGCATCTCACTACTGCTCTCCAGCCTGGGTGACAAAGTAAGACTCTGTTTCAAAAAACACGAAAAACAAAAACAAAAAACCCCACAAAAAAAACTCCCAAAAACAATTTGGTAATTGGACAAGTAAATGTCCCTCATATTTGAAAAAATCAATTAGAAAGCAGGAAACTGAAACTGCATTTCAGAAACATGTTAGATATAAAAATGACTATATATCCTGTAATCTAAGAAGAAAGGGCAAGCATAAAGTCAATCTGCTATAAATGGACTAAAATTTACATGTAAAACTCATCTTACTATCTAAATTTTTTTAAAAGGCTTAAGAAGTGAATAAGAAAAAAAAAGTATCAAATAGCACATGTAAAATGTTAATTATACTGATCTCTTTGAAGATTAACAAAGGTGATGGAATTTTCTGGCACTTGTAAACTCTTCAAAGTCACAACTTTAAAAAAACCTCTTAAATCCATTTGATATTAAAAAAAGAAAAAAAACTCCAAACAAACAATCTTAGACCCCTTTTTAGAAATATGATTCTCAGGAAGCTAATGAAAAATGTCCCCCTCACCAGAAATTTTACTTTGTAAAGATTAAAAAGGCATCCCAAATAGAAAAATGAGCAAGATTCTAAATACCTATTCCATATGAACGTGGGTCCATCAGTAAAACATCTGATATCTGATGCCTATACACACCTCAACAACTGCTTCAGAGACCTACTAGTTCAAGACTATAACACACAATCCACTAATTAATAAGGAAAAAAAAGTGGAGGACAAAGTAGGAAGGCAACATTTGGCAGAAAAGGTGAACATTTGCAAGTACAAATTCATACCTCAATAATCCCATTCACTTGATGTAGAGAAGGCACAAAATATGCATGCTATTGACAGTAACAAGAGAAATTCAAGTAAGATTTAACTTATGTTTTTTCAAACATATGCCTTTGTCCAAAACAGAAAGACAATATAATTATATTTAATATAACAGATGTAGTTTTCCTTTTTTTCCCCCAAATAGACAAAGAAAAACACGTGTAAGAATGATTTGACAATTTCTAAAAGCAATAATAAAGATATGCTTTTAAAAGTCTTACTTGTATGCGTCATACTACTTTCAGAGTCAAGCGACAGATTTGCTACTGACTTTGACATTTACATATATGACATCTATATAATATTTAAGGTCCTTTAAAAAATCTTAACATAATTACAGGCTGGGTGCGGTGGCTCACGCCTATAATCCTAGCACTTTAGGAGGCTGAGGTGGATGGACTACCTGAGGATGGGAGTTCAAGACCAGCCTGGCCAACATGGTGAAACCCTGTCTCTACTAAAAAATGCAAAAAATTAGCCAGATGCAGTGGCACACACCTATAATTCCAGCTACTCGGGAGGCTGAGGTGGAGGTTGCGGTAAGCCAAGATCACGCCACTGCACTCTAGGCTGGGCTACAGAGTGAGACTTCCTCTCAAAAAAAAAAAAGAAAAAAGCATAATTACTCTCTCCACCATGTATTTTCAGTACCCATTAGATTTATCCACCAGTTTCCTTTCTGAGGTCTGAATCTGGGAATATGGATAAAGTTTTATGCTTAACTCAAAGAAAAAAATTTTATGTTCTGGGTTAAGGTTTCAGCAGAACCTCTGTTCTTAGAGAAGATTCATTCACACAGCCTCTTGTCCCCAACCCAAGAAGGGATCAATGAAATAGACAGCAACTGTACCTAGCAAGTCATCAGTGCTTCAAGTAAAGAAGTGATAAAATTTTAATTATGTGTTATTTTCCGAAGCTTCCTTAGGTAAATAGAAACTAGAATTTTATTATGCTTTCTGACTCTGGGGAGGGCAGAATTCAGTTTCAGCTATACATCATGAAAGCGGATCAGAAACAGGTTGGAACAAGGACATCAAGCACGCTATAAGAAGCTACAATTGGCCGGGCGCGGTGGCTCAAGCCTGTAATCCCAGCACTTTGGGAGGCCGAGACGGGCGGATCACGAGGTCAGAAGATCGAGACCATCCTGGCTAACACGGTGAAACCCCGTCTCTACTAAAAAATACAAAAAACTAGCCGGGCGAGGTGGCGGGCGCCTGTAGTCCCAGCTACTCGGGAGGCTGAGGCAGGAGAATGGCATAAACCTGGGAGGCGGAGCTTGCAGTGAGCTGAGATCTGGCCACTGCACTCCAGCCTGGGAGATAGAGCGAGACTCCGTCTCAAAAAAAAAAGAAGCTACGATTTTAAAAGTGAGCTGGCTTATATGTTCATGACACTTTTCCAGCAGAAAGAGAGAAAGAGAGGAAGGAAAGTGCCTCCTTAGTGATTCCAGTCTGAGTTTTGTATCCCCCTACCTTTTCATTTATGCCTATGCACGGCTCACTGTAGAATGCTGAGCCACAACTTCTGCCTGGGTCAGGAATGATTTCTTTTGTGGTTGCTGGTATTTAAAAGAGCTGTATCACGCCTTATCCCACAGGATGATGGGGAAAATCCATAGGTACCATGGAACAAAGGTTCTCAACAGGTTGCCCCCGCCTCCGCCCCCTGCCTCCCCAGAGGACATACGGAAATGTCTAGAGACATTTTTGGTTGTTGTTGTCACAAATGAATGAGGGGTGCTACCAAACACACCACATTGCACAAGGCAGCCACCCACAACAAAGAATGTCAAGAGTGCCGAGGCTGAGAAACCCTGCCACAGAAGCAAAGGGTGAAGTGGGTAGCAATACAGAGAAATGCAAGAATGTCATGAACAATAATATGGTCTAAAATAGGAAAAGAGTTGTATTACTTATTTAAACTTTCCTTTAGGCCTGTGTGTTGATTTTACTTCGGGCCTCGGGGGGCTGCCAAATTGGCTATACTCAACCACAGTGCTTTTAAATGGTCAGCTGTGTCCTTAGTAACTCAAATATATTGGGTGCCATAAATATATCTAAGAACTATAGCACAAGTACATAAACTGTGCAATCTCAAATATGCTACCCTAATAAAAACAAAGGTATTACTTTTTGCCTATTCCATCTGCATATGCTAAAAACAAGTAACAACAAATAATACTATTTTTATTGGATGAGAACCACCAAACAAATCCCTTCACATTATGGGACCACATACCATCAGATATTTTACAGGGATTCTAGGAAATGAAAAAAGTCTGACAGTGTGCCCACCGTGAGATGTTTCCTTGTGTTGCATAATTTTTAAAGTATATTCAGAATTATCTTCAGTCATATGAAGTCTCAGACAATAAGAGTGGAATGGCTTGGAGGGGATGGAAAGCGTGTCTTCCAAGATGAAAAAAAAAAAACAACTTGGAATGTGCTAGATTAATCTATCTAGGAGGATCCTGTATCTCCTTTCACTTTATGAACTTCAAATTTCTCCCTTCCCATAAATAAAAAGAGTCCTTTGTCTCAGACAGTGTGAGACACTGATTCCTCAAGTTTCCGGTGGGGTCTGAGGGAGAGGATGTAATTCAAAACAAAACAGGTGCAAGGAATAACAACCTGATAGGCAGGAACTCTGCTCTTAAAAATCTGAGCTAACCTCAGCTCTTATAATCTTTAACATGATCTACAGGAAGGCAAAGAACACAGTGACTGACCGGAGGAACCTCTCTGTGAAATATGATAACAACATAAAATCAAAATTGCTGGAAATGGACTTACTTCTCTTATGCACTCACATATCAATAGGAATCCTCATGTTTTACAGTATTATTTCAATGTACAACATTAATTTTTTTAAACACAGTTTTCTTTAGCTCAAGGTCTTTTACTCACCATCTACATCAGAGATTCTTACATTTTTAATCATAACTCCCTCCACCCCCCACCCGTAGCAGTGGTGGTGGCAGTAGCAGCAAGTATTAATAATAGCAACTAACATTTACTGAGCATTTACTATATACCAGAGACCTTGTTACCCACTTTCCACATATTAACTCACTTAATCTTCACAGCCACCCTATGAGGTCATTTTATTTTCCCATTTACAGAAGAAGTGGAGGCACAGAAATTAAGTAACTCACCCAAAATAGCACAGAAAGTAAGCAGCAGAGCTAGGATCTAGAGGGAGACAAGCTGGCTCCAGAGTCCGCTCTTACCTACTACCTGAAAGGACCTCTCTGAGCACATGCTCCCAGCTTTTGTGTACTTACTAACTTAGAAATTATATACTATTCTATTAATACATTATGTACATTACATATCAAATGTAAAATAATAACTAAAAGCCAGGTACACCTGTAGTCTCAGCTACTCTGGAGGCTGAGGCAGGGGGACCACTGAGCCTGAGAGTTCAAGGCCAGCCTATGTACCACAGTGATACCCCAGTCTCTAACAATAACCATAATAATAATAAAAAAGGATGCGATAAAATAAATAACACACTAACGTATTCTTCCACATACGTTATTGTCTTGCAAACCCCACTTTGAAGGCTACAGGCCTACAAGAGCCCAAACTGCTTGGCCCAGCATTTGTGGTCTCTCACATGTTGACCTGCACCTACCCTGCCATTCACACATCCTCTCTCCTTGACACAACAGGCTGGTTTGCTCATTGCCTCCTGCAAACGCTTTCTGATGCCCTCCTCCATGCCTGGGCTCATACGATGTCCCTTGCCTCAAAAACAGAAAGCTAGTTTCAAGGTTTATCCCAAGGCCCAATGTTCCTGTGAAACCTCTGATCTCTCCAGTCCATCCTGGTCTTGCCTCTCAGATGTGTGATCTCGGCCACATGCTTGGTGCACGTAACATGTAGCCATGTATTTCTGGTTAACTGTCTGCAGTGTCAATGGTTTATTTTCCAGGTAGCTCATAAGCTTCTTGAGAGCAGGGAATATGCTATAAATTTTCTTTGTATCCTCCATAGTACCTGACATAGTATGATGTACTTAACTTCTCAATAAATATTTGCTAAACAGAAGAGTAAACATTCTCCACATTTACTCTACATCTCTAAGGCCCAGGTCCAGAGGGTTAAGGTAAATGTCATACTAGAAAGCAGAGAAAGTAATATGATGGATACTTTGCTCTTTGCCTAAGCTCATCAGAACCATGACAGACTGACCTTATTCACTATGATTCCAGATGAAAAGGACCTCAGAGTCCCCAGCAATTCTGGCATCTATAGTATGATGAGCTCACTTCAGGGAGCTCTTAAGTTTCTAAAGTAATGGCATCCTTCCTGGCCTTGTTTATCCACTACTGCCCACTGTATTGGCACTTTCCTATGGGTAAAGATAGTCTCAAACATGCACTTGGTATACCTGCTTACAGATGTCTGCAGCCAGCAGTTTCAGACGAAAAGATGTCAACCCTTTACCTTTATTCAAGAAATAAGAAAGTTTTCCCATGTCCTGTGATGTGATATAATTTGCTCAAACGTTGTTTCCAATGATGACTATTCTGACATGCCAGCTGCCCTCCTCTCCTATTTATTCCTGATTCCCCTCAGCCTACTCGTTCTTTTGCCTGCAGCAACAATTACTTTCTAACAAACTATCTAATTTACTTATTATATTTACTATAATAAGTTCTGATATAGTTTACTGAATGTTTATTTCTTGAACATTTTTTACTGTCTCCTTGCTGCTGGAATATAAGTGCACTGAGAGCAGTAATCTTGGAGGGCAAGGATGTGTCTCTTCTGCTTTCTGATGTAGTCCAAGCACCCAAAACAGTGCTTGGCACGTGCTCAATTAGCAGTTGTCGAATGAATGAATAAACAGATGATATCAAGTCCCATTTTGCCCACAACCCCGAAGGCCCCAGAGAGAATCCTTCTCCCCTGACAATATTCCTTGTCTTCATCCAGAGAAGCAGTGTACAGAGAAGCAGTATACAGAGTTTCTTATACAAAGAAGCAGTATAGTACAGTGGTTAACTACACAAGCTCAAAAGCTTCAAACAACCCTAAGCTTGAATCCCAGTTTTAATCTTGCATAACTTTAGTGAAATCTCACAACCCCTCCTGTTCTCAGTTTTCTCACCAGTAGGATGGGAATAACACCTATCCTCCAGAAGAGGCTCTGGAGGAACTCAGTGACTGGTACATCACACACACACACACACACACTCTCGCACTAAATATATATATATATATATAATTCCCCTACTCTAATCAACTGACAAATCTCTAAGTTCCACATGCCCCTGACTGATTCTCTGAGTTCTGAGCACTTCAAAACAGCAGTACATTGCCTGGGGAATAATGACAGTGCAGTACAGTCAATGCTCCAGAACCTGGCAGCTAAGAGCTGTCTCCAACACCCAGCAAAAGCTCCCTAAGTAACAGACACTAAATAAAAGCATTTGGATGTTTATAAGGAAGGGATTAATTCATCTTCAAAAGTAGCATTTTAATTAAAAATGACTTTTCTGGGCTTATACCCAGAAAGGAATATATTGCCAAAAGGTAAGATTTAACAAGGTTTAGTTCTTTCTTTAGGTTTTTTTTTTTTTTTTTTTTTTTTTAAGAGCCCAGTGCTTCCCAATCCTTTTCACATCAAGGCACACATAGAAAGTAATCTTTCTTTGGCACTCTGGGATAAAACCAACGATGCTGCTCCCAGCTGCAGGTGACTGCCTAGAGGCTCCAGCCCTGCCAGGCCACACTCAGACTCCCTGAGAGCTGAAGGAATCGATAAATACCTTGGCACATCCATAGCCACACCACTGGACAAACTCTGCCTTAACACTTTTTGGACTGGGGGCCTAGCAACTTAGATTTTTCTCCTTTCACACTAACACAAGTTCTCAAAAAGAAAGAATAAATCTGGCCACCTGACAAGAGTGAGCATTTTCTTCAAATGATGACTCATTCCAGAAAAAAAGCACACAGACCAGAAATCCACCTATAACTTACAACATCAGCATAGTTTCACGCTTTTCTTTTTGATTTTCCATTCTGAAATAATATTTTCGAGGCATAAAACAAACAACAATGGAGATGGTAAACATCTTAGGTCACCAAATGGAATCTATCAAGAAATGTTCCATTTCTGGACAGCTGGACCATTTTATGTTTCACAATTTTGTACTTTTAAGAAATATAAATGATATTAAAATTCTTAAAGCACTAAGACATTGTCTCATATGATTACATTTTTAAAAGATGGAAATGATAATTCTTTTATATTTAATCACAAGTTTTGATGTAACAGCAATATTAATAGAAATATATATACATATCTTTTCTATAAATGTTCATTTGCTTCCTTATTTAAGAAACTCCAGTAGAGTTGACACTTAAGGCTACCTCTGTCACTGATTTTCTACTTGCTTCCACTGCTCTCGTCTGTAGCATAGACTGAAGGGCGGTTGGTACCATCCCTGCTTCTTGCACAGTGATTCCTTCATACAACTAGCTGGCCGAATTAGCCTACCTTTACTTCTTTCTTTGTTTTCTGGTTTTCCTCCCGTAAAGGTAATGCCAAGGTCTACTCCAATTTCGGTCTTCATGTGTCCCATCCAGCCCAACACTACTGTTCCCATCATGTAAAGATTCTGACCCTATAGCAAACACAGAGTATATTGGGATGTTCCAGACTCAAGCAGAAATGGCCTCAGTTTCAGTCTCCTTTTATGCCTGATGCCCTGTCTGGCATTGTATCTTCTGTCTCCTCTTCATTTCTGTTACTCATATGATCCCTGGTCCCTGAGGGCTCACTTGGCTTCTAATCCACAGCTCTCTTTAAGTTTGCCTCAAAGGCAAACGCCTTATGTTTTCACCAGTGCCTAGAACAGGGTAAGCAAGCTACAGTGTCTGCTGAATTAAATTCAGTCCTGACCACCTTCTCATGGTCCTATCAGTTCCTAGATCTAGGATCCATAACTCCTATGGTTACCCAAGTTTGAGAGGTTTTGTCAGACCCTTAAGGATGATAGAAGGTATGGCAACTATGGACTTGGCTATAGCCTAGGTCCCAAGGGAGGATCTGTATTTCCAGATACAGATTTAGTAGCATTAAATGGAAGACCAAAGAGAAATGATGACAGAGAGATGAGAAGAGAGGGGAGGGTACAATATACTTTTTACGGGTCACAGCTTCCCTGGGTTTCACTGACTTCTTCTGTCTCAATAACACAAATAGATTACTTTGTTTCCACTGTATCATAACATACAAAATTAGAATTAAGGAGAGCAACTGAGTGATAAAGTTTATCTTTAGATGGATTCTTGGTTTCTTCTCCTTAGCCATAAAAAGTTGTTATTCACATCAGAGGCAGCACATTCTAAAGAAAATAGGAACACAGGCTTTAGAGTTTAATATGTTATCTCAGCCGGGCGCGGTGGCTCACACCTGTAATCCCAACACTTTGGGAGGCTGAGGTAGGGGGATCGCTTGAGGTCAGGAGTTCCATACCAGCCTGGCTAACATGGTGAAACCCAGTCTCTACTAAAAACACAAAAATTGGCCAGGCGTGGTGGCGGGCGCTTGTAATCCAAGCTACTCGGGAGGCTAAGGCAGGAGAATTGCTTAAACCCAGGAGGCAGAGGTTGCAGTGAGCTGAGATGGCACCACTGCACTCCAGCCTGGGCGACAGAGTGAGACTCTGTCTCAAAAAAAAAGAAGCTACGATTTTAAAAGTGAGCTGGCTTATATGTTCATGACACTTTTCCAGCAGAAAGAGAGAAAGAGAGGAAGGAAAGTGCCTCCTTAGTGATTCCAGTCTGAGTTTTGTATCCCCCTACCTTTTCATTTATGCCTATGCACGGCTCACTGTAGAATGCTGAGCCACAACTTCTGCCTGGGTCAGGAATGATTTCTTTTGTGGTTGCTGGTATTTAAAAGAGCTGTATCACGCCTTATCCCACAGGATGATGGGGAAAATCCATAGGTACCATGGAACAAAGGTTCTCAACAGGTTGCCCCCGCCTCCGCCCCCTGCCTCCCCAGAGGACATACGGAAATGTCTAGAGACATTTTTGGTTGTTGTTGTCACAAATGAATGAGGGGTGCTACCAAACACACCACATTGCACAAGGCAGCCACCCACAACAAAGAATGTCAAGAGTGCCGAGGCTGAGAAACCCTGCCACAGAAGCAAAGGGTGAAGTGGGTAGCAATACAGAGAAATGCAAGAATGTCATGAACAATAATATGGTCTAAAATAGGAAAAGAGTTGTATTACTTATTTAAACTTTCCTTTAGGCCTGTGTGTTGATTTTACTTCGGGCCTCGGGGGGCTGCCAAATTGGCTATACTCAACCACAGTGCTTTTAAATGGTCAGCTGTGTCCTTAGTAACTCAAATATATTGGGTGCCATAAATATATCTAAGAACTATAGCACAAGTACATAAACTGTGCAATCTCAAATATGCTACCCTAATAAAAACAAAGGTATTACTTTTTGCCTATTCCATCTGCATATGCTAAAAACAAGTAACAACAAATAATACTATTTTTATTGGATGAGAACCACCAAACAAATCCCTTCACATTATGGGACCACATACCATCAGATAT
>NW_012114599.1:5714665-5813590 GCF_000951035.1 Colobus angolensis palliatus | reverse complement strand
GGATGGTCTCGATCTCCTGACCTCGTGATCCGCCCGTCTCGGCCTCCCAAAGTGCTGGGATTACAGGCTTGAGCCACCGCGCCCGGCCTCAAATGGTATACATTTTCTTATGAATCACCCAAAATGTGAGTTAAGTACCCAAGAATCAGAATAAACCCTTCCTCATGATTGTTGGCCATGCTCCTCCTCAATATAAGAATTTTCTGAACTCCAGTATGATCTCTTGAGAGTGACAAGCAACCTAGTAATAATGTTAAGTCCCCAACATGAAGAGTTTCGGCAACAAAAACAGAAGGTTAATTCTACTTAAAAGACACAGCAGCCCTGCTAGTGATGTTCCCAAATGAGGTAATGTCCACAGCTCTTATCTAGCCTTTATTGAGATTTAATGTCATTTACCCCTGGCTCTCATGAATCTGCTGCATAACCTCACCTTTTCTAATGTGTGTTACTTCTAACCATCTCAACATAGCAATTATGAACCTCTGGTTTTTAAAACGATTAAGAAATGAATCCCACATGTTCTTTTTTTGCAAGTGTTATTTGAGTCTTTCTTCCATAGTCCCAGAAAATTCAGAGATCAGCTTATTTCTTGTTTTCAAGGTATACTATAGAAATACTCTGAGATTTGATATATTTATGTAAACATTTTCAAAGCGGTCAAAATGTATAATTCAAGAAAATGTTCTGTGAAAGAATTTGTTTTCTGACTACAAAATGATTTCCTGCTTTTGAAAAAAATAACAACTTTATATTTACTTAGCTGGCTCTGGAGATCCCATGGAGATGATCATTCCTTTCAATCCCTAACACCTCTTTTCCAGGTGCAGGCTTTTTAATGATTTCAAAGGTAGCTTTATGTGGAGAGGAATCTATAAGATGTAGAAAGGAAAAAGAAAAAGAGCCCTTCCCAACTTAACCCCTTATGCTTTCCCCATAAAGAACCACAGAATGGACAGAACTAGGACAACACAGGTGTGACACTCAAATGGACATGCCAGAAAGATTTTCCACATCCCTTTGACTTCTTTTTCTGAACCAGGGTAAACCAATCTTGATAAAGGTAGGAATCTGCCTGACAAACATGAATACGACACCCAACACCCACATTTGCTGGCTTTTATTCAACAAGCCCTTCATCTCACCAACACTTAGGAACAAGAGCAACAGCCACAACAAACCCAGAGTTCTGGGGTTTTACCCTTTCCACAGGATTTCACATTTTATCTAGCAGAAGAAGTAAACTTGAGACTATCAAAAGCAGCCCAGAGGCAGAGCAAAAGACCATGTTTTGTTGCTGGGCAGACTGGTGAAACCCAGCCAGAACTGTCAGTAGTGCGTATAGGAAACAAGGCTGGGAGGCTCATTTGCACAACTGATGAGAGAGCCCAAGAAGCAACTCCAACCAAACTATTTGGACAAAGTTCAGCCAAGAGTGGATCTTCAGTAAAGAAAATCTGATGGCTTATCCATTTGACAAGCTAAGCCTTCCTTCTAACTCAGATATAGTTTACACTTTGGAAAGGCTGTTCTATATTCCTCATCATTCCAGCCCTGCTCTTCTGAAGAATCAGCAGAGTCTGACACAATCAAGAGATATAAATTTTGAGGCAGAGCAAATAATTTTTGGGTTACAATGGTCCATCTTTAAGACCAAGACAATAACCCCTGCCCCTCTCTTCATCACAGGGATGTAGTGAGAACTCAAGGGAGATGAGTGCTCAAGAGCTGATATTAAAGAAAAGACCTAAGACCCATAATGTATGTAACATAGACTAGATGATCTCAAACTGCAGTATGGCGCAGTGCAATCTTTTCAAGAGGTCCCCAAGACAAATTATTTTCAAGTGATACCAAGAAAATAGTTTCCTCTTTTACTCTCATTCTCTCATGAGTGTACATTGGAGTTTGCCAGAGGCTACAAGGTATGTGAGAATGTCATTATTTTGATGACTAATGCAATATGTACTTGTCAGTCCTTGTGTTTAAATATTTTCTCAAGTTTACTTTTTGTTTTTGAGACAGAGTCTCACTCTGCCGCCCAGGCTGGAGGGCAGTGGCATGATCTCGGCACACTGCAACCTCTGCCTCTGGGGTTCAAGCAATTCTCTGGGGTTCAAGCAATTCTCGTGCCTTATCCTTCCAGGTTGAGTAGCTGGGACTATATGCATGTACCACCACACAGTTAATTTATGTATTTTTAGTGGAGATGGGGTTTCGCCATGTTGGCCAGGCTCGTCCTGAAATCCTGGCCTCAACTGATCTGTTCAGCTCAGCCTCCCAAAGTGCTGGGATTATAGGCATGAGCCACCACACCGGCCTGTCTCAAGTTTACTTTCTAATTGAATATTGATAGACAAAACTCTCTGGGAGCCGTTAATAGCTTTTAAGACTCTAAAGAGGTCCTGAGACAAATTTGAAAACTGCCAACCTAGAACTTCAGTCCCACCCAAACCAGCAGTTCCCACTCGGGGGCTACCTTCTCACCCACTGGGAGCCCTTATGCTGCTCTCTTTGCATGGGAGACTCCTTCCCTTTCTTTACTTGGCTAACTTCTTCAGTCTCTGCTTAGATGTTGCTTCCTCTGGGACATTTTCCTTGATTTCCCAGAGGAGCCTGGTGGCCCTGCTATGTGTTCACCCAGCACTTAGTGCACTACATTGTGATTGCCTATTTTCTGGTACTTTTTTGTCCTTGGCTCCTTCAAGGCAAAAACTGACTTACTTGCTATTATGACTGTGACACAGTGGTATGTAGTAGGCATTCAGTAAATATTTGTTGAATATAGAAAACAATTAAGGAATGGCCAGGCACAGTGGCTTATGTCCATAATCCTGGCACTTTGGGAGGCCAAGGTGGGCAGATCATTTGAGGTTAGGAGTTCAAGACCAGCCTGGTCAACATGGTGAAACCCAATCTCTACTAAAAATACAAAAATTGGTGACTGTGGGAACAGTGGGGGTGCAGAAAGCTCATAATTCCAACTTCTCAGAAGGCTGAGGCACAAGAATAGCTTGAACCCAGGAGGCAGAGTTTGCAGTGAGCCGAGACTGCACCACTGCACTCCTGCCTGGGCAACAGAGTAAGGCCCTGTCTCAAAAAAAACAAAAAAAAGAAAAAGAAAAAGATAGTTCTATCTTGCATTCTTATTACCTAGGGAGAATGAGTTATGAAATAACTAGTTTTCATTATAGTACAGGTTTATTAAAATTAATAATAATAATAATAATGACTATCTATATATCTTGTGGTATACCAGGCACTATTCTAAGCATGTTGTAGTATTAACTCCCTTAGTGTTCACAGAGTCCCTATGAGGTATAGGCTACTATTATCCTTATTTCAACAACGAAGACATGGATGTATAAGTAATGAGGGGTAGATCTGAGATTCACACCCAGGCTGTCTGGCTCCAGAGTTTCATCTTGTTAATCACTCCACACACTGCCTGCCACGTCAGCAGTGTCGATCTCAGGCTTATAACATGTATTGAGATCTCAAGGCCATCTCTCAACTCTGTTCATAAACCGGGAACATGACCTGACATTTATATTCCACCCCTAACCCTATGCCCGTGTGAGCAACTATAGCAGCCATTTGAACACAAGACCTCACCAATACTACTTGTCCTCAAGTTAGGGTTGAAATAGGGCAGTTTCAGTAAAAAGTCTCTTTGTATGTTACTCTTTTCTAGAAGAAATGTTAGGTTAAAAACAATAAACTTGTACATTTGTTCAAAATAATAAGGTTTTTTGGTAGCACAGAGAAAACAGGAAAGGTTTAATACTTCCATGTACTAAGGTGCTGTGCCACAGGGCAAAGTCTCCCTGATGTGTATAACTCTTCCTGTGCCTCTTAGACTAACCTCTCTCAAGGTATGCTTTCAGTTTTACTCTGAATAGGTAGTAGCCCAGAATGTTTTGCAGGCATACTTGATGGAAAAGACAAAGTTTTATTTGGCTCACAGAGGTAAGGCCAAGTGGGAGAAAGTATACTGTAGAAAACACAGGATTTATTGCCAAAGATAACCTGAGAGAATCACAGTGTAACACTGTAGTGATATTTGGATGAAAAAAGCATAACTAGGAGATACCTGATCTTTCAGAAGTAGAAAAAAAGTTCTACAGATAAAGTTAAGAGGCTGTGTATCAAATCTTCACCAGCCAACAGTACATGAGAAACCAGAGTTCACCTTATAGTGTTTGACAGAAGTCACACAAAGCAACTTTACTTACCTGGAGAAGTGTCCCATGAATATGGTTTTGCCGGAAACACTGGTCAGTGCAGCTGGGGAGTGTGGCCAACAGAGTTCGAATGGTATTAGGAATGTGATCTATCATAACAAATGGGACCAAGGCACGAGCTGCCATTTCACGGGAGTGATAGACAGGTGAGTGACCACACCTGGGGAGAAATAAAAACACAAGACCATTCAACAGTCATCTCTACATCTGTCTTTGTATATACTTACATTCTATCTAGCATGGGCTGGAACATTCAGGGGTTGGGGGAGAGAGGAGTTGCTCCTTATTCCAAATGATGTTTTGTATCTGCATTAGTTCTACAGGTGACTTCGCTTTGGTTAAAAACATCGTTAGCATCTATAATTCTTTATCATGGAGATTAAACATAGACAGGCTTGAGAATAACACAATAAACAGGTAGTAGTGAAAAACAACTTACTCGTTAACTATTTATTGGGTATTTATGATAAGCAAAAGCACCACGATAAGTGCCATAAAAAGTAAGACAGTCACCATTGTCTTTGAAGAGCCCATACTTTGGTTGGCCAGAGGAAAAGTATATTTGAAAAAAAGACCAAAAGTACGAGACAGTACAGGAAAAGTGAGAAGCAAGTGACCTTGACATTATGACTATAGAAAATCAGAAGGAGGATGGAACTCAGGAAAGCAAGCATGATTCAAGTAGGCCAAGAAAGATCTGAAGTCATTTCAACCAAGGGCAAAGTGGTATAAAGCAAGACTAGAAATACTCAAGGTGTAGGTAGATGTGTTTGAATAATGCAGAGGTTCATGAATAACAGTAAAAGTTAAGGTTGAGAAGTGGGTCAGGCCATACTGGGGAGTGCCACAAATAGCATAGTACATGGTCTGAACTAATTGTTAAGAGAACAAGAGATGGACCTTCAAATCACCAAATCCTTGCCTCTGGGCTGACTCATACCCAAAGAGCTGGAATAAAAGCCAGTTCTTAAATAGTGAAAGTCCTGGACAAGTGTTATTTTGAGATTATAGAAAGGTCATTGTAAAGGCAGGTCATCTACAAGCCTTTCAACTTCATAAACACTCAGAACCTAAAAGGCCATAACCATTTTGTTGAAACTGTGCACTTTAAAGACTCCACAGATATGAGATTGATTGATTAAGAGTAAAGTAAAAGTCTTCACAGATATGAGATTGACAGGAAAGTCCAATACGCTAAGTACCAGCTTAAATAAGTTCTTGACTAGAACGCTCAAGACTTCATGATTTTTCATCCAATTAAAAAGTAACTCAACTTACAGAAATGTCTTAGATGACAAGAATAGGGAAGGTCAGAAGATGGTAGACTCTGCAGGGGAAAAGAGATGGCCTCTTGACTTTCTTCAAAATTAATCTGTGTTTATGAAGGAATTACTTGGTAAGAATTAGGCCATTAGGGCTACATGGCCATGTTGGCTTAGTAAGTAGAGGGACAGGGCTCTACAATAGCAATGTTTCTAATACCTTAGAGGTTATTGCCAACGTTTATTCTAATATGCCAAAAGAAATACAGATACAATTTCTGTACAAATAGAATAGTCGGAGCAGAATTTCATCATGGTGTTGGGGGAGGTAGGGGAAGAGGAGAAAGAAGTATGGGGTGGGTTTAAAAAAAAAAAAATGCTATTTTTCTCCCTAAGACAGTTAGGTCTGTCAGGTAGGTCCTGCAGCACAGTTTCAGGATGGAGAAGAGGTCACCCCATATTATCTGTGGGAAAACAGAGAGCTATGGTTACAGTAGTTGTAACAGTTCCCACAACTCATCCATTTTCTCACTTATTCTTTTTAAATGATTAAATGTTTAATCTGTAACTGGCAAATGCAGAAAAACGTTTGCTTTGGTCTATAGGAAATGATGAGGGTGGGGTCAGAGAGAAACTTCATTTGATTAAAAAAAAAAAAACTCTGAAAATGTTTTGAGATTTAATTAGCAAATCACCTCACTTAGTATGGCACAGTCATTTGTTGGAAGCTTCCCCTTCCGTCTGTCACCCACCTCTCCAATGCACACACTTTGTGTTGCAGTGTGTTTTATGTTACCAAAAGGGCTCTTGTATATAAATGTTTCTTTTCAAATACAAATAACTCTGACATGGTTACAGATGTTTAGTTTCCAATTAGCAGTGACTGTACACTAAAGAATGCCCCTCCTTTTGCTCCTGACTTTTGTAAATGATGATTTCCCAAAGGATTCTGGCATCCATACAAGAGGAAGAATGGAAAGTGGGAAAAGTGCCAGTATGTTCTGCTTTTGGATACCCTGTGTTAGGGTAGTTTCCAAATGCACACAACAAGGTTAAAAAGCAAAACAAAACTTCTCCTCAAAAAGTAACACAATTACCAAAAAAGGAGCCAATTCTTGAAGTAATATTTAATTAAGTAACATTCATTATAAAGCAATGGTTATTTTATCACAAATTCTTTAGATGGAAAGATTAGATCATAGACATATTTATACATATATATGTAAACACTAAGAAAAAAATTCCTAGGTTACTGTTTTGTCACCTACTGGGGGCAGGGAGGGGGTCTGAGGAGCACATTTAGAATCTAGTAGCTATAAGAATAGAAAATTAGAACACCTGGATTTTCATTCTGCGTTGGACACTGAGTTCTGTGACCTGGAAAAGTCATAGAAACCTCTCTGAGTATCAGTACAGTTGAGAATGGTGGCAATGCTTTCTACCCAGTGGTCTGATGTGATGTCTAAGAGAACACTCCAAGAAGGAAGGACTTCAGAAATTCCAAGTTTTTACAGTGCACTGTGCCTGTGTCTAGTAATGCATCAGTATATTCAAGAATTGCAGGCCTGTAAGTGGCCCCAGGAAGAGAATTAAGAACATGTGGTGAATTCTATGCCGCTTTAAACAGGTAAGACAACATGTTGATAATATGAAGGCAAAGAAGGTCTTTTCTTGGCCACCATTAAAAGTGGTGAGGAAGAGTCTCAAGCCCTTCTAAAATAAGTGGGATAGTCCCTGTCTCTCTAAGTCTCAGTTTCTTCCATAAAATAAAAAAAATGCACTTAAGGTCTCAAAGGTCATTTCTACTTTTAACATTCCTTGAAAATCAGTACCTCTAATAGCCCTAAGCTGTGTTCTAGGCCTGAATACTAGGTCCTCCACAGAATCTGCAAGGTACAGACACCAGTGTCTTAAAACCTCTAGCCCTCTCACTTCAATAAATCCTTTCCATGTTCATTTTAATCACATATTTATTGACTGCCTACCATGTCCTCGACACTGTGTGACATGACACATGACACTTTTATTTTTTTTGAGACACAGTCTCGCTCTGTCACCCAGGCTGGAGTGCAGTGGTGCAATCTTGGCTCACTGCAAGCTCCTCCTCCCGGGTTCATGCCATTCTCCTGCCTCAGCTTTCCAAGTAGCTGGGACTGTAGCTACTCGTGTGTGCGCCCGCCACCACGCCCAGCTAATTTTTCATATTTTTAGTAGAGACGGGTGGTCTCGATCTCCCGACCTCGTGATCTGCTCACCTCGGCCTCCCAAAGTGCTAGGATTACAGGTGTAAGCAACCGCGTTCCTGACCAAGACATGATACATTTTTAATAAGAATACTTGCATCCCACAACTGTACAGCACTTGACAGTTGATAAAACACCTGCACACTTGTGATCTCTTTACTATGCAACTTCCCTGTAGGAGAAAAGGGCATTACGAACCTAAATTAACAGATGAAAAATAAAATGAAGCTCAGAAGGGCTCAGTGAAAACTCTGAGGGCTAGGTCCAGGACGTGTAAGTAGCGCTCAGGCCAGACTGCGACCCAGAGCTCTCTGGCTATTCAACCTGTAGCTCACACCTGGAAATCAAGGGAACATAAAAATATCTCCTTGCTAACAAAAACACAAACTGTAATTTACACATATGTGGAAAATTTCTAAATGAGTGTTTTTTTTTTTTAAAAAACGTTCTAAGGATAACGAAAATATTTCAGAAACTAATGTAAACTATGAACTCTCTCACAAGAGGAATATATTTATGAACATATACAAATTTCCCATATAGTTTCAGGTTCGTGACACACATCCAAAACCCTTGAGGGGGGAGTTTCCCAGACCCAGGTGGAGAACCTCCTGCTGCTCCGTTGCATACATCAATGACAACACAATGTGGCTGTCAAGTGTGTGCTCTGCTGCATGTGACATAGCAGTGGAGAAGAACACTGCTCACAGGGAACCACCAGCTTAGAGGTGACATACAGCCTGCTCATCACAAATCAGGGTACCCATGCAGACATACACAGCTGTAGAGTGGCACAGAAAAGTCAAGTGGGAGGCAGAGCTGAAACAACTTTCTGGAACAGATAAAGGACCTTCAAATGAGGGTGAAATACATACTTGAGCTTAACACTTGAGGAACCCAGAAGAGTTCAGAATGCAGTATTCTCAGGAAAAGAAAGGACCACTGAGCTGAGACCATGCTGCCCTCACCACCTTTCACAGAGTGAGGGCTAAGCTTTTTCTAAGTGTTCTTGTCTCATATCTACCATCACAATGTGTTCTTTTTTTTCTGAAAGATTTCAAAGGAAAGTGGCTATACATCACCAAAACTGTCTCTGCCCACCCACATCTGTAGGGACATCTACTGAGTACCTAGCACAAGCACACACTTGGTCAGGTACCAGAGAATCAGAGAGAAAACCACTGCCTAGGCCACAAGGAACTTACAATCTAGTGTGGAAGACAGAAGAACCAGCCAATGATTCTCAGGCCATAAGAAGTAAACACAAGCTGCTGCTGCTGTGTAAGTGTGACACCTGTGTGTGGGAGTACTAGTCTAGGTGATCACGCCCAGCTCTGCCTAAGTGGGGAGAGGCAGAGAGCGCTTGGGTTTGGCAAGAAAGAAGTCCTTCCCCAGACCTGTGTCTTTCCCTATGTGAACCCAAACTGCCCCCAGGGCATCCAGACAAAAGGAAAGGAACTGAGATTAAGTCACTAGTATGTGCCAGGACTGGCTATGTGCTTTAGATACACTATTTCAATTATTTCATTAATCTGCATCCCAAGGTCAGTGTCATTATCCCTACTTTAAGATGAACAGAGTGAGGTTTCCCAGCATACTTTGGGTCATAAAGCTAGCATAAAGTCCGCGCTTTTTTCTTTTTTTTTTTTTTGAGATGGAGTCTCGCTCTGTGGCCCAGGCTGGAGTACATGGCCGGATCTCAGCTCACTGCAAGCTCCGCCTCCCGGGTTTACGCCATTCTCCTGTCTCAGCCTCCCGAGTAGCTGGGACTACAGGCGCCGCCACCTCGCCCGGCTAATTTTTTTGTATTTTTTAGTAGAGACAGGGTTTCACTGGGTTAACCAGGATGGTTTCGATCTCCTGACCTCATGATCCACCCGTCTCGGCCTCCCAAAGTGCTGGGATTACAGGCTTGAGCCACTGCGCCCGGTTAAGTCCGCATTTTAATTAGGGTCTGTCTACCTACAAAATTCAGTCTTTGTAAGACTTTACAATGTAGTTGCCTCAAAATCCCCAGAGCCTTGGAAAAACTGAATGTTTCTAAACATTCAACCTAATCACACTAAGGTATGAACAACTTAGAGAACCAACCAGTCTCTAATTTGCAGACCTCGAAGCAGAACAACAAAGATGATGCTGATAATAGCTAACATTTCCTGAGCATTATTAAAGACCAGGCTTTGTATGTGGTACCTCATTTAAATCTGACAAGCCAGAGTGGCTGAGAGAAACTTTATAGGCAACATGGGGGAGGTATTTTTGAACTGAGGGAACTTTAAGTCTCAGTAGCATTGGGCGAGTCCCCGTATGTCACAGGAACCAGAGGCTTCAAAGTCTCCAAATGGCTTCAGGATCCAGCCAATATCCCCTTCCATCCTACCTCATTAACATAATTAACATTCCCCCAGTTCCTTCCCATTTCCTGGTCCCCCTCCAGTCCTGATTCTTATTTTTCAGGTGAGGCTATATCATGTACAAAACAGAGGCCCCCAAACTTCTGTCAGTGATGAAAAGGGCCATCCACTTGCTCTAGATGGCCCTACTTAACCAAGCAGTTAGCATCTTCCAAGCTGGGATGAGTTCAAAAAAGCTATGTCTGACCCTGATCCCACCCTGCCAACACACCCCCTAAAACCTCTCACTAAAGTTGCTCAAGAATGCCAGCCATACCACTATGGTCTGTCTGTCCTACAGCAGAGCTGTCAGCTCTTGGGAAATGGTCATCTACTGACAACCCAAAGTTGAGACAACCCTATTTAACAGGCCATCTCTAAAGGCTGGGTGAGACACAGCAGGCTGAGGCTCTGGATTATACTACTTTCAAAAAATCTTTCTTTCTATATATGTTTTGGCAAGCCAACTAGTGTTTGCACTTTCCAGTTCATTCTCACTAGAGTAATGTCCTTTTACTCTTGTGCTTTTACTCCTGTACTCCTGTAATGAAGAGGGGAATTCCTCTAAGGTACTACATTTTTGTTTAGAGACAGGGTCTCACTCTGTCACTCAGGCTGGAGTTCAGTGGCGAGATCATAGCTCACTGCAGCCTTGAATTCCTGGGCTCCAGTGATCCTCCCACCTCAGCCTCCTGAGTAGCTGGGATGATAGTCGTATGCCACCAGGCCTAGCTGATTTTCTTTTTCTTTCTTTTTTTTTAAGTAGAGACAGGGTCTCATACACCTGGCCTCAAGTGCTCCTCCCACTCTGGCCTCCCAGAGTGCTGGGATTATAAGCATGAGCCACCATGCCTGGCCTCTGCTAAGGTATTACCTTTTATGTGAAACTTTACTGTACTTCCTGTGATCAGAATCAATCACTTCCTTCCCTCTGCCTACTGCAATTGCATATTTAGCTCTGCCATAGCAGCCAGTGCATCTCACTTACCTTCCCCACAGTAGCTCTCAGGTATCATCACGTCTGCTAGACTGAAATGACTTTGAGAACAGAAACAGGGTCTTCATAGTTCTTTATCACAGAGCACATAGGACAGGGACTTAAGAACATGCTCTGGAATCCAGCAGACCTAAGTTTACATCTGAGTTCTGACACTTACTAGTGTGTGACTTTAGATAAGTCAGTAAACCTAAGTTTGTACCTTCTATAAATGGGGAAAAGGAAGAGTGCTCATTTCATAGGGCTGTTGTGAAGTTTAAATGAAATAATGCATGAAAATAAAATGTCTAGAAGACAGGCAGGTAGAATAATTTGAAAATAAAACCTTTATACACTTTACAAATTGTTTTTCTCTAGTGCTCTTTGTCTCAACAACTGGCTGAGGAAACAGAGCCTGTCCTGTACCAAACAGGCTCCAAGTGCTCACAAAGGCCTGCCCTCCTCCTTCCCCTCTAAATGAGCTGGAAAGGAGAGGAGGCTTGAGTTTCTCTAGGGCCTATTCACTTGTTTATGTGAAGCCCATTAGTTTTATTCTCCAGGTCCAGGGCCCAAGTCTATTTTCTGTCTACTCTGCTGCTATTATACCAAGATTTCTTTTTCCTTTTTGTTGTGTGTGGTTCATAGTTTTAAATCTTGCCTTCAGGAAAACATGCTATGTGTGGGTATGTGTGCATGCATAAAAGAGAGAAACCACACACACACACACACACACAGTTTGTATCCAGTGAATTGGAAAAAGCAGGTATTTCTGCATGTCCTGTAACTATTAAATATGTCTTTGTTATAAATGTGGCATTGCTGAAGCCCTTTTCCACATTCTCAGGTGAGTTCAGTGACGGCCAAGGTTGCCAGATTGTCTACTTGTTCTTCCTATGCCAATATTCCACTCACCAGAGCTAACTGCTCATCAGAACTAGCTGTTCCTCCACCAGCACCCAAACTAGCTGCTCCTTTTCTTACAACTCAAACCACTAGCACACAAAAATTGCATTGACTGTAATCTTGCCCTCTGCATAGCTCAGGGATTTCTTTATTCAAATATATTTCCTGGAAGAGTAATGAGTTCGGGGCTTTTAAAGTTTTATTTTTTAAAAATCCTTGGTTTGGGTAGTAAGGAGAACACAAGAGCCATAGACAGTAGCTAAGCTAAAAACTGCACATTTCCAGACACACAAAGTAACTTCAGGTAGAATGTTTAAATACGTTATCTATCAGGCAGCTCAAAGCTCTTTGCAAATTAGTTCTAAGCAACACATTAAACCCTTAAAAAAAATTATGAAGAAATGCCAACAATAAGCCACAACAGAACATCTGAAAACTGTACTGTATGACCACTTGAGACAAGCCCAACCACAGAATCTAAGCCTCAGAGAAGCATGCTTTTGAGGTCACCTTTACACTGCCTCCCAGTGACCCAGGCTGACAGGCCACAGGCTAATAACTCCAGACTGAAATGTCAGCTGCTGGGAGCTAGAAATCAGCCTCCATCATCTGGACATCCCTCCATTTGCCCCTGCAAGAAACAGGCACGGCACTCAGCAACCTAACGTGGCAGAAACACAGTCCCAGGTGCAATGGCTATGGCTACTTGATTCATACCATCCCTTTCAGTGCTAGGAAATAAAGCAAGGAAATTTTCCAGCACGGAGGGGTGAAGGTATACAAAGTGGTTGTTACTTTAAAAGCTCTCTAAACAATGTGTTTTAATTGTTCACAATTATAAATATTCTTAAATAAATGAAAAGATGCATGATTTCTGAATGCTAATTTCTGGTTACTTGCTGATCAAAATGTAGAGATAAAAGTATGAAAATTACATTTCATCTGAAATTTCATTTAAATGTTTCATCATTTTTTGAGACGACAACAAATACAATTTGAAACTAAATTTTTCAGATCCCAACCAAATGTTTTAGACAGCTAGGCAAGAGATTCTTCTCAGGGGCACTGAAATGTGCTATACCTTAGCAATAATTCTTTCCCGACTCTGGGAAAAACATGGAAAAGACTTTATAGCAAAGTACATACAAAGACATTGGGAGCCCTAGAAAATAAAAAGGAATCATCTTTCCTACGCGAATAAAAATAACCGCTAGACTTAGTTTGAAAATTTGGCATAATCTTCCCTCCCAGTCTATCTGAGGGGTTTCTCTCTGACCCTGTACCAATGAGACACACTCTGGTCTACTGTTCTCTTCATGCAACAGCTGGAACAGCATTCCGGATCTACCCTCGGGTTTCTTGGGCTGGGATGAGCTGCGTGTAAGGCAGGAGCTGGGCTGCTGCATTTGCAGACTGAATGCAAGAGCTGCACATTCCTCCCAATCGCGAAACGCTTCACAATGTTTCTGCTTAGCCTCCACAAACAACCAAGAAATGAGCACATTCAGGCAGCCACTGACTCTTTAAAGGGGGCTGAACACAATAACACTTGACCTCTCAGCATGTCTCCTCCTTTCCTTGCAGGCAGTGGATGGATGGGTCTGAGAAATCAGTAACAGGCTGGCTTTCTTTTGGTGCTGACTGCTCAAAGGCCAAGTTCTCAAAGTGATTTAATACAGTTGAAACTCACACCATTATCCTTTAGCGCAAGAGATTCCATCTTTACAGTGATTGATTTTTCAGTTCACAAACACAGGAATGGGTAGTCATTTTAAGGTACTATACAAAGGAATAGAGAGAATTTACCATCTTATTTTTTAAACCCTATTATATATAACCCTACTATACATAGATAGAAGGTTTAGAAAGGAATGTTTTTATTGCCATTAAAAAACTTTTTTTTTAGCTTTCAAATTTTCTAGAACCTATGATAGCTCTCTATTGTCACGTTAAATACATATTTTTATTCTGGTATTCAAAGTACTCTAATTCTAGTCCAAGACTGACTGGACAAATCATAGGTGCTGAGTAAATTTTTCTTTGACCAATTTAACTTTTCAGGTGATTATCTCTGAAATGATATTAAACTCTTAGACAATCTAAACATCCTGTGAGTCAAGGGAATGCTCAACATAGACCAATTCTATTAACTTCCCTTTTTGACAATAACCTGTTACATTTCTAAAAGATTCTGATATCCATACTAAAAGGAAGGAAGGAAAAAAGGAAGTGAAGGCAGGAATATTTACTGAGTGCCTGCTAGATGCCAGGCAATGTGCTAGGTACTTGAAAATATTTTCTCTCATTTTTAGGACTCAGATAAACCCTTTAAAATAAAGTACATAATATTATATAAATGTATGTGGGTTTTCACTCTAGATAGTCTAGTGGGAACATAAAAAGAATGATGAATTCCCAAATACAATGTAACCACAACCAACTAAAATGCCTTGTGCCAATTTTTTTGTTGTGATAATGAATGAGGAAACCTTTAGAGGCAATTTATCCCACGAATTTCAATGGCTGGGATGCATATTTGTAGGTCTCATACATAAGGAACTGTCTAAATATGTTTCCTACTGCTCTAACTAGTGTTAAACAAAACAAAGCCTAAAGCTTTATTCAATATTATCTTTAACGAAGGCAAATTAGTCACCAGGACTTTGAAGTAAGTCATCTACCAAGTTGCAGCCATCAACCAACAGTTTATGAAGAACCCCACGTCAGACTGCTACAGGTTCCACAAATGCTGTGGCAATGTCCCCTGATGGCCTCTCTCAGTACTGATCACCTCAGGTCAAATCACTTACAGTCATTCAAAGTACAGTATTAATTTTGTGCTTGCCTCGGCAGCACATACACTAAAATTGGAACCATACCGAGAAGATTAGGTTGGCCCCTGAGCAAAGTATGGTATTTATTTAAAGATAAGTTTGAATTGCCCAAGAATAAAAATCTTGAACCATAGTAACGACAAGAAAAGACACATACATGTCAGCACATTGGCAGAATCTTCTTGGGCTTAGAAGAAATACACAGTCATCAGCTTTAAGTGACTTTTTTGGTGAAGTGAAACCTGCTGTGAAGCAGAAGCACTTACACAGTTTCCTTCGTGTCTCTTACGCGAGGCTACTTTTAAGACATCCTCAGATTAAAATATGAGTATCTAACAATGTGGCCACAGCAAGTTACGTAATGTCCTTTCACATCCTCATCTGTAAACGCTATTAGAATAAATGATCTCCGAAGTCCCCTTCAATAACAAAATTCAATCATGGACATTTAAACATTCCAGGCAGATAGCTATCTTTTTTATTTTAAAATATCATTATGACTTCTCTTGTTCCATTGCTTAATCTCATAATATTGATGCTAATAATAGAAGTTTTCTATCTAACATTAACCATACTCAATCTTTCTACAGTTGGAGCCAATTTTCTCTAGTTTGAGCCTCTGTGGAGCTGGAGAACAAATGACCAGTGTTTTCTATACACAGGAAAACCCTTCATTAACTCTATTGGAATCCCGTCATGAAAGCACCCTTTACTCTTCTGAGGGCTACAATCACTCCAACCCCCTTTCATCATGTAGAACCTCTTCTCTAGAATCTCATTAATTATTTTGCATCTACAGAGGGTTAAATGAATCTTCCCAATACCATCAGTTAAAACGATTGGTGCTATTATTATATGAGAGAAATTTGAGTATTTCTTTTAATTTGATTGCTTTGCAGAGACTGCAATTTGTTTTTGCTAAAGCTAATTAATGCCCCTGAATGACCCTCCTCATGTTTCACAGAAACACTTCAAGCTAAAACCAGAAAGAATGAATTTTTTAAAATAATAAAGTACAAGGAAGGTTTTCAAAGATTCCAAAAAATTGCTTTTGTTTGGCCTGGAAAAATGACACAAAAGAGCAACAGATATTGGGATACTAGCAATAGATTCATTCAAGGTACCTTTTCTCAAATGAAAATTGCAATTAGGTAAGTTGAGTCATATTTCAGTATGCCTACAGTATCCCAAATAGACTATTGCCAGTCAGTTTTTAAATACCCCCTGAGAAAGTCTGACATCCTCCTTTGGTTATCCCTGTGCCCATGTTTACACTGCCAGTCAAAAAAATACTTCCTTATACAGTATAATTATACTTGCTGCAATTTAATTTTGTTTTTCTGGTTCTACATGCCAGGGAAAGAAATAAATCTATGCCTAAAAGACTTGCATCCAAAATATATTCAGAATAGTAAGAAAACAAAACCAGGCATGATGGCTCACACTTGTAATCCCAGCACTTTGGGAGACTGAGGCAGCAGGATTGCTTGGGGCCAGGAGTTCGAGACCAGCCTGGGCAAAATGAGACCCTGTCTCTACAAAAAATAAAAAAAAAAGCCAGAAATGATGGCATGTGCTTGTAGTCGTAGCTACTCAGGAGGCTGAGGTAGGAGGATTGCTTGAGCCTAGGAGGTTGAGGCTACAGTGAGCTGTGACCGTGCCACTGCACTCCAGCTAGGTTGTCAGATCAAGATCTCATCTCTCTCTCTCTCTTTTTTTTTCCAGATCTCATCTCTTAAAAAAAAAAAAAAAAAAAAAGAGAGAGAGAGAGAGAGAGAGAGAGGAGAAAAGAAAGCAAACAACCTAACAGAAAAACTGGGTCAAAGTTTCAAACAGACACTTCAGCAAAGAAGATATACGAATGCCAAATACATGTAAAGATGCTCAATATCCTTAGACATTAGTGAAGTTTAAATTAAAACCCCAGTGACATACTACTACATACTCACTAGAAAGGCTAAAGTTAAAAAGACTGAGCATACCAAGTGTTGGCTAGGATATGCAACAATTAGAATTCTCACACTCTACTAGTGCAAATGTATAATCACTCTGGAAAACAATTTGGCAGTTTCTTTTTTTTTTTTTTTGAGACGGAATCTCGCTCTGTCGCCCAAACTGGAGTGCAGTGGCCGGATCTCAGCTCACTGCAAGCTCCGCCTTTCGGGTTCATGCCACTCTCCTGCCTCAGCCTCCGGAGTAGCTGGGACTACAGGCGCCCGCCACCTCGCCCGGCTACTTTTTTTGTATTTTTTAGTAGAGATGGGGTTTCACTGGGTTAGCCAGGATGGTGTCGATCTCCTGACCTCGTGATCCGCCCATCTCGGCCTCCCAAAGTGCTGGGATTACAGGCTTGAGCCACCGCGCCCGGCCTTGGCAGTTTCTTAAGTTAAATATACACTCATCATTTAGCTCACCTGTTTAATTCCTGCGTATCTACACTACAGAAATGAAAGCCTAAGTCCACAAAGAGACTCGTGCATGATTGTTCCTAGCAAGTTATTTGTTACTAGTTGAGGGATACAACACAAATGTCGTTCAACAGCTGAGTATACAAACAAATTGCAGTATATCCATACAATCGAATACCGTTTGGCAATAAAAAGAAAGCTACGGATACACCTAACAACATGGCTGAATCTCAAAATAATTATACTGAGTGAAAAAGCCAGACAAAATAGAATGTATCCTGTATGATTCCATTTACTTAAAATTCTAGGAAATGCAAGTTAATCTATAGCGACAGAACATAAAACAATCATTGCCAGGGAGGTGGGGAAGGGGAGGTTGAGTAAGGATTACAAAGGGCTATGGCTATGTTCCTTACCACGACAGTGATGATGGTTTTACGGGTACATAAAAATATCAAATTGTATACTTTAAACATGTGCAGTTTATTTTACATCAATTATACCCCCAATAAAGTTGTTTTTAAAAGAATAACCTTTCATATACATTAGAAAAGTTAACTTATACATCCTGTTGTGCTTTCTTAGCCTCCAGCTCCATCTCCAAAACATCCCAGCTATTTCCTTTAAACTTTTACAACCAGAATTAATATTTCCTTGTTCTCTTTTTAAAAATCAAATCAATAAACACTTAAATCCTAACAATCACACGAGAATTTAAAAAAATATGTATTTTTTAGGACAATGTTCTGAATCTTTCACATGTTCTAGACAGGCTCAGAGAAGTTAACTGACTTGCCCAGGCTCACAAAGGGAATGAATGTATAAGCTGGAATTCAAAGTCAAGTCTGTTTCACTGCAGAGCCTGTGCTAGTTGCAAAAACAAGTGTTCCCCATCTCTGATATTTTTACCACCATAGAACTGAACAACAATAGCACATATTAAAAGAAATGCGATTTTATTAATTTTAAGGATGCTTGACAGCTCCAATTACTCAACTAAGTGATGCCAAATTTGTTGGGCCAGCTTTAATAAACTCACCTGCTGTATTGAGCGGTATGATTTTGTAGCGGTTAAGGTAAAAGATTCCCCTCCCCCCATCTCGATTAGATTAAACCTGCTTTCTAATATTTTGAACAGCCTTTTAGTTTGCTTATTCCATCGTGTTAAGGTAATTTTCAACTCATACCAGTTTTAGTCATCCTAAATTCTGACAAACAGAAGCTAAATCAGTGGATTATTCTTCAATATATTCCAAATGAATGCACAATGGAGACTGCTGTGCAAAGTCAGAAGATGAAACAAAACTGATTACACACACCCATACCCTGCCACTAATTAAAAATATACTAGTGTTACAAGTATACAATTTCCATGGTGGTGGTATCTTTGTTCAGAAGCATCGTACATTACTATATAGCTGAAGCCCTCAAGCATTTAATTAGGTTACTAATTATGAGAAGAGTCACATTACCTTCAAGTCTTTCCCTGGATTGTGACTGAGACTTAGTATATGAATTTCATGGTGATTGTGTTTTAAGATGGGAAACATGTCAATAAAGAATACTGGTCACATCTTTCAGTGTGTCCCGGTGATGAGATTTTAGCTGTGGCAGAGTTTGAGACACTAACTAGAAGAAAATACTGCTAATTCCCACTGCCAATTTTGATGATCAGATGATATTTTATGTTGGATTTTAAACATGAGTAGCATTCAAAGTCTTCACAGGGCATATACACATGAATATAAAAAGAAGAAAATTAAGTGACATTCATTATTTCCGTTTGAGTTCGATCAATTAACAAATTTAGCCTCAATTCAGTATCATCTTACTCCCTGGCTTTCCTCCTTGCCTATCAAAATAATACTACCACTAATAAAGTCAGTGCAAAATGTATGAGTCACTCTTCAGTCATGCCAAGTGCATAACCAACCCACGATTAAAAATAAAGTGCTATGTGTGAAATCCAATACTGTTTAACTTTTGGGTGCTAAAATCTAATAAATATAACATTTCAAAAGAAATTAAACAATCTGGATCACTTCTGTCCATTTTCATGATTTCATCAGGAGATTTCTATATCTTTGACTACATTTGCTAGTGTTCAGATCCTGGGTAAACTGGTGGAATTTGGCATCACTTAGTTTATAATCTGTATCACCAGTTCGTACAAGTCACAGAAAAGTTCTCCATTCCGCTATATACTTCAAAGCATTTCATTTATTACTCAAATGATTCTTCTGACAAAACTATCAGTCAAGAAGAAAATAAAGAAATCTTATTTTTTAAAAGACACACTTTCCACACCAGACTGCTTTAACTAACCATGCTATTCTTGGCAAAGTCTTTATTTCCTAAAGAATACATTTACTCTCAACTTTTCTTACCTCTGAGAAGGTCAGGGCTTGTTTTTACTCGTTTTCACTCAAAGTGAGCTTTTATATATTTTAAGTTTACCTTAACTTCTTCCTAAGTCCCTATATTTTCTAGCCTTTTCTAAAGAAAATACTAAATTTAAATATGTGAAAGGTATTGAAGTCATAATGAATGTCTCATAACTACCTTCAAATGATGCTAGGAATGAGCGCATGAGTTTAATACACATTTACAGGGAAAAAAGAGACATCTTTAGTCAGAGTTCTGAGTTAAGGGCATTTGGGGTTAATGATAAAAAAAGCTTCATGATTTGAAATAGGGTTATTTTCTTTATTTCCCTCTCTCCCCTCTTCTCTCCTTTCTATCCTAAAAATTCATACTGTAGCTATGTCATAGGGCTATTTTCTTTATTTTCTCTCTCCTCCCTCCCTTATTTCTTTCTATCCTAAAATTCATACTGTAGCTATGTTACCAGGTAACGTGTTTGCAGGGTCTGAGAAGTTTCTTGGCTTGATGAGAATAACACAACAGTCTAGTCCTAAAACCCCCCACCACTCCCACCCCATCACCAGTGAGGCTGAGAGGGCTGGCTGAACCCTAAGAATCCTAAGTCAGCAGTCTTATTAGCAAAGATGGGTTGGGTTTTGGACAGAATCTAATACAGCAGCATAAGGTGAGATATAAATTTAATATGGTCAAGAAATATATGCTTGGCTACTTAATGGCTGCCAGATACCACAGATGAGGTTATCTTACCTAACACTACATTTCTATTCGTGGAACATTTCAATACCACTATTTGATAATCAAAGCCTTAGGCACTACTATTTCAGGCATCAAGACCCATTGCCACTTCAGTCCATTTGTAGAAAGAGGGCGGCTATCACGGTTCAGAGTCAATCATTTTTAAGACAGAAGGGCTCTTTTCCAATCCCAAACTTCCTAGTATGTTCATATGATGGTGATAAAATGGTCTTTTCATCTTCTTCTGTTCATTAAAGTATTCAGTACTCACAGTCCCATGGTTCTTAAATGGATACATAATGCTTCATATGCAACAGCCATCCCATTCAAAATAATGCAAGCCATGCAACCCACCCATGTTGTACAGCTGGCCCTCAGAATCCTCAGAGGATAGGTTCTAGGATCCGTGAGATGCTCAAGTCCCTTATGTAAAGTATGCACAGTATTTGCATATAACCTATGTATATCCTCTGGTACACCTCAAATAATCTCTAGAATACTTATAATATCTAATACAATGTAAATGTTACGTAAGTTGTTACGTAGTATTGTTTTTACATTTGCGTTATGTTTTATTATTGTGTTTACTTTTTCTCCAAATGTTTTTGATCTACAGTTGGCTGAATCCATAAATGACTGGATGAGGTCCAACTGTATTTCCAATTGTGACTGAAGTACTGGAGTGGTCAGGAAGCAAGTAATATTTATTTTTGTTGCGGTAAAACCTACATAACCTAAAATTTACCATTTTAACCATTTTTAAGTGTACAGTTCAATGGCATCAAGTACATTTACCAAGAAGTTTTATTTTAGATTCAACTGGACTCTGGCCTTGGTGCATGGATATCTAGTCATTCATTGGTTGATACTCACGGCTTCACAGAGATACATGTCATTCTATTTCCAGGTAACCTCTTGGCTAGGTATTCGAAGTCAGATTTCATCCAACATACTATGGTTTGTATGCTTGAGGTGAGGAATGAACCACCAAAATGAAGCATTTGTCTATTTCCTTCCAGATGAAAGATAGAAACTTTGATCTTCTCTTCCTTGCCATTAAACCTTTCAGAAAATAAGGAACCTACTATTCCTTGACCTTTGGGATTTTTACAAACTTCAGACTGCAGTTCAGAACATAGACTAGAAACCGTCCAAGGAAAACATGCCCCAAATGAACAGGATATAAACAAAACTGTAACTAGGTAATTAATGGTAGGGATTTGACTCCCCTCACTGCTTCTCTGATAACAATCTGGCATTTTATCAGCAGGGTCTTTTATCTGGAAGGATTCACTGTGTTCTGCTGCTTGGAACTATTCCGGGAGGGGACAAAGACAAGCTTTCATCTTAGAAAGGAAATGGAACTACATCTAGAAGGGGTAAGAAAGAGTCAAACCCGTAAAAAGAACTCCAAGTCTTTCCCTGCCAGAAAGTAGAGGTAAATGGAAAACACGATGCCCTGTTTCACTGAAAACACGAGAGCAAATTCTAATGGGAAAGAAATCATTGCAGTCTTCCAAAGGTGGCAACTTGCTTTCTCCCTTTGTTTTGAGTTCTACATCTTCTCCCCAACGTATTCTATTTATCTTCCTGTCAAAACCAAAGAAAAAGAAACTAATTCATACTATGGCATAAATGACTACTAATAACTTTAAGTAATTTGTGTCCCACTGAGATGTTCATTTTAGAAGGGATCAAAACCATATACTATAAGAACGAAAATCTCCAAGGTTTAGCTCACAATGGAGGAGGCATCTGAGAAAATTAAGTGGATAGAGGGCACTGCTTATGACCTGTCAAATCATTTAATATAGGTTTCAATTACCCTAGGGGTAAAGCTGGTCTGGGTCAGTGGCTACAGTGGAGTCAGATCTGGCCCTTCCAGTGGCATCATTCTTAGGGAAAAAGGGACTGTTAACGGGAGTATGTATTCATTAGTAGCAGCAGAATGTGCTCCCTTTATTCCCTCTCCAAACATGGGTACTCCACTCAGATCTCATAACAACGTCATGGATTGGTTATGGAAGAACTCAGGAAAAAACAGGGATTTAAATTCCTCATCCTACTTAGAACTCAGAAATATTTATCCTAGGTTGGGCCAGGGTGGGTGGTCAATTACAAAATCTACAGCCTGGGGCTTCTGTGCCAGATCATGGATTGCCCAGTGACACTAGTTCTCTTCTGTCAGGCTGTGGAGCCCCTGAGGTTCACATTTAGGGCCCTCGGGACACTTCACAGTGGGCCAGGCAAGGAGGAGGACACAAGGAAGCTGCTCTGCTGGCTAGTTTTCAACGGGGAATTCTATCAGGACATGGCATTCTAAAGCTGCTACTTTTAGAGACGTGTTCAACCACGCAGCAGAATGCAAATCTCTCTCTAGTCTTCTCAAGTTTTTCCTAAGTCCAGTTTTCATTCTGGCTACAAATTAAACTCTGATATCTTAAATCATGCAGGAAAAAAAGGGTGGGGGGGGATAATAAATGATTGAATTATAATAATTATATGACCCTGAAGCTTAACTAGAAAAAATAATTACATTTCTTAAGTTTATCTTCAGTAGACTTATGCAGGTTATAACTAGTATTAAGTCAATTTTACTTTTTATTTTAACCAAACCAGAAAGAAGTTGAGTAAAAGCGATTCTCCTGGGAAAAAAAATGAATAAACATTCAAGCAAGAAACAAACCAATGCTACTCACACATCACCCAAAAAAACAGATTAGTGTCTGAAAATATTTTCTGCCCACTGCTTTGTAAATTCTTTTCTTGTCAGTGGTGACACATTCTTCAGTAACAATTCAGCTTTTCCTGGGCTACCTAGATATATTTTTCCACAGTTTCTGCTAAAACAGATGCTTCTTTCCTGTATGATTATAATAACCAAAAGGGAGCAGGCTTACTTATACAGTGGCCTGTAGATTTCATACACATATATATTTTGTGAATGCTCTGGATACTATAGAGACTGAACAGAAAAATCTCATTAATGTGGGCACACCTAATTTTGGTTTTGTGATTATTCAGACTGAGGTCTACTACAGCCTACTGTAGGACTGAGAGTTTTCATCTAAAGTAGACAGAAATGTGGCATCTCTTGGGGGCTGGTGGTCAGGGCACAAATGTCTCAGATCGGGAATTTTCCCTAATGCAAAAAACCCCAAGGGACACATCTCATCCTCCATGTACCGTCCACACAGGTTTTGGCTGGTAACCTTTGGATAATAATGAAAAGTGGGAAATAGGACTATGTACATAAAAGATATAAAACTGGCAAACAAAGGTGGGTGTGAACCCACTTCAGAAGCCTTGAAGTACAGATAATCAACTAACACCTTAACCAGATACTATTGTTATTTACCCATTAAAGCAGTTTCCTAAAGTTATTATATGCAATCTGAAGTAACAAAACCTTCCTTTCATACTATTCAGTAATGTAAACACTTCACAGATTTATATTTCCTTTTTTTCCAAATCAGTTTACAATTACTACATAAGAAAACACTGGCAATTTAAAAATTTTTCAACATGCGTTGATATCCTCATGACTGTTTTGTTTATAAGAGAGTAAAAAGAGAAACCATCAAGTTACTACATGTGAAAGTACACTCTAAACTTAAATTCTTATGTAAACATTTGCTATTATTGTTTTTTTTCTAGCAACCCTAAAGATTTTCAAAATTATGTAAAGCAGTGGAAACTAAGATGATATACTAAAGACAGATAGAAAACATATTTTCTAAGAGTTTAAAAATTATGCATAAATAGCAGCCCACAAATAATCTCATTAAGATTTTATGCTTCTTAGCCTCAAGCCACATTCCCTCTTTACTAAGACACTTATAACTGTGCAACGACCCATGATATTCTACAATAAGGAAAATTTCTTTTGTAAGAAATTCTCAGTGTTTCTCAAGAATCTCAAAACTTCAGTTGAGCCAGTTTTATTTAGCAACCTGTCACAACCACTTAAGCTTTATCGCAAGTTTTTCTTCCTTTTCTCCTGATTTCAGATTAGAAAATGAGACTACTGCCAACGAAATGCCCAAGGGGGGAAATATCTCAAGAAAGCAAAGTAAGTCCAAATGTTTGTTAGGTAAAGCTGCAGGTTAATTTTGGCATGCTGAGAACTACTACAGCTGAGAACTCTACAACTAGGTTCTAGAGCCAGATTGTTTGGGTTCAAATCCACGACTTGTCACTAACTAGCAGTATAAGCTAGGTAGGACACATTTCGAAAGTTCTTACTGCCCAACATTCCCCCACTCTGTGGAATGTGATAACAAGGACAATGACCTGATAGTGTTTTCATCATGATTAAATGAGTTAATATGTGTAAAGTCCTAAAATATTGCCTGGCTCATAGTAAACATTTGCTAATTATTATCATTTATCACTAATCAGGATGAAAAAAAATAGGAGCAAAAAAGATAGAGATAAGAAGCATCATCAAAAAGGATACCTCATTATGCTAAAAACCGTATCTGTCTGATTCACCACTGTATTTCTAGTGCCTGAAACATAATTGTTTTCAATAAATATCTGTTGAGTGAACGAATAAATGAATTTGCGCTGACTCCTTAGGGAGTCACTTTTTGACTGTGGGCATATTATGTCTACTCTCTCTGGGCCTTGGCTTTTCGCCTCCAAAGAAAGGTACCAGCACCTGCTACTTGCTACCTCAAACAGATGATAATCAATGTAAGAAGCAAAGCAAATCATTTCAAACTTACTAGAGGGCTTTTGGAAGTCACGGATTTTTTTTTTTTTTTTTTTTTGAGACGGAGTCTGGCTCTGTTGCCTAGGCTGGAGCGCAGTGGCCGGATCTCAGCTCACTGCAAGCTCCGCCTCCCAGGTTCACGCCATTCTCCTGCCTCAGCCCCCCGAGTAGCTGGGACTACAGGCGCCCGCCACCTCGCCCGGCTAGTTTTTTGTTTTGTTTTGTTTTTTTTTTTATAGTAGAGACGGGGTTTCCGTGTTAGCCAGGATGGTCTCGATCTCCTGACCTCGTGATCCACCCGTCTCGGCCTCCCAAAGTGCTGGGATTACAGGCTTGAGCCACCGCGCCAAGTCACGGATTTTTTAAACCAATGCTCCTTTGTTACTGGGCATGCATGAACACAGTCACTGACAATGGGAGGAGCCTCTGTGACACCCTGAGTCCTGATTCTGATATGCTTCCCTTAAAGAAGTCCCCTGACTGCAGCTAGCCAGGTAGAGCAAGATATCAGACATTGTACTAGGCCCTAAAAGAAGGCTACTCAAACGTCGGTGTGCAGAGATAACTGAAATTCTCAACTTTCGGTTGTGTGTGGGACGCGCAGAAGGAGCTGTCCAATCGAAAGTTGAACTTGTGACTCTACATGAGTTCTAGATCTAGGACTAGGTAAGTGTAAGTGAGTAGTAACCCCAGGAAGAGCATGCAAAGTGAAAAAGAAAAGGTTTGAGGGCAGGACAAACAGGTGCACCAATGTTTGAGAGGAAGCAGGAGGAAGGGAGCCCTCCAAGGAGAGAAAGAAATAATGGCCAGAGAAGTCACAGAAGAAAGAACTCAAGGAGAAGGGAGTCTGCAATAGCATCAAACTCCACAGAAAAAGCAGAAATGAGAAGGAATGAAAAGCACCCAGTGGCTTTTTTAACAAGAAGGTCACTCCTATTTTACCTTTGTTTGTGCAGTTTAGTGAGGCGGTGGAAGAAGCGGCCAGGCTGCAGTGGGTTAAAGGAGGGGAAAAGTGGAGACTAAACCCAGACCCCCTTTTCCAAGAGCCTGGCTATAAAACAAAGGAGAGGGCTGTGCGTGGGCAGAGTGGGTACCTCTATGGAGAGAGCTCACACCTGATGGCTTCCACATCTTCTCTTGCAAATGAGAGGTGATGAGAGTAGAGGTGTTGGATTGGGCAAGGGCACAAAGTAGGCCCTCAGTAAATACACTTAATGGAAGGATGAAGTGGTGATGAAGAGTGATCACAATATAAAGTGACAGAGAAGAATAAATGGTGAAGAAGAAAATGTCTGTAACTGGTTAGAAGGGAGGCAAGACGAGCTGTCAGAAGTCACAATGTTCAAAGTGAGTGAGGAAGGAAAAAGTAAAAGGACGTGAGGGTGAAGGTATCCTGAGCAGCTGATGTAACGCATGTAGCTTGTTTTTACTAGAAGACTAGAAAGAAACAGAAGGGTGAGGACCAAGGCCCAGAGGGAAAGGGAAAACCTATTCCAGCCAGAGAAAGCTAACCGAAACATGCTATATCATTATTTTTCCTTGTCCTCATTTGAAGCCTTCTATAATTTATCTTTACCTTCTTATTCTATTTCCCAATTCATATTTTCTTGTGGAAGAAAAAAATGCATTTTTGATCTAAAATGCTCCCTACTGTGTAGGATGACTGCCTGTATCAGCCAGCATTTGGGGCTTGGTAATCTGAAATCCTTTAATTCAGCTTAAAAATGCCTGTGGAACATCTTTGCTACAATTTTTGAGAAACAATTTAAGAACAAGGAAATAAAAGTTCTGTATGGAAAAACACTGTTAAGATATTTTAAAATGTTAAGTGTTACTAAATGTAAATTTTTTTTCCCACTACAATTCATTACTTCCACAAGACTTAAATGCAACACTCAGGACAAATACTGTTTTTTATTAAAGTTACCAAAGATGCACCATCAATGGTTTCTCCTGTTAAACAGCAAACCATTTATTTTGTGATTTTCCTGGGTTGCCCTTGCTTCAAGTGGAAGCAGAGCTCTTTACGATGCCTTCCAAGTTATGAATCATAAAACTCTCCATCACAATCTTCCCCTTGTTGGATTCCCCCTGACTTTTCACTCCTCTCACATGACTTGTTAATCACCAAGGGTGATTTCTAAAAGTCCCTGAGATGGCAGACTGAACTCCCACATTTCTTCCTGCCTTGCTATTTGGGAAAGCCTCTTGGACTTCTCCAACCCACTGATGCTCTTCCCCTTCTTTGCAGGCCTCAGTCCTTAGTGTACATGTCATATAATTAAGTGGTTAATATACACGACATCAGGTTCACAAGCATGTATTTTACCTTATTAGCTAGAAGGTAAGTTCTTTAAGGATAAAGACCTTTTTCTTTACTTTGCATCTTACCCAAGACCTAACACTAGCTAGGTATAAAATGAATGTTTAACAAATACTTGGTTAATCAATTAACTGATGAGCTTCTAACTTCTAGTATGAATGGCAGCAAGAGGCCAGATTATCATCGTCAGAAATTTCATCTAAGAATGGGACTGTGTGCTGATCAAATCACTTGTTCTAACATGACCTGAACTGGCCTATTGGCATAACACATAACACTGAAGAAAAGCTGGTCCCTACAAGTTCTGTTTTTCTAGTTTGCTTTGTCAATGCATTCCATAGGAGGTGAATTCCTCATTCCTTCTGCTCAAAAACATATTTAGAAAATGGTCTTAAAGAGATCTGGCACCAGAAATGAAGTTGGCCAGGTCCTTATCTAGGAACTAACAGATAAAAACTGGTGACAGATGACAAGGTATCTTTTTATGCCAGAACTATCTGCAAAAAAAAGACACATAACACAAAACATAATTTCACGCTACATGCTAAACCTCAGCTACCCTGGGTAGAATTCAGAAATTCAGAGGGCCCTCAGTACAGCCCTCCAAATAAAGTGCTAGGCACAGTAAAAAGGAGGCAGAGTATGTAGCTGCCCAAACAATGTGATTTCCCCAGCATTAAGGAACAGCTTTCCAATCTCTGCTTCTAGATCCTCCCTATATAAGGCCTAAAATGCCACCATTAGAGTTTTACTGCTTTATTTCAAAATGTATGTATCTGTAATACACAAATACCCTGTGGAAGATAACACTGGGGGCATTTACATGTTTTACAATTTCGGCCTATAAACAAAGAAGAAAACTGAGCAGCACTGAACACCTGTGCCTCAACAATCTGGTCCCAAGCCTGACCTGGTATCAGACGTCACACTAGTGAAACCAAGGGGCCAGGGTTTCCACAGATTGATGGGGTAGCAGATCCCTTTTTTCACCCAACAACTGTTAGCAGATTAGGATGGCTGGGCAGTGGGGGAAGGGTAGGGGCATACTCCTTTCCTATAATTCCCCTCTCTGAACCTCATGGAATTTAGCAGTAACCACAGACCAGGCGGAGTGCTGGCCAGGGGAGGAAGTTCTATGTTAACAATACTGGCAAAGCCCTATTTCTCAGGTGTTTCCACTTGTAATGAGCAAGGCTTGGAGACTCCTGTACTCTCTCTCCAGGCAACTCTGTTCAAGATACTTTGGGAAATTGGGACAATAAAAAGTTATCTGTTATAACCACTCTTTAGGAAAGCATCTCTGCTTATTTTCTGACATGTTTAGGGAATCCTTATTAGTGCACAGCAAATAAAGTGCAAAGAACTCCCAAGTGATGTATTTAATAATTCAGTAAAAAGCAATTAATATCAACACAACTCTCTGGTCACTAATAAAATATGCCTTTACCCCTCTCTTCCGAAAAATCCTTCTGTAGGCTCCTGGCACAACATTCCCAACCCTCCTTTCCCAAAAATTACCGACATGGTACTGGGCTCATTTGCCTCCAAGGCTGTCATTCACCTGGGTGCAGGATGTGTCCTCCCTCACAGGACACAGTGCTCTTTTTCTATTGCCTCAACTACATCTGACTTCAGGGTCTTTCCTCTGGGCTTACTGACAGAGACAAAGCATGGCTTGAAAAAGTTTATCTCTCTATCACCATTATACTGCCTATCAACCCCTTCCTCTCACTAGCATTTTTCTTAATAAGCAAACCAGGAAGCTTTTATTTTCTATCTTGTAAGCAGAATTATTCCCATTATATAGCTCTACGGCCTGAAACACACAGAGGCTGCTCTCCTACATGGCTCCTCCATTCATGCTACGTTAACCTGGGAGGCTTTCCCCAACATGTTTTGGCTTGTCTGTAATTCCATAACCTTGAACAGAAAAATGGCACCACCCCTCTACTTCTATTCTTATCAATCCAGGGTCCTCTCATTTGGTTCTAAAGCCTGCAACAGGGTAGCTGCAAGGTGGGCCTCTATAGTGGCTCACTGGAAGGCAGTCAGAGGAGGCAAGTTCACAGTGCAGGAAGGCGGCCAGAGGTTCCTGAGGCCAGAGAGAATCCAGGTAACATCCAGTTCAATACCTTAATGTGATAGAAAAGGAAATGGAGGGTCAGAGAGGTGAAGTCACAATAAAAGCAAACGTCAGAGCTCATATTCGAACCCAAGAATCCTCAAAGTCCAGGTAAAACACAGAACCCAGCCGAGCCTCTTTTCTATAAAAATAGTAACTGGTGGGATACAAAATGTGGCTCCAATATTGTAGGACAAGAGGTCCCTTGAGTACTTCATAGATACACAGACTTATCCAACACAAAAAGTCTCACTTTCAAATTAATTTCATTTTTCTGTTACTCAATTTAACTCTGTGCCCAAACTGGAGCGAGGCAGAGGAAGGTAACAAAAAATAAACAAATGAAAGAACCCCACAGCTGCTTCTGCATGGAAGGAAAGTAAGATTTATTTTGCAGGAATAAGCATTGAGTATTACAGAATGGCATAGTAATGGTGAACGGCAAGATAAGGAGATTAAGTAACAAACATTACAGACATTCAAAGGGAGAGGTGATTAGGAGCTGAGGTAGAGAGAAAGTGATGAGGGCATTACTTCTCAGCAATATTTTAATCACTGTTTGCCTCATTTATCTCTCTATGAAGCAAACTTGTTCTCTATTCATCACAAGGATTCTGGGAAAACAGAGCAGACAGAGACGTAATGTGAAGCCTTGAAGAACAGTTTCCAGTATTATAATCACAAATGAAAGTAGAAGCCAACTATTGTCTACTGCAAAAATCCCAACTCTATGCCATGGAAAATAAGGTCTTTCAACCTCATAATTTCAGTAAGAAGCAAAGTGATAATTTCTCAATTTTTGTAACTTTCAAGGAAAAGGAAAGGAGTCAATGTCATTTCCCAATGCCATAGGCTTAAAAGGATCAACAAACTCTTAAGTTTTTGCACCCCCAACTCCCTCTTTTTTAAGGCTGGTAAAAATCAAAAGATTCCATTAAATATTTTAAAAATATATAAAACGTATTTTCCAATGCTGTGATTACTGGCTAGAGTTCCATATTTCAACCAAAACAGTTTCCATTGAATAGGTTCCTCTGGATGATTTCTACTGCCACATGTTTAGTTAAGATTGTATTGCTGGCCAGGTGTGGTGGCTTACACCTGTAATCCCAGCACTTTGGGAGGCCGAGGCAGGTGGATCACCCGAGGTCAGGAGTTCGAGACCAGCCTGACCAATATGGTGAAACCCCATCTCTACTAAAAAAAAATATAAAAATTAGCCGAGTGTGGTGGTGGGTGCCTGTAGTCCCAGCTACTCAGGAGGCTGAGACAGGAGAATTGCTAGAACCCGGGAGGCAGAGGTTGCAGTGAGCCAAGATCATGCCACTGCATTCCAGCCTGGGCGACAGAGCAAGGCTCTGTATAAAAAAAAAAAAAAAAATTGTATTGCTATTTGTATTTCAATATCAGTGGCTCACACCTGCAAGTCTAGCACTTTGAAAGGCTGAGGTGGGCAGACTGCTTAAGGCTGGGAGTTCCAGGCTAGCCTGACCAATATGATGAAACCCCATCTCTAGTAAAAATACAAAACTTACTTAGGTTGGCACAAAAGGAATTGTTGTTTCTGCCATTAACTGGGCATGGTGGCATGCACCTGTGGTGGCATGTACCTGTGGTCCCAGCTACTCAGGAGGCTGACGCACGAGAATCACTTGAACCCAGGAGGCGGAGGTTGCAGTGAGCCAAGATCGTGCCACCGCACTCCAGCCTGGGCAACAGAGTGAGACTCCATCTCAAAAAAAAAAAAAAAAAAAGGTCAGAGAAAAGAAAAGCAAGCCAGGCACAGTAGTGTGCACCTGTAGTCCCAGCTACTCGGGAGGCTGAAGCAGGAGGATCACTTGAGCTTAGGAATTCAAGGTCCATCTGGGCAACATAGTGGGATCCTAGCTCTCTAAAAAAGCAAGAAAGAAAACGAGAAGGGAAAAGGAAAGGAGATTTCACTGAAAACTTGTCTAAAGAGAACAATGACTAAATGGATTGGGGTAAAAAAAAAATGTACTAAAGTCATCTGCAGTGAAAATAAACAACAACAAAAAAAAGGTGGGCAGGGACGGGGAAAGGGGGCTGCAAGTAGGAGAGATCCTTTAAAAAGTGCCTCAAAGGGGGCAGTGAAGGGATTTCTCCTGCAGGTATTAATCAGATCTCAGTTATCTGCAATAGAAGGCACTTTCCGTCTTAACTGAAACTCTCATACATAAAAGTAACCACACTGGTGTAGAGAGGGTAAAGAGCCTAGTCCAAGTGTCACAGTTAGTGACTAGAAAGTATTTTCAGAGGCCAAAAAGTCCCCAGGCATGCATCTCTGAGTTCCCTTTCACAAGCAAGTTTCAAGTTCCAATGGAAGAGCTCTAGGTAATCACATACGCCTCAAACCTAGGATGACAGAGTCCTGAACAAAGGCCCAGCACTCAGAGACCTGATTCGTCTAAGTTCTCCTGGGTCTTTGCTTAGGACTCCATGGTCCTAGGTTTGAGGCATATGTGGTTACTTAGAGCTCTTTGACTGGAACTTGAAACTTGCTTGTGAAAGGGAACTCAGAAATACATGCCCAGGGACTTTTTGGCCTCTGAAAAGACTTTCTAGATTCTAGAAAGCCCAGAGAAGCAGGCCCTGGTGAGCTGCATTCAGAGAGCCAGTCAAGGTTCTTTGTAAAGCACGAATCACTCTGCTTTGTGGTATCTGAAATGAAGAATGAATTAATGGTCTTAAATTGAAGACATCACATTGACATGGTAAAGGGCTGTATATCTGGATGCAGCACAACATCAGAACATAAAATATACTGGATTTTTAAAAAGTTGTATACAAGATGTTGGGATTGACATTATAAATTCTGTCCCAAGAGGATGCAACAATCATAATGCCATACATGTATAACTTTGGAAAATCCAAATCAGTAACTTCTAAGACTTAAATCAACGAAGAAAATCAACAGAGAAATAAGCTTAGACATACTCTTAAACATGCGATAAAGGAGTAAAACTACATATAATACTTACAAATACCTTACAGAAAGGAAGGAAATAGCAGGTAAGTAGACAAAGATCAAAGGGAAACAAAAAGCTGTCATTGGCGCTTTTAATCTTCTTCTCATTGTGCAATTCACTTTTAGCAGTCAGAGCAACCTTTGCACTACTCCCACAAACTGAAACTTTTTTCTTTAGCCAAACTCATAGTATCCATGAGCCCGATGAGAACTCTTCCAAGTACATAAATTACCCTTAACAATGGTACAAAAATAAAACACTGTTGATCCACTGTACATACACCCATCCATCTTTTTAGCTATTACCCCAAGTCAAAACAGCCCACTCTACATCACAATCAGAATCACAAGCACTGCCTGGAATGATAGCTTTTATGATCAACTTTCACTATCTTCATGAATAATTTTCTCAGAGGTCATCTAAATCAAATGCATACAGTTTTATCACATTCGCTCTTTTTAAAAAAATCTGTTTATAATTCACCTCACCAGTGAACATTTTGGGGTAGCAGGAGTTATCCCTGTGGTAGGCTGATGAAACCCCAAACTAACTAAATCTAGGGCCTTCCACCTCACCACAGAAGGTGGCCAAGAAAGAAGAGCCAGGCTTCCTCTGTATCTGGCCACAAACCAATCCTAAAGCCACAGGCGATTGCCACCATGTTGCACGCGTGGTTAACCAATCCAATCAGCCACTTTTCCTACAGGAAAAGCAAAATAAGGAACAGATCCCACCACTGGTAGAGACATTACATTTATATCCAGAAAACAGCCTGTACTCAGATGCACCAACTGTGGATATAGGCTCCTCATCTCTCCCAGTTGCATACATTTCAGACCCTATAGGTCATTCAGTGTAGCTAAGTTACTGGCTACTCAAAAGGCAACCAAAATACAAGGTTATTTTGGTGTAACAGAAAGAGTACATCTAAAACCCTTGACAAGCCCTGCACTCTTGGGTTCAAATTCTAGCTCTGTAACTGCCTTGCTCTGTGAACCTCAATTTCCTCAACGGGCAAATGAAGGTGATAACACCTCAGAGTCACTGTAAGCAAAATGCCCAATTCACTACTTGGCAGAAAGATGGGGCTCAACAAAGGTTGGTCTACTTCCTACTGACTTCTCTACTCAGAACACTTTGTTTTCTGCATTCCTGGATCAAAATCTACTTCTTAATAAACCCCTTAAATTGCCTAACCAATTTTAATAAGCTACTACTGTCTAGCTTGTTGAAATTGTATGTGTGCGTGTGTGTGTGTGATGGTATTAAATTTAATATCCCAAGTTTAATTTTGGTATTCAAAATGTGATCTACAGACCAGCAGCACTGGCATTACCTGGAAGACCATTTGAAAGTCAGACTCTCAGGCCTCACCACAGATTTACCGAAATCAGAATTTATATGATCGCCAAGTGATATGTTTACATCTTGAAGTTTTAGAAACACGGTTCTATAACACACATGGACACTCAATAAGTCAGAGCCTAGACTCTGTACTTAAGGAATCAATGGTGGTACTTCTGTTACAGGGCATTTTGGTTACAGTGACTCTGAGAAGAGGTGTTATCACCCTCATTTGCCCATTGTGGAAACTGAGGTTCAGAGAGCAAGGCAGTTACACAGCTAGAATTTGAACCCAAGAGGGCAGGGCTTGTCAGGAGTGATAGATGTGCTCTTTCTGTTACACAAAAATAGCTTTGTATTTTGGTTGGTGGCACTTCTGCTGTTGGTGATGTTCTATGAATCTACTTCATAGAGCACCTTACTTACTGGAAGAAAGCAACTACAAACCACAGCATTTTCATTGGAAGAACAGACTGATTGCAAACTTCTTACTTTGTATTTTCAGAGGTTAACAAATGATGCCCTAAGTACACTGGCTTCAGAGCAATATTTAAATCTTCTATATTAATGCAATCTTTGTTTTATATAACAGATACTTTGAACATAATGAGTAGTATCAGCATTATGGTTATATGTAAACTAAGCAACATTTTGGAAAGGTACTTTCAATGTAGTAATTTATTATTTCTAGGATGCAATAAACGACAGATTGAGTAGTAAAAAGCTTCCACAAATTCAACATTCTTAAGACAGAGGACAGGTTCTAAAGCAAATCTCTGTTTCTAATGTAAACTGCAATGCTGTGCACATGCCTTTCCTCCTTGCATCAACTTTCTGAAAACATTTCTTAGTTCTTTCCAGTTATTCATGAAAGAACAATTTTTAAGGCCCCTGAAAGTAAAATTTACCACCCAAATTCCCAAAATGAATCACCAAATGCTAGATGAAGGAGATTGGTAACTTTGTATATCAGGAAACAAAAACCAGTCTGTGTTGAGTCATCTCTGTGATCAAAGATAACACAGCCACAGCCGGGGCTTGGGGCAAACAAATAGCTCCAGCAAGCACATGCCAGAATCTCATGTTTAATGGTTTTCTCACATTAAAATGCATAAGTCAGCTCTGTGAAACAAGGAAGTGGAACCCAGGACACCACATACATAAGAAACACTCTCTTGAGTTTGGTTTCTTACCCTTCTGCTCCAAAGCCATTTCAATTTTTGGTAGAAACACAAAAATGAAGGTACTGTTTTGTCAAGAGGTAAGCAGAAAGGTAAGAGCTAATTAATATGACAGGTTTCTGAAAGCTTTCATGAGAAAATTTTAATACTTCTTGGTATTTAGGCCTTTCATCCAAAATGAACAAAGTAATCAGAAGATGGCAAATGCCTGAAAACATGTAACACAAGAAGTGGTAAAAGGCTCTAAAGAAGAGAATCCTGTTATATTATTCCATGAATACTCTATATTCATTGCTTTTTTCAGGTACTACAAGCTTGAAAGAGATGAGTGGGAATTCACGCCACATGGCATTACCATTTACATGCCACCCATTGCACCGCCTCGCAGACTCCTCCAGAGTGAAGAGTCAGATGTCCTGATGTCCTCTTGAACCCATGGACAGAAGATATATACCAGAACCAAGCCTGCCCCGTGCTGGCCAGGCTCAACACAGGAATAACGCAAATACGGGTCTATGTTTTTCAAAAGGAGTATCTTCTATCAACACCATCCACCCACCTGCCTTGGAGCAGACAGGGCTCAAGGAAAACATTACTTACACAGGTACTAATGAGATCCTGTACCCATGATATAAGCACCTTCCTCTGAAATACTGGGGGCAATGGCAAGAAAACCCAAGTCTCTGCTTTCACAAGACCCCTCCCAAAGTATTGTGTGTGTGTGTGTGTGTATAAAATAGTTTTCTCTATATATATATGTATGTATATATAAAAAATACTTAAATACAAAAGTTTTATATATAATATATACAATAGGTTTATATATATATATATAAATATATATATATATATAATATGGCCAGGCGTGGTAGCTCATGCCTGTAATTCCACCACTTTGGGAGGCCGAGGTGGGCGGACCACAAGGTCAGGAGATTGACACCATCCTGGCTAACACGGTGAAACCCCGTCTCTACTAAAAATACAAAAAATTAGCCAGGAATTGCGGCAGGCGCCTGTAGCCCCAGCTACTTGGGAGGCTGAGGCAGGAAAATGGCGTGAACCCGGGAGGCGGAGCTTGCAGTGAGCTGAGATGCACCACTGCACTCTAGCCTGGGTGACAGACCAGGACTCCATCTCAAAAAAAAATATATATATATATATATATAAAATATATATGACAGTTATATATACATACATGTATATATATAATAGCTTCTAAAATAAGAACAAGATAAAATATTCCCATAAAACTTCTACGCCCACCTTGACCATTTCCACACAGCATGACATTACCTCATAATGAAGGGAACAAAAGGTCCCATGCTGAGAGCAGAAGAAGTACCATCCATCGGAGAAGGGTAGAGTCTCTCCAACACCAAAAGTAAGAGAAACATGCTTGGATGACGATTTGGTTCTTCCATATCACTGAAAAAACAATTATTACACATAAAAGATTTCACATTTAGGTAGTGAAGCACTCCTCCTTCAAACATTTCTCTCATGAAATAATTATGTATATGGCCAGGTACGGTGGCTTCTGCCTGTAATCCCAGCACTTTGGGAGGTCAAGGCGGGTGGATCACCTGAGGTCAGAAGTTCAAGACCAGCCTGGCCAATATGAGGTAAAACCTCATCTCTACTAATACAAAAAATTAGCTGGGTGTGGTGGTGTACACCTGTAATTCCAGCTACTCAGGAGGCTGAGGTGGGAGAATCACTTGAACCCAGGAGGCGGAGGCTGCAGTGAGCCAAGATTGTGCCACTGCACTCCAGTCTGGGTGACAGAGTCAGACTCCATCTCAAAAAAAAAAAATTATGTATATAAAGTGAGACTCCACAATCAAGGGGATAGTTTTCCATTTTTCTTTTCTTTTTTTTCTTCCACGTTCACTTCTTATCTCCCAAATGTGCATCATAAGAAAAAACTGCTAGCAAAACAGGGAATTGGGCTTTTGTACAGGATCCTCTTCTCAAAGCTAATCATTTGCATAATTAGAGTACACTACTTTAATTAGAATTGTTCCTATAGTAGACAGGTGTCTGTTCCAGGGTATGAAATGTGAAACTTTCAACATCCAAATGTATTTAAGAAAGCATGAACGGTCACTAAATGTCAGAAAAGCACATTTGCATAAACTACTGTGAGCAAATACATCATAAACAGAAGTAAAATTCATTACTTTTATTTTCTAATTATAGACAATTAGTGTACATTCATACCAAGTGCAAAATTATAGGAAAAATACAAAACACATGCTTTATGAAGTCCATACTAAAAATTCCACTACCAGCTTTAGAATGTGTGTGTGTGTGTGTGTGTGTGTGTGTGTGTGTTTGTTTGTTTTTTTGAGACGAAGTCTTTTTCTGTCGCTCAGGCTGGAGTACAGTGGCAAGATCTCAGCTCACGGCAACCTCTGCCTCCTGGGTTCAAGTGATTCTCCTGCCTCAGCCTCCCAAGTAGCTGGGATTACAGGTGCACACCACCAGCCTGGCTAATATTTGTATTTTTGATAAAGATGGGGTTTTGCCATGTTGGCCAAGCTGGTCTCGAACTCCTGACCTTAGGTGATCCACCTGCCTCGGCCTCCCAAAGTGCTGGGATTACAGGTGTGAACCACTGCGCCAGCTAGAATGTGATTTTTAAGACAATGGTGAACTATAAGACTGGAAGCCCTCGTAATGGCCTTGCTCTGTGTTTCCAAGGACACTGGCCAGTTTCGCTCAGGTAGACCAGAACCATTTCTGAATGCAAGTGATCATATTAGTCAGCTAATTGCTATAGTTTCACAATGGTAAGTTGCAACAAGCCGGTAATATAAAACGACAGGTATGCATAAAGCAAACTCAATATGTAAATACAGATTTTTTTAAAAAAATAGGAAGAAAATAATTCATAATAGAAGAAATCACCATGTGATTCCTAGTTTCTATACCACTGAAAATGGAATTAAGTTTGATAAAATTTAACATAAAATAGGATTTTTAAAATATAAAGACAGGATTTTACACAACTTTTCAGGTACAAATTTACTATAGAGAACCAAGTAATATGATATAATTATAAAAAAGTACTTTAATAAAAAAGTCAATTTTATTACAAGGAAGCAGTCTGACCATGCACAGTGGCTCAAGCCTGTAATCCCTGCACTTTGAGAGGCCCAGGTAGGCAGATTGCTTGAGCTCAGGAGTTTGAGACCAGCCTGGAACACGGCGAAACCCTATCTCTACAAAAAATACAAAAATGGGCAGGGAGTGGTGGCCACCACTGTACTCCAGCTTGGACGACAGGGAAAGACCCTGTCTCAAGGAAAACATTTAAACAAATTTTAAAAAGGGAAGAACTGTATTAAAAACAGTTGCCTAGAGGGAAAAATCTCACTTACTAAGGTAATTCACATCCTTGAGTTCATTTTCCTCCACCCAATTCTCTTCTTACCTGTCCACTGCATTGGCTACAGTTTCCAACTGTTTGAGAAGAAAAGGATAGAGTTCTGGGAATCGAGAGAAAAACTCTCTCCCGGTCATTCTGGGAAAGAAGGAGGAAAAAAGTTATTACCATTTATTCCCTTTGATCTGATAATAAAGCCTTTTTTTAAAAAAGGAAGATAAGTACAGTTATTTGTTTGGCTATTTAATTAAATACAGTTAAAAACAGAATTTACAGCATCTTAAGAATTTAACAATCAACATAAATGATAATTTTGATTTCTGAAGTGTTCTCAATCCATGAACTTTTATCTCAAAATTTATGCGTGTTTACAAATATTTGATACGAAATTCTATCAGGGAAGAAATATGTAATCTGTGCAAATGCCAAGTTTCCACAACTGATTTGGACGATAAATAGAGTCAACACCTGATTGACTGAGACTGACTCAGCTTCAGTTATAAGGGCAGGTCTAGAACAAGCTTTCCCAACCCTGGCACCAATGACAGTTTGGACCAAATAACTCTTTGTTTCAGGGGGCCGTTCTACACATTGTGGGATGTTTAGCAGCCTCCATGGCTTCTACTCACTAGATGCTAGCAGCACAACACCCCTCCCCAACAATCATGACAATGAAAATGTCTTTAGACATTGCCAAACATACCCTGTGGGACAAAATGGCCCCTGATTGAGAACCACTGGTTTGGAGTAAGGTTAGGAGAAGCACAGTCTTGGCATGTGAAGTTCTGGAAATCCAATCCTTGCTGAACTTGTAAGAATTATCTTTTTCAACTTTATAAAAACTTCTCTTGAACTATGAAAGTAAAATAGCTCCTCAGACTGCACCACTGACCAAAAAGCTCAAGCTAAATATGGCATTTAGGATCATACGGTCTCCGTAACTATTAAAGAATTACTCTGAAGGGGTGACATAAATATTCCCTAACCTACCCATTTTTATCAGCTCTGCGTGTTACGTTCCTATTAACTGAAATCCAGAGTATCACACTTTTAAAAAATTGAAACGGTTTTACACACAGCAAAATGCTCTGATCAAGTGTACCATTCAACCCACAAAAACATACACTCAGTACTCCACACCCCTATGAAGACTCAGAAAATTTCCATCATCCCACAAAGATCCTCCATGCCCCTTCCCAGCAAACTCCTGCCCCACAAAGCAACCTCTGATTTGCTTTCTATCATCACAGTTTGGTTTTGTCTATTCTAGAATTTCATATAAATGTAATAATACATTTTTTGTCTTGCTTTTTTCGCTCAGCACAGAGTTTATGAAATTTATCCATGTTATTCAACATATCAATCTGGTTCTTTTTCTGTTGAGTAGTATTCCACTACATGAATCTGTACGTTTGTTTATTAATTTCCTCTTGACAGGCATGGGCTCTTTACCTTTTTGTTTTCTTTTTTCTTTACTATTATGAATAAAGCTGTTATAAAATTCTTATATAAGACATTTTAAGAACATGTTTTCATTTCTCCTGAATTAATATCTGAGAATAAAACTGTAACACATGTCTAATCATTTAGGAAACTGACAGTTTCCCAAAATAATTACACCATTTTACACTCCCAAAAATAAGGTAGATTTCTGACGGAGATTTCTACATTCCTTTCAACATTTGCTGTTGTTTTGTTTTTCCTTCCTTTGTAGCCATCCTTGTGGGTATGCAATGGTGTATCTCCCATGAATTTGATTTGCATTTCCTTGACGACGAATGATGTTGAACACTTTTCATGTGCTTTGGTCATTGGTATGACCCTTTGTGAAGTATCTCTTCAAGATTTTTGCTCATTTTTAATAGGTTGCTTTTCCTTGGTCATATACATGCATGGCATATACATTCTTCTAGTTTGTGGCTTGCCAACTTATTTAATAATGTCTTTTGATGAGCAGAATTTAAACATTTTTGACAAAGTCCACTATTTAATCAATTTTTTTCTTTTATGATTCATGCTTTCTATGGCCTAAGAAATCTCTACCTAAGAAACATATCGTATGTCTTCTTCCAGAAGCTTTATGGTTTTAGCTTTTACATTGAGGTCTATGATCCATTTCAAATTAATTTTTGTGTATAATGTGAGATAGAGATCAAGGTTCTTTTTTTTCTACATTGGTATTTCATATTTTTAATAGGGAGATGTTGCTTAAAAAAAAAGATATGCCTTAAAAAGGAGATGTGGTGCTGGGTGCAGTGGCTCATACCTGTAATCCCAGCACTTTGGGAGGCCGAGCTGGGCAGATCACCTGAGGTTGGGAGTTCAAGACCAGCCTGACCAACATGGAGAAACCCTGTCTCTACTAAAAAGATATAAAATTAGCCAGGTGTGGTGGTGCATGCCTGTAATCCCAGCTACTCTGGAGGCTGAGGCAGAAGAATCACTTGAACCCGGGAGGCAGAGGTTGCAGTAAGCCAAGATTGTGTCATTGCACTCCAGCCTGGGTGACAGAGTGAGAATCTGTCTCAAACAAACAAACAAACAAAGGAGATGTGCTATGCTCATAGATTAGAGGATTCCATATTATAAACATGACATTCTCCCCAAACTGATTACAATAATAAACACAGTAATTGTGTGTGTGTGTGTGTGTGTGTGTGTGTGTGCGTGTTTGTGTGTCTGCAAGTGACCTGAGAAGTTTATTTTACTTCATTTTATTTATTTATTTATTTTTAGACAGTCTTGCTCTGTTGCTCAGGCTGGAGTGCAGTGCTACAATTTCGGCTCACTGCAACCTCCGCCTCCTGGGTTCAAGCAATTCTCGTGCCTCAGCCTCCCAAGTAGCTGGGATTACAGGTGTACGCCACCACATCCGGCTAATTTTTCATATTTTTAGTAGAGACGGGGTTTCACTATGTTGGCTAGACTGGTCTCCAATTCCTGACCTCAGGTGACTGGCCCACCTCAGCCTCCCACAGTGCTGGGATTACAGGCATGAGCCACTTCACTCGGCCCTGAGAAGTAGATTTTAAAATGTATATAGACATATCAAGGACCAAGAGTAAGAGTAGCAAAGATAATCTTAAAGAATAAGGTTGGAGGACTCACCCAGATAGCTAAACATATCATAAAACTCAAAGACTCTGGGTACGAGTAAGCCAATAAAATAGGATAGAAAGCAAAGGAGCAGACATACATTAGTACACATATAAAATCTTGATTTGTGAAACAGTTAATACTGCAGATCACAGAGAAATGCAGTGTGGTAACTGATTATCTACACAGACAAAATTACAATTGGATCCCAACCTCCCACTGATATGGAAAGCAGGCAGGGAAGTGCTGGGAGGAAGAGGGCAGGTTCCTGGTGAAGGCTCCACCCCTGGCCTATGCCCATGGACCTAGGTGAAGACAAGCAGTCCTGCCTTCACGCCCAAATGTTGCATTTCCCAAGACCACCCTGGCCTCCCATGCCTCTATCCTGTGCCTATAAAATCCCCCGAAACCCTAGCACGCAGGCACACAAGTGGCTGGACATCAAGAGGAGCACATGGGCGGAGGAACACACAAGCAGCTGGATGTCAAGAGTATACCAACAGGCACCAGCAGACCGGCATGCCAGCAGGCCATCACCTGGCGAAATAATGCGGAGTTTGGCCAGGGCAGTCAAAGAAGAGACAGGCCACCAAGTGGCCCAAATCCAGGGGAAAACCATCTCCCTTCCGGTTCCCCCATCTGCTGAGAGCTACTTTGACTCAATAAAACCCTGCACTAATTCTCCAAGCCAACATGTGATCAAATTCTTCCAGTATACCCAGGCAAAAATCTTGGGATACAGAAAGCCCTCTGTGCTTGTGATAAGGAAGGGGGTCTAATTGAGCTGACTAACACAAGCTGCCTATGGACAGTTAAACTGAAAGAACACCCTGTAACACAAACCCACTGGGGCTTCAGCTGTAAACATTCACCCCTCGACACTGCTGTGGAGTGGGAGCCCCATAGCCTGCCTGTCTGTATGTTCCCCTATAGGTTTGAGCAGCAGGCAATGAAGAACCGAGCTACGATCCCATCACACACCCTGTGAGGGGGGTAAGGGAACCTTTCCTGTTTCACTACTATGTATAAAAATTAAATTCCATTGACTTCAAGGCTTTAAAACAGCATAAAGAAATAGCCGGGGCCGGGTGCAGTGGCTCACAACTGTAATTCCAACACTTTGGGAGGCCGAGGCGAGCAGATCATCTGAGGTCGGGAGTTCAAGACCAGCCTGACCAACATGGAGAAACCCCCATCTCTACTAAAAAAAAAAAAAATACAAAATTAGCCGGGCCTGGTGGTGCACGCCTGTAATCCCAGTTACTCAGGAAGCTGAGGAAGGAGAATCACTTGGACCTGGCAGGCAGAGGTTATAGTGAGCCAAGATCATGCCATTGTACTCCAGCCTGGGCAACAAGAGACTCTGTCTCAAAAAAAAAAAAAAAAAAGAGAGAGAAAAGAAATAGCCAGGTGGGGTGGCTCACGCTTGCAATCCCAGCACTTTGGGAGGCTGAGGACAGCAGATTACTTGAATTGAGGAGTTCGAGACCAGCCTGGCCAACATGGTGAAATCCTGTCTGTACTAAAGATACAAAAATTAGCCAGTTGAGATAGCATGTGCCTGTAATCCCAGCTACTTAGTAGGCTGATGCAAGAGAATTGCTTGAACCTGGGAGGCAGAGGTTGCAGTGAGCTGAGATCGTGCCACTGCACTCTAGCCAAGTACAGAGCGAGACCCTGTCACCAAAAAAAAAGAAGACGACGAAAAAGAAATGCATGAAGGGCTTTTTTTAACCTATTTTGAAAATTTGGGATTCTGCCCTGAGCATTCCTGGCATGATGCTTCTTTCTTTCCCCTAATGACAAATCCAGGCAGCCTAGTTAGTACACCTTCCATGTGGCAACCTGGGCAAAAGGGCCCTAGGAAATTCTAACTTAATTCTATTTAGCCACCTGGATTCTCTTAAAAGGATTAACCTGGTCCTAAATCATAAGATAATGACTACTTGCTTGAGTACACAGCTTGATGAGTCTTCCTAAGGTGGCGCATGAGTACATAAAGGGTCTCTGTAAGATTTATAAAAACGCCTTGTCCCTCTTGCATCTAACTATTCTAGACAAAATGTCTGGTTGCAAGTAGGGAGCAACTGGAAAAAAGACAAAGTTATAAATACTGAAATGGGACAACTGATTTTGAGGAAGTAGAGAGAAAAACCTTGACTCCTGGGAAGAGACTATCTCAGACTCCGGGAGGTACAATGGAAGGAAGAAAGTTAATGGTGTCTGTTTTTTTAAATTGCCCCCAGAGCCTTCCTCACCAAGGAAAATGCTCTGCTCTTCCCCCAAACTGTCATGAACACACTGAATTTAACCAACTGCTGGGTCTGTGAGCCTACCTCAGATGGCTTGAAGCACAATTTGATTGCTTTCCCCTTAACCTTACTGAGAAGTCTATCAGAAACTATATGTTATGGCCTTGGCTCCAAGCACCTGACCCTTTGCAAAACACCCATCAATATCTCTGAATGCCCTTCCCTTTTCTATAGCCATAGCTCAGTCATTGCAAGGGACAGCTGAATGCCACTCAGCTGTTGGTGAGGGCAAAACAGGATAGGCTGGAATGACTGCACTTAAGCAGTCCCTCCAAAACCAAGGACTAGAATACATTCTTTGGACTAAACTAGAAACTTTAAGATTTACCAGCAGATTGTTAGACCACGATGAAGGCACTGTTAACATATGCTCCTCAGCTGATGTAGGGAACTCCCCAAACTCTAAACAAATGCTTTCTTTACAGGGGTACTAGGTGTGTGAAAGCAGGCATTAACTCTCCCCCCAACCAAACACGGTGATTTGCACCTTAGGGGTGGTTGTAAGCAAATTTCAAATGTTTAAGCACCAGTAGGTCATATGAAGATGACTATGAAGATCTCTCCAAAATGGGGTTAGGCTTGGCTATTCACAGAAGCTTCCCAGAGGTATAAGCAACTCATTATTTTTGCATACCCTGTGGTTGGTTAGTTCTGCTATAAGAGTCATTCAATTAAAAACATGGTACAAAATGTATCAACTGATTTTAACTAAGGTCATCACTGATAGCACTTCAGCCCATAAAGCCATTCAGATTTGCTTCAATTTACAGGGCAAGTCATAACAATATAAATGAAAAATTTTCTTAGACTTCTAATCTACAGGTTAAGATAAAGTCTGTACAATCACTAACACATTCTGCTGTATCTGGCTTAATGGCTTGGGCTAAATGGAAAGGTCAATACAAAAACTTCAAAAGACAGCCATTTGAGTTTCTACCATAGACCCTGTTGATTTGTTGGATTTGTACAAGTGATTGGATCTGAGGTGCTGGAAGGCATAGTTGATGTCAATACTGAAAGCTGAGCTCATCCTGCTGCTTGGTGTCCTATTGGTAGTAACCTTAATTAAATGTTGTATGAGACAAACTGAATGGATTTGGTGCCAACTTATCACTTAGATTAACTGAAGGAGCCAACAGTGTGATGTATTCATGGGAAAATTCACCCGAATTTTCACCAGAAATGGGAGACAGATGCTGTTGAGAGACAAGATGAGTTACTGCCACTGTGTCACTATTGCAAAGCGAAGCACTGACTGCCCTTTGTTCTGGACTTTCTGGACTCTATTCAAGTATGTTTATATAATGAACAGCATTGGAAGATATAGTGTCTCCCTCTGGATAACAAAGTTCTTAAATTTAAAATAAAAATATAGGCCACAAATTGGGAGAACATTTGTATGCATATATCTAAGAATTACATAATCAGTATCCAGAATATACAAAGAACTCAAGTGATCACCGAATAAAAGACAAATAATATAAAAATAGACACACCTATCAAAATGCAATTCACAGAAGATAAACATGAGTGGTCAAGAAACAGTAGAAAGGACGCTCAACTATACCAAGGGATGGCCGGGCGCGGTGGCTCACGCCTGTAATCCCAGCACTTTGGGAGGCCAAGGCGGGCGGATCACGCGGTCAGGAGATCGAGACCATCCTGCTAACACGGTGAAACCCCATCTCTACTAAAAACACAAAAAAATTAACCGGGCATGATGGTGAGTGCCTGTAGTCCCAGCTACTTGGGAGGCTGAGGCAGGAGAGTGGCATGAACCCAGGAGGTGGAGCTTGCCATGAGCTGAGATCACACCACTGCATTCCAGCCTGGGCAACAGGGCGACTTCCTCTCAAAAAAAAAAAAATTACTATACCAAAGACTATTGGCAAAGCCTAATAAGTCTGGTAATACCACGTATTGAATCTTTCAGACACTGTTGATGGAAATGCAAATTACTACAATTCTGAAAAATAATTTGGGATTTTCCTGAAAGTCAGAGATGTGTTTACCCAGTGACTCAAGAATGCTACTCCAGGTAAATGGCCTAGATAAACTCTTGAACACCGGCATCAGAAGGCTTGTACAAGCATATGCATAGCAGTCACATGTTCATCAACAAAACATGAGTAAACTACAGTATAGCAGTCCCCACTGTGTGTGAGCTTTAAAGAATAAAACAATAAACACTTTGGATCTACCACCTAGCTAGAGAAGTGGAACACTACAGTAGTCCCCCCTTCTCTGAGGGGATACATTTCCGTACCCCTAGTGGATGCCTGAAACCGTGGACAGCACTGAACCGTATGTATACTATGTTTTTTCCTGTATATTAGTCATTTAGTAGCCAACTCTTATCAGATCAACTGTCCTGGTGTCACAGGGCTTGTGTTCAAGGAACTTTTATTTTACTTAATAATGGCCCCAAAGCACAAGAGTAGTGATGCTGGCATATTGTTATAGTTGTTCTATTTTATTATTAGTTATTGTTGTTAATCTCTAATTGCATCTAATAGATAAACTTCATCACAGCTATGTGTGCATAGGAAAAAATATAGTGTATATATGGTTCAGCACTATCCATGGTTCGAGGCATCCACTGGGGGTCTTGAAAAGTATCCCCCACAGATAAGGGGAGACTACTGTAATGTTCCATTTCTTAAACTAGGTGTTAGATCCAAGGTGTTTATTGCATTGTTATTCTTTAAACCTTATACATATTTTACACGTAGTCTGTTACCTATTTCATAAAATCAAAGGTCTTTTAAAAAAAGAAATTCTTACTCCCTTTCCAAATTACAGACCCATTAAATTTTTATTGAACATTCTATCCGAAATATGTTCCTTTCCTTTTTTATTTATTAGATATTTTAATGGAAAAAGTAAAAACGCAAATGTTAAAAAACACACTACACTCCCCACAGTACCCTTCCTCATAGAGAACTGTGTAATAGTATTTCAGCTTTCCTATTTAAAAAAATTCCACACATACAGGTACATACTTTTAAGTTTGTAGTTTTTTCCTTACAAATAATCATATTATATACACTTTTCTGCACCTTGAGTTTTTTTCACCTAATCTGCAAAATTATTCCATGTCACGCACACTGATCTATTCTCTTCCATTTAATGGCTACAGAGTAATCTATTGTATGATTGACTGTAATTTACTTAATCCCTAATGACAGGCCTTTCGGTTATTGCTAGTCTCCTGCAGCTACAAATGATTATATGTACATTTCCTTGTTAATAAATTACAAACTTGAGTTTTACAGGATCACTGTTTTACACAGGGAGAAAGCAAAATCACTCCACTACAGACCATTGTTTATTCTTGACCACCTCAGAGCAAAACTGGTCAAGAACATCAATTTCCACTGTTAATGTCCTTTCCTTGGCTTTTGATTCTGTGAAGAGGAGTCACTTAAAGGTAAATCTTTGAGTTTAGCATTGGGATTCCTGAGTATATTTGCTCATTCAGAATCTCTCACTATACAAACAGAAAGGCAACGGATATGTCTTCTTGAGGAATTAGTTATTAATTTCCAGAGAAATAAGTGGCCTGCTATCTCTTGGTTGAGTAAGAAACACACATATTCTCACTTATGCACACCACATGATTCTATCACTATGATCTAGAAACTGCCTGATAGATAACTGGCTCTGCTGACCATAATACCACTGAGAAAAGGGCAGTGGAGCTCCTATTCTAGGATTAAAGTCATTATTTTAATTGAATTAAGCTAATTGTCCCAAACAGGAAGTTATGTCATGCAGTTACCTTAGCAAATATTTACCAACTAGTCTATCTTGGAAGATATATAAAGAAGGTACTTACTGAAAATTAAACTTCAGTGAACATTTTAACTAATTGTTTTGTTTTTAGGAGCAAAGTAGGTTTTTGACTACATCTTTTCAAAAGTATACTGTTAAAATTATTGTGGCCATGCTTGATGGTGCGGACTTGGAAGTACCAACTATGAATCTATCAGGATTTAAAAACACCAAAATTATTTTCTACAGATAATTTCAACCTTGTTCAAGCACTGAGCATACAAGATGTATCCTTCTAACATTCTTAGGTTCCTCAACACAGAAATGTCAATCCTATTTCTGGTTTAGCTCAGCTAAAAGGCCAGAGTTTTAATTTACTACAAAGACAAAAGAGCTGAGCTCCATGTACTCGCCAGGGAGCATCATCTCAACTCTGCATTAGCCAAAAGCTAGTAAAGACTTGGTTAAATATTCACATAGTATGTCTGAAGGATACGCAACATTAACAATTCTTGTGTATTATAAAACAGACTCTCAAGAGGTAGAGGGTAGGAGAATCAGAATTATCTAAGGGACTTAACTTCTGATTCTCAATTACATCAAAAGGTCTACTGTAGACTCTACAGCATCTTGAATTCAGAAATTAGGCTGATATCAACACCAGCCTTCAACTAACCATGACCATGGTTAGTTTTCATGGTTGTACTGAGTGAAGAATCACCATTTGTAATAGTGCCTCTATATGAAAGAATTTCATAGGTTTTGGACTGCCCATGTAAGGTCTGTAATCTAGCCTTACTTTAAAAGGACAAGATCATAGGACCGTTTTAGGTCATATTTGAATCTCCCTGCTCTGAATCCTAGAATATGTGAGTCTTCTCTCTCACTTGCCACTTAATCAAAACTGTAATGTGATGGCATTTTTTTCACAAAAGTAGCAAATATTTCTTTAAAGTACCTACATGCTTCATGTTGGGCTCAATCCTATGGGAGATACTAAGAGTAAAAGACAGTCAGTGCTCTTGGAGCTTAAAACCTGGTTAAGAAGACAAGTATTCACATATGATATAACTAATAGCATAAGGCAAACCATTGTAAGAGTCAAGTGAATGATGTTTACAATAAGAGTTCGGAGTTGGAAAATATATCATTTGGGTTGGAGACATTACGGATAGTTTTGTGGGGAAAATGGAAAACAAGGCAGGCTGCAGTGGCTCAAACCTGTAATCCCAGCACTTTGGGAGGCTGAGGTAGGCAGATCCCTTGAGGTCAGGAGTTCGAGACCAGCCTGGTCAACACGGTGAAACCCCGTCTCTACTAAAAATACAATAAATTTAGCTGGGCGTGGTGGTATGTGCCTGTAATCCCAGCTACTCCAGAAACTGAGGCAGGAGAATTGCTTGAACCCGGGAGGCGGAGGCTGCAGTGAGCCAAGATTGCACCACTGCAACCCAGCCTGGGTAAGCGACAGAGGGAGACTCGGGGTCTCAAAAACAGAAAAAAGAAAATGGAAACCAAAATGGGTCTTGAAAAATTAGTAAGACTGGGTTAAAAAGGAGATAAGACAGCATAGAAGGGAAAAGTAGTTAAGTTGACTGAAAGACAAGAGGACTTCACGACAAAAGAAGATAGAACAATTTTTTTTTCTGGCATAATTTTATTTTAGAAATTTGAATGCCAAACTAACAGCTTTGCTGTCTTATGGGCTTTGACAGTTTCTGAATAGGAGAGATACAAGAGCAGATGGACTAGGCTAAAGAGTAGAAACATGGTGACCCCAAGCACCTTCACTAAATGTGTCCCTTATCACTTCAAGTAGAGCACAGATTTCTGTAGGTTAAGGACCATGTCTTTCAGTTCCATCAACATTCCATGCTCTGTCTACCGTCTAGATTGTGGCAAACATTGTACCTTCTTCCAGGAACACCTCTACTGTCTCTGCTGCCCACCGCACCCCTCTTATCAGACTAACTCCAAATAATCTTTCAATTTTGGGATTAGGCAGACTTCTTCCAGGACACATTCCCTGATATCTCAAGTCTAGCTTAGGTACCTGTCCTCAGCTGTACACTACACCCTGTGCTTTCCCTAACACAGGTAGCATGTCATACATGAAACTTCCTGTTTTCTTGCTTATTTCGCCCACTAGATTATACACTCTGCACAGGAAGAAACCATAGCTAACTTCTTTTTCTCCACAATATTTAAGATACTGAGTATAATGCCCAGGTTACAGCTGGTGCCCAATAAACAGTTGCCGAGTGAGTGAAGCGAAACACAAGGACAGAGTCCTTAAGACAGGCAAGGAGGAAAGGAATTATGACCAAGATAGTAACACACTAATAATTTCACAAAATGCATCATCAGCTATAAATGTAGTGACATTCAGAATCATCATTTGAGTTAATAAACTGAGTATCCTGCCAGAGCTTGAAATGTTCTTAAACACAAATAAATAAAGCTTATCTCACTGGTTTACAAACAGTTCAATTCTAGTTCACCCAAACAAGCAAACAGGCTAACAAGTTACCACCGCAGATATAGCGAGCCCTGGGGGTAAATTCTTCAGTGACAGGCATTTCTTCTTCTTTTTTTTTTTTTTTTGAGATGGAGTCTCGCTCTGTCACCTAGGCTGGAGTGCAGTGGTGCGATCTCGGCTCACTGCAAGCTCCGCCTCCCGGGTTCACGCCATTCTCCTGCCTCAGCCTCCCGAGTAGCTGGGACTACAGGCGCCCGCCACCTCGCCCGGCTAGTTTTTTGTAGTTTTTTTTAGTAGAGACGGGGTTTCACCGTGTTAGCCAGGATGGTCTCGATCTCCTGACCTTGTGATCTGCCCGTCTTGGCCTCCCAAAGTGCTGGGATTACAGGCTTGAGCCACCGCGCCCGGCCATGTGACAGGCATTTCAAACGTTTATCTATGTGATCAAAAACTAGCCTGGAAAACAATAAAAGTGATAACCAAAAAGGAAAAACTGAAGCTCTGTAAGTTCAAGCTCCTAGGAAGAAAAAAGGAGATCACCAAAAATTGTGAATGGGATAAAACAGACATTAGTGAAAACAAACAAATCAGGATAAAGAATGAGAATCAAGTAGCTTTAAATTCAGAACTGTCAGACTATGCAAAAGCTGAGTTATTCCCTCTCCCACCAGGTAAGGATATGCAGGCACAACGGATGAGAGGCCCTTGGGGAAACACGGAAGCTACTTGCAGATCTCCATTTGCCTAGCACCAAGCATAAGGTGCAGAGAGCAAGAGTGGCGGTAACCTCCACCAATAAGGCAACCCTTGGCATGATCCATTCATTGCTAGACTCCACAGAGCCCAGTCAGGGCCTGGACAAAACAGGTCAGCAACGGAGGTTTACTGAATCAATCAAAACACCTGCCAGGCACCATTTTGTTTTATTTTTAAAGCTTTATAAAAATTATTCTAGCACTATATTTTTATTGAGGAAAAAATAGACAAAAAAGAATACTGCAAAGAGAAATCTAAAAATCACCACAAACTTACCAACAAAATTTAGCCACCAGTTTAATGTTTTGATGTACGTCCATCTACACCTCTCTCCTCATACATTGTTCTATAATCGGCTTACTGCACTTACTAGCATATCAAGAGCGGTTCCATATCAATCTGAAGCCATTTTAACACAGTAGTCTCTGTGTGTTACACTCTCTGTGCCTCTCCTGTGTGTGAACATTTGTCTGGCCATACATTTTTCCGGGGCACTAACCTTGACACCAAGAACAACTTACTCCCATTTGGGTTAAGCCATATGTGGAATGCTGCTACTCCAGCTATGTCAATTTGTCTGCACATTCCACATCTAACCTTGGTAATGCCGAGTGTCTAGTTCTTGAGTTTTTAGAGCATCTGGGCTTTGGCCATTTTGGTAGGTTTTTAATCCAACCTGACATCTAACAGCCTAGAAAAAATTTGAACCAAGCTCCAATTTCTGATAGAAACCCTGTCTTCAAGATCTGCCACACATATGAAAAGTTGCAACGCCAGAAGCACATGCTTCTGAACAAAAAGTATACCAATGAAAACTACTGTGTAGTGAAAAAAGGCATTTGGTGAAATGCATTAAAAAGGGGGGAAGGTATCCACACACACCCATTTCTCACACACACATCCCATATCATTCTCGATCATCTCAGGAATAGGGATCAACAGAGTAATGCACAGAGATATAAAAAGAAAAGCTAACAAAGACAAGCAAAGCCACCATGTAGGAATAAGGAACTGCATAAGAAACAGCAGTAAAGGTGTGGATTGTGACCAGTTTTTAAAAACAGGACTTATTCACAGGCATGGAGCAAACACCATAAATCTGCTCACTGGATGAAAACAAATGCTGAAGGCAAAAGCCTGGGGGTTTTCAGTTGGTATTTCAATTGGGAACCCAATAAACTATTAAAACGGAGCTATTCCCTAGATTCTGGCCTATAAAACCACCCCACAGGAGAGAAATCATCTAAAGGTCTGTGTCTCCTCACCACAGTGATTGCTGATAAAAACAGCAAGCTCATCTTAAGAAAAATAATACTCCACCCCCCACCCCCGCAAAGGAAACAAACCTACAAAGAAGACAAAGCATGCATATGCATTTCAAAGGACATGATCAAATGCAAACTAATAAAAGAGAAACAGCTAATAAAAAGAAATCTCAGTTTGAAATCCCATCAGGAAGTCCATCTCTGATTCTGTTCATGGAATCTACTACCTAAGACTGGACTGACACTAGCTTTTCTCCCTAGAGTAGTTAACAAACGAATGAGTGGTTAGAAAGAGAAGTTAGGAGTCCCGTGGTCAGAATCTCACACTCAGGAAGTCTGTGTAATCACAGTGATGGATCTACCAGGAAGCCCTTTCAGGCAAACCATGTTTGAAGGAAAGCATCCTCCTCAGGGCCTCTGTTTTGAGCACACTGATGAGGGCTCCTACCAGTATCTTTGTTTCCCTGCCAATCCTCTGCACGCAGCCATGAGATTTTTGGACTTTTGTTTTTTGTTTTATTGAGACAGAGTCTTGCTCTGTCACCCAGGCTAAGAGTGTGGTAGCACAATCAGAGCTCACTGCAGCCTCAAACTCCTGGGCTCAAGTGATCCTCTTGCCTCAGCCTCCCAAGTAGCTGAGACTACAGGCGCATGCTGCCATGCCTGGCTAATGTGACGTGTTGCTTTTCTAATTCTTCCCTTTCAGAAGTTGCTTTCAAGGTGGAGAATTCCCAAATCACTAAACTGCCTATTACAATACTATCCTGAGAGAGGGAAGTGAAAGGTGTTGGTTCTAGAAGAGCCCTGCCATGGCCCCCGTGAAGTCACTGGCCCAAAGGTGGGCCAGGAAACACATTTCTACTCCTTTACACAGTGAGTTGGTGAGTAAATATCAATCTCTTGAATTTCTCATGTGTGCAAGGTCCCATTTGGGGAGCTCACATGGATATTTTTTAATTAGGAATTATTTTTTAGAAAATGTTTCTAAAAATCATTTCTAAAATCTCAGAATCAAATAATCTCTTATAGTTTAATTCAATAATCATTTACTAAACAGTTTATGATTGACTTTTTCCAAAGATGGTCAACAAACTTCTAACGTTCCTTATGTGTAAATGCCTCCTTCCTTTGAAGAGGTGGGTCTACTTCCCCTTCCCTTGACTGTAGGATGCCTTATGACTTGCTTTGATCAGCAGAAGGCAGTGGAAGTGACACTGTGCTAGTTCTGGCTTAAGTTTTACAAAGCACGGCAGGTTCTGGGTTCACCCTCTTGAAGTCCTGACTACTCTGCTAGAGAGAGGCCACTTCAGCCCCCAGTCATTTATTCTTCTACTGCCAGCCCCAAAAACGTGAGTGTGAAGCCATGTTGGTTGTATCAGCCCCACTGAGGCCCCAGATGAAAGCAGCCACCTAAGTGATCCCAGATGACAACACAAGGTGAAGAAGGACTGCCCATCTAAACACGGCTGACACACAGAATTGTGAGAAATGATAAATTGATATTTTAAGTCATTAAATTTTGGGGTTGCTTGTTATGCAGCAATATGCAATTGAAACACAGTTATAATACTGAAGGCACTGAGACTCTATGGAAAAGGTAACACTAAATAAAAGAGATGCTGATAACAAGGAGCACACAATTTACCTTCACTATATTGATTCTCTCACAGTTCTAGAGGTCAGAAGTCTGAAATCAGTATCAAGGGTATCAAAATCAAAGTGTCAGCAAGGTACCTCTAGAGAGTACAGAAGAACCCATCTTGAACTCTTCCACCTGCTGGTGGCTGTCAGTATTTCTTGGCTTATAGCTGCGTATTAGTTCGTTTTCACGCTGCTATGAAGAAATACCTGAGACCGAGTAATTTGTAAAGAAAAGAGGTTTAATTGACTCACAGTTCTGCATGGCTGGGGAGGCCTCAGGAAATTTACAATCATGGTGGAAGACACCTCTTCACAGGGCAGCAGGAGAGAGAATGAGAGCCAAGCAATGGGGAAAAAGCCCCTTATAAAACCATCACCCCCATGATTCAATTACCTCCCACCGGTTCCCTCCCAAGATGCATAGGGATTAAGGGAACTACAATTCAAGATGAGATTTGGATGGGGTCACAGCCAAACCATATCAAACCCTATCTATATTACTCCAATCTCTGTCACTGTGGTCATACTCTTTTCTTCTGTCTCCCAAATCTCCCTCTGCCTCCTTTGTATAGGCAATTTCACTAGGGCCCACCCAGCTAAGCCGAAATAATCATCACCCCAACTCAAGATTCTTAATCACATCCACAAAGATCCCCTTTTCCTTACAAGGTAGCATTTACGGATTCCAGGAATTAGGATCTGAGATCTTTGAAGGGCCATTAATCTGCCTGTCGCAAATGTTAAAACACAAGAGTTAAGGCACTGCAAAAACTGATTATAGGAATTGGAGTCATTCCTGTCATATTCAGGTAAATCAGAGTCAAGGAACCCAGGGAAAAAGCACTCAGGACACAAAGTGCCAGCTTCAGGAACTGTCTCACAAGCCCAGCTGCTGAAATAACTTCCCATAGCCTTAAGACTAGTCTTACCTAGTAGCTGCTGAAACGACCTGTCATTTTACCTACCACCATGACTCACCAATCAGAGCTTTCTAGCACCAATGAACTTTGTTTCAAAACATTTTATGTAACATTTCCCTTTCCCAATAAAATCCTCACCTTTTCCTTTGTTCTTTGGACATACCAAAAACCACTCTGGTCTTTGTGTATGTCCCCAATTCACAATTCTGTTATATATATATTCCTAAATAAAACTTTCTGCTTAGAGATTTGTCTCTATGTTATCTGATTTTTGACAGCACTAAGGGGGAAAGAATAAACATAACTAGTTTTTTCCAAGGCAATTGTTTTTCCAAATCTTTAAAGCAATGGATTACTTATTTCAAATATAATACCAATTTTTATTAATAAAGCATCAAAACAAAACAAAACCAGAGAAAGGATTCTGGAAAGATGACTAAGTAGGAAGCACCAGGAACCTGTGTTCTCACGAAGGCAACAACTGCACTGTCAGAATGGGTCTAAGGTAACCATTTTGAAATTCTGCAGTCTGTCTGAAGGATTGGACAGTAAACTGCAGTAAATTTTGGTCAGTTTCAGCTCCTAGCACTGTAGCTGACCAATCCGTGGCCTCATGGCAGGCAACAATGCACATGCTCCAAGATCAGCTTACGCAAAGCTTGTAGGATAAGGATCCTGTCCTCCAAAAATTTGGGGATCTGTGCTTTGATCAATGGTTGTTGTTCTGATCTTGGAGATACAAACACACAGGCAGGCAGCCATTGTTGCAACCCTCTTAGCACAGTTACAAACCCCTTCCCTGAGGCTGAAGCAACTTCCAAGGAATTTAAAGGGCAATTCACTTTTTTCTTTTTTTCTTTCTTTTTTTTTTTTGCTTTTATTTTCTTCTTCATTTTTCTCTTTTCCCACTTTTAGAAGCCAGATATTTAAAGTCTAGGACATTCAAAAGTAACCACATATCAGGAGAATGTAGAAGGTTATCACACACACCCAATGAAAGGTGCAGGCTCAAAAAAGACCTGAGAAAACCTTAAGCTTACACATCAGGCAGACCCCTGACACAGATAGAGCCTACCACAATCAAACAACAGAAATAAAAACAGAAATCAGCAAACCCTGAGAAAGAGGGAGTATCTGATTTCCAGAGTTACTACACTATCAGATTCAAGCATCCTGTTTCCAACAACAACAACAAAACAAACAAACAAACAAAACCCTACTAGGCATACAAAGAAACAGGGAAAGATGGCCAATTCAGAGGCGGCGGGGTGGGGGTGGGGTACCCAATAGGAACTGTCCCTGAGAAAGACTCGATGGTAGGCTTGCTAGACAAAGGCTTTAAAACAAGTTTCTTGAAGCTGTTCAAAAAACTAAAAGAAGACATGGAGAAAGTCAAGAAAATGATATATGAACAAAATGAAAATATTAATAAAGAGATAGAAACCTAAAAAGAAACATATATAAATACCTACAGCTAAAATGTACAAGAACTGAAGTAAAAAATTCATTAGACGGATTCAAAGGCAGATTTGAGTATGTAGAGGAAATAATCAATGAACCTGGAGATAGGACAATGGAAATTATTGAGTCTGAGGAACAAAAAAGAGATTAAAGAAATGTGAATAAGTCCAAGGGACCTGTGAAACACCATCAGGTGAACAAACATTATGGGAGTTCTAGAAGGAGAAGAGAGAGAGAAAGAGGTAAAGAGATTATCTGAAGAAGTAACGACCAACACTTCCCAAGTTTGATGAAAGACACGAATATAAACATCCAAGAAGCTCAATAACTCCAGATAGGATGAACTGAAAAAGACCTACACACATTAAAATCAAACTGTCAAAAGACAAAGACAAAGAGATAAGCTTGAAAGCAGAAAGAGAAGCCCAGGCAACATGGTGAGACACTGTCTCTACAAAAAATTTTAAAAATTAGCCAGTCATGGTGGTGTGCTCCTGTGGTCCCAGCTACTTGGGAAGCTGAGGTAGGAGAATCACTTGAACCCAGGAGGTCAAAGCTGCAGTGAGCTGTGATTGCACCACTGCACTCCAATCTTGGTGACAGGGCAAGACCCCGTCTTAAAGAAAAAGTGACTTATTACATGCAAAGGGTCCTGAATAAGATTATCAGCCAATTTCTTACAAACTTCAGAGGCTAGAAGGCAGTGGGCTGATATATTCAAAGTGCTGAAAGAAACAAACAAAAAAAACCCGTTAACCAAGAATCCGATACCTGGCAAACTGTCCTTCAAGAGAAAATAAGATATTCCCAGATAAACAAAAACTAAGTAAGTTCATTACCACTAGATCTGCCCTGCAAGAAATATAAAAAGAGTCCTGCAAGCTGAAATAAAAGGACACTGGACAAGAACTTGAAGTCATATGAAAAATAAAGATCCCAGTAAAGGTAAATACATGGGGAGTTATAAAAGCTAGTATCATTGTAACTCTGGTTTATAACTCCACTTTTCATAATCTACAAAAATTTAAGAGACTAGCATATTTTTAAAAACTATTATTAGATTAAAAACCAGTATTGTTATCACTTCATACTTTGTTTTCTACATAAATTGATTTACACACAAAAATAAAACAACTATTAATGTTTTGGACACACCTGTATAAAGACATAAATCTGTGACATCAGTAACTGAAAGGGGGTAGAGACGAAGCCATATAGGAGCAGAGTTTTTGTATACTATTGAAGTTAAGGTAGCACAAATTCAAATCAGGATGTTACAACCTTAGAATATTACATTTAAACCCATGGTAGCCACAAAGAAAATAGTTATAGAATATACACATACACACAAAGGAAATGATGAGGAAATTAAAACATTTCACAGCAAAAAATAAACTAAACATAAAAAGAACCCAGCACTGCAGGAAACAAGGGACAAAAAAAAAAAAAGCTATAAGGCATATAGAAAACAAATAGCCAAATTACACAAGTAAGTTTCTCATTAGTAACTACTTTAAACATAAAGGATTAAACTCACCAACCACAAGACAAAAGATAGGCAGAATGGACAAAAAAAAAAAATGGCCCAACTATATGCTGTTTACAAGAGACTTGCTTTAGATCTAGGGACACAAATAGATTAAAAGTAAAATCATGGGAAAATATATTCCATATAAATAGTAACGGAAGAGAGCAGGGGTGGCTATAAATAAGCCAGTCACAAAAAGACAAACACTGTATGATTTCACTTCTATGAGGTGGCTAGAATAGTCAAATTCATAGAGACAGAAAGTAGAATGGTGGTTACTGGGGCACTAGAGGAAAAGGGGAATGAAGAGTTATTAAGGAGTATTGAGTTTCAGTTTTGCAAAATAAAAAGAATTCTGAACATAAATGGTGGTGATGGTTACACAAGAATCTAAAGATAGTTAATATCATTGAACTATATGCTTAAAAATGGTTAAGATGGTAAATTTTATGTTATGTGTATTTTACCACAATAAAAAATATGCTATTAAATTAAAATAAACAAAGAAACCAGAGCTGTTCTGGTTGAAGCAGGATTGAGGCAAGTGATCAACAGTTTGGCCTCCCTCTTATCCTTAGGCAAGCACAGACTCTGAACTGCCACCATGAGCTACAGAGGCAAAGTTTAGAGTTTGATGGCTTTAGAAGCTCTAAAGTGAAACTCTGAACAGTTATCTACACTCCTGATTTCCCCATTTCCTATCATCCCTATCTTTCCAACCTACAGAAGCACATTCCATCCACCACTGTCCATTATTTCCTACAATACCAATTTTACTTTTTTGTAACATTAACGGTTACTGTTGTTTTACCGAAACATGTTTAAAGTCCATCTCCTCTCACTAGGAATGTTAGCTCCCTAAGACTAAAGACTATTTAATTTCTGCTGTGATCCCAGCACCCAGAATGGTGTCTACTACATAGGAGGCATTAGTAAATATTTGCTATCTTCTTGCTATTTTTTAGAACTTCCCACAAAACCTGCTCCTTCTTTTCAGCCATAGGGGTCCCATGTTAATCAACCTGACTCTAAAGATATGTGCAAGATTACAGAAACTCTTCTTTGTTAATTCTAAAAAGCATCACATAACCTCAGTCAGGAATGTGTACTAAACATGCAAACAGTTCAAACAGTACTATGCTATCAAGAAATCATAGGCTGGGCATGGTGGCTCACGTCTGTAATCCCAGCACTTTGGGAGGCTGAGGCAGGTTAATCACCTGAGGTCAGGGGTTCAATACTAGCCTGGCCAACATGGTGAAACCCTGTCTCTACTAAAAATACAAAAATTAGCCGGGTGTGATGGTGCATACCTGTAGTCCCAGCTACTCGGGCGGCTGAGGCAGGAGAGCCACTCGCACCCAGGAGGCGGAGGTTGCAGTGAGCTGAGATAGTACCACTGCACTCCAGCCTTGGTGACAGAGCGAGACTCTATCTCAAAAAGAAAGAAAGAAAAGAAATCACCCAACAATTCCTCTCTTCTATTCATTAAAAATGAATAGCCTAATTTAGCATAAGGTCCAATATTCTCAAATAATTTTTTTTTGTTTCTATTCTAACATTTTGTTCAGTTAACTCTTTTAACTAAGATTAATATTAATACGCCAACTCATATTGTTCAAGTGAGGGGGTGCTGCCAACAGTCCCATATTTCAAGGAACATAATAAAAGTGGAAGTATTTTCAAAGATCTACGACTCTACTCATTTCCTTTTACAGATGAGAAAACTGATACCCAAGAAAATGAAGTGAGTCTCCCAACATCAAAATACAGCTTGGAGGTAAATACACAACTAGAATCCAATTCTCTTATTTACCAATCTAGTCATTAGACATTCCCAGGTTTCTATTTTACAGGTAATCCAACTACTTCTGTGTTAGGCATCTTTTCAACAAGCAGAGGACACATTGTGACCCAGACAGGCCAGTTTTCAAAGGAATTCATGTGTCCCCGTGGTTTGGTTGTATGGCAGTCTCTCCACTGCTGTCAATCAGCCTGGTCAGGTTAGATTAAGGGTCCTTACCTGAGCCTCTACTCCCACACACTGAGCCAGGCCCACCCACTGAATTTATGGGGGTAGATGAGCAGGCAAACTGCCAGCTAAACTAATCTTTTAAAATCTAATCATCTGCTGTTACAAAGCATTTTTGGAGATCACTGGACCACAGATAATTCCATTTGGTCCAATAAGTCTCCTGTCTCTCCTGTATTCAAATTAAGAAACTCTTACTAATATACTAGAATATCCCTTACTACCCTCCACCCACTCCCCAAAAACATCTAACTCCCATGCAAATCAAACTAGAAAAGACTGTGTGTATTTGTTCTTATTCAGGCTAAACGCTTCACTTTTCCCCAGTGAACCCATGTTTTTTGTAAGTCTGAGAACACTCAGGCCAAGACTTATTTACAAGAAAAATAAACAAACAAAAAAATCCCAAGTAGTCACCAGGCAAATGTTACACTCCCAATTAAGACACAATGCTGACTATAGGTATGATGTGATGTCTGGTATACATATATTTTCCCAAATTCACAATTAGAAGAAATAAGACTCAGAATACAAGGTGTGATTTTCCTCAGCTGCAGAAGTATGGAAAAGAGTCTCTTATGTAGTGGACGTCCATCTCAGACTGCAGGAATTAGTCTTCCTTCTGAAGAACTGCCTGGAAGTACTCAAAGAATAGGATAATTTTCAACAGATTGGCTGGATTTCCAGACAGAGAGGGAAAGCCAGCATTTGGCAGAGTTGTGAAAAGAACATTTTGGACATCTTAGCCATTTGTTTCTTGGAGAGCTAGAAAACTAATCTGGAGTAAGTATAACTCATTATTGCTATTATTATTAGAAACTCTAACCTCTGGCTCCCGGGACTGGCAACAGTAAGTAGGTTGGTTTCTGTATACATGCAAATGAAATTTATTAAATTATATTTCAAGATGAGAGTCCTGTGTTTGATTTTCTCACAAATGGTGGTTTTTTAAAAACACTCTAAAGTTAGTAGATTGCCACCTCCTGCAGACCCTGGAAAGGAATTTTCTTGGCCCCAAGAGCTGCCTGTACATTGAAATCACACAGAGTCAGACTTTCAACATGGCTGAGAGTCATTCCCTTACATGTGTGTTTCCCCTTAACAGCCAGACCCCAAATTGTTCAAAGGTTGAAGCTGTGTTTGCTACTTCAACTATATTTCTTATAGCACCTAGCAGAGGAGAACAATATAGCATGCACTTTCTACATTTTGTTTTTAAGAGACAGTATCTCGCTCTGTCACCCAGGTTGGAGTGCAGTAGTGCAATCATGGCTCACTGGGCTCAAGTGATCCTTCTGCCTCAATCTTCCAAGTAGCCAGGACTACAGGCATGCACTACTATGCCTGGCTAATTCTTTATTATACAGACAGGGTCTCACTATATTGCCCAGACTGGTCTCAAACTCCTGGCCTCAAATAATCCTCCTGCCCTGGCGTGCCAACTTTTTTCTTTTAAATAAATGAAGAAATAAATTAGGTCTATTTTCTTCCCTTCTCTTTAGCTATATTCTATTAATTGCAATTAATATGCACTCATTTATTAAAAAAAAAAACAGGCAATATACAAATAAGTAAGTAGAAGGAGAAACTCCACTTTGTCCATTCTAGACCTTTTACATGCACATATAAAAACATTAAATTAGCCAGGTTCAGTGGCTCATGCCTGTAATCCCAACACTTTGGGAGGCCAAGGCAGAAGAATTGCTTGAGTCCAGGAGTTCAAGACCAGCCTGGGCAACATGGTGAAAACCCATCTCTACAAAAAATATAAAAATCAGCCAGGTGTAGTGACGTGAGCCTGTTGGCCCAGCTACTTGGGTGGCTGAGGTGGGAACATCTTTTGAGCCCAAGAGGCTGAGGCTGCAGTGAGCCAAGATCGCACCACTGCACTCCAGCTTGAGTGACAGAAGGAGACCCTGTCTAAACACACACACACTCACACACACAAAATTACACATACATGGTTATGTCAAACAATATTGTTTGGCAACTAACTTTTAAAAAATACTTAGGTGCTGTATTAATGTATGTCTGGGAAAGATGCTGTATTTATGTATGTCCAGGAAAGAAAGAGAAAGACGTTTTCCTTGACTTTAATTTAAAAGAAAACTTTTAAAATAAATAAAAGTACATTCTATTTTAGCTCCAAGTGTTATTAACAGTTCAGTTAAATACAGAATAAGAAGCAAATCATATGCCCTCAGAATTTTGCAGGCAATGCTCCATTAACTTCTAAGTCCATTGTCATTTTGATTCTTAATTCTCTATAAGTGAGCTGTTTTTTTTTTTCCTCTTACTTCACAAAATTTTGGAAATGACGAGTCTTGCTGTGAATCATTTTTCACTGACTGTACTAGGACTCATGTCCTTTAGTTCTACATTTTCTTATTTTCTTATGCTACTTGATAACTTACCGCCCTCACTTTGCTCTCCTTTCTGAACTTCTATAAGTTGAACGTTGAACTGCCTGATAATCTTCTAATCTTATTTTTTCTTTCCCATGTTCCATCTCCCTCTCTCTAGGTCAATCTCTGGCAGTGTCCTTTTACTGTCTTCCCTACCATGTACTGAAATTTTTACTTGGGCTATCGTATTTTTTAATTTTCTAAAGCTCCTTCTTATTCACAGATTGCTCTTAATCTCATCTCACCTCCCTGAGAGTGTCACTTCCTTTTTTTCCATCTGTTCCCTATATTACTGTATACCTGCTTCTATGGAATTCCCTTTTTAAAAAAAACCTCTATTTTTCTTTCTACTGTTGATTATAAATTTTAGGAGGCAGCTGTTTCTTGGTATGCTTGCAGTACTTCTCTCCATCATACACACTTTCTCTCTTGCACGCGCACACACTCTCGCTCTTTCTCCCTCATACACACACTACAATGCAAAGAGTAATTCTGTCAGTTGAAAACAGGAACATATTAAATGCTATAATGTGTGAAACAAGAGTAAGAGAGCAGGCTAACAAGAAGAAGAAACAAAAGAAGCCTATCCTGAATAAGCAGTATTGCAGAAAGGCATTTATGCAAAGGATAGGTTAGATTCTGGCTTATACTCATCCAAACACACTTTGCACTATGTAAATCTGAAAAACATCAATTCTAAATGAAGAATTAAAAGATGTTTCTCTTTTTCCCAATTCAGCTATGACTAAGGAAACAGAGACACAATAGTTACTAAGGAGGCAGGAAATCCTTCCAGCTAACCAACTTTTACATTCTGTTCCTTATGGTCAAAACGCTGACCACACTGCGGTAGCTCTTTTTGACTTTATGACCTTATTACTAAGACCATCAATTATATTCACTGTTATTTGTGCAGAGGAACTGCTTGATTGCCAGAAGACTACTCTTCAGTGCTATTTAACCTTTCCCAACAGAGACTCATTGAAACTCATTTGGTAAACTGTTTTACCTAACCTTGCAAAGATACTTCCTAGTAAATATTTGAAGTATATAAATACCTCCAAGTAGTCTTAAAAATCTGCAAAACTCATCATCGTTAAGGCAAATACCCATCTAGATTATATAATCACATTAAAAGTTTAAAAAATGTCATGCATTCAGACAAAGGTAATATTCCACATAAACTAAAGCAGTTCAAATACTATTTATCTGCCTACATTCAGCCTATTTCCAATGGCAATTAAAAAAATAATAATATGCACAGCATTTCATTTTAGAAAAGGCTGCTACTACATCGTGGAATAGAATGTGAAACCATGTTCCACAGATTATTTATTCTGTGGTGGGGTGGGAATGAGGAAATGCAAAGTAGAGAAAGAGCAAAGGTCTAGAACCAGCCTGATCAGAGGAATACCACACAGTGGCAGTGTAACCTTGGGTGATTCATTCAACCCTGCTAAATAATTTTACATTTTAGTTTATATAAAATGGGAATAATAGTGCCTACTTAATGGAATTACTGTGAGAAATGAGATAATGCATCAACAAATCACAAATCTAACTTTGTACCTTCTGAACAAATTACACACACATTGTTCTTTTGTCTTGGCTCTTGCCACCCAGTTCTCTTTCTTTCCCTCAGCACTTTAAAGATGAGAAGAAAGGAATACAGAGGAAATTAGTATAAATTACTATTAAGTTCAACACACTCGAGATACTAAGAGTACACCAGAGAACACAACTCAAACTTACAATGCAAATAGCTTTTAAAAATACACAAAATACAGGCATTGAAAACATGATTAAAATTTAGGTCTGGTATAAAAAATTTTACACAGTATTCTGAATACATTAACACCTATACTTTGAAGGAATCAAACACTAAATTTTATATACGTGTGTGTGCGCGCACATGTGTCAAAGGCCAGGAAGACAGCTAGGAAGTGGGATAGAACGTTTCACATCGGGAGAAAAAACATATCTAGGATATCTACACACCCCCTCCCACACACACACGCACGCACGCACACACACAGTGAGGTGATTAAAGGAGATGAAAATGGCAGTATACACAATGCTACTCTCACTTTCCTACTCACACATAATAAGAGAACAATATTTGGTTTTGATGTGCCCATTCTAGTAGTAAAAGTAGACCCTTCTGTGAACATATACACAAAGAGGTGCAGATGCTTCAATAACAAGTTTATTTGCTTCTTGGAAAAGGAAACCATATTTCTCATAATTATTTGTAATTACAACAGACTTGCTAGTAGTTGAGTCTCTACTAAAATAATTTAAAGTCACTCTTAATAGTTTTCCAAAAACATCTTCAAATTTGCCAGGAAACAAGGAGCCTACAAAAATGACTGATACAAAGACTAAATAACAACAACGAATTGAAGGAACAGTTACTGATAGTTTTCATATGTAAATTCTGGCATTCCATCTTATTTTTAATTAATTCCATTAAACTAGTGTTTCATAGGTCAGAGGATTTTATGACTATACACCAAAAACGTTGTTTAAAAGTCAGTTACAAGGAACCGCCCACAAATATTTTCTAACTTTTTTTCTTTTGTCCAATTCAAACTGTTTTTGCTTCCCTTTTTTCTCCTTTAAGTCCAATTTCATTCTTTTTATTCACTTCCACTTCCTGTCTTTGCCCTTCAACAAGGAATACTCCATTATAAAGTCTATTCCATTCTTTCTGGAATCTACATAGCACCAAATTAATCTGCACGTACACTAAGGAAGAGAAAGGAAAAAAAAAATCCCAGGTGATAGAGGATATCCTTACGTACACACAAAGTCTCACTGTCCCCCACCTCTCGACAAAAACAAAACAAAACAAAACAAAACAAAACAAAACAACCATAAATAGAGTGGCCAAGGCTTATTTATAGAAAGGAAAAAGGGTAGCACAGGATAACATGAAAATACAGCCAAAGAAGCCTTAATCTCCTCTGGCCTAATTTAAATAGGGTTACTCAAGTTCATGGATTGGTAATGGATGATGTTGCAAGACAAGATGAATCAAAGAGTCATCACTAAAATATTATTTTATTCTAAGGGCAGACTGCATTGTATGTTTTGACCTAAAAGATATGACTCACAGGGAGCCCAGGATTCCTTTTCCTGTCTTCCCTGAAATGTGAGCAGAAGCAAAAAGGGGTGAAGGTGCCACATACCAAGAATCCAACGCCACCTGCATGATGGTTTCAATTGCGCTATTCATCAGATATGTAACTTGGGTAAGTCACCTACCTTTTGAGCTTCATTTTTCTCATCTATTAAATGCAGACAACTATACCTAACCAAATTAACTTCCTCACATGGTTACCATTAGGATCAAATGAGATAAGAGATCTGCAAGTACTTTGAAATCACCAAGTTCTGCTGATTTGATCACCTATCTCTCAATTCTATTCACTTTTTTCAATCCCTACTGTCACTATCCTAATTCTGACCACCAACATTTTCATCCTAGCCTACATCTCTGGTTTACAAATATCAGATCACACACCAGTGTCCATTCATGAAGAAAATGAAAACAACAACAACAACAAAAAACCCCACAGTGCAACGTAGTAAATTCTGCATAAAGCTAAAGGTATTCTATTTAAATATCTAATATTAATTTGAGATTCCTAAGGGGGGATGTATATATGTGGTTATGTATGTGAAAATGTCCTTTAATTTATGAAATGATTCTGACATGTAATATGCTCTTTAATGTATTTATTTAACAAAATTAAAGGGTTGATAACTGTATTTTGTTGATCCTCAAAATAAAAAAAAATGTTGCTGGTTCACAAAATAGAGAAGTCTAGGTACCACTTGTCTACATTATTCTAGCAAACAAATTATTCAAACAAACTGATCTCCCAGTCTTGAGCACTACTTTTCAATCCAGCCACATCAAGGCAAAATGATTATACTAAAGCAAATCCTGTTATACTTGTGTTTCAGATACTTTCTTTGCTCCCATGTCCTTGAGTTGGCTGACAAGGTCCCCAACTCACTTCAGGCTGTCCTCTCTATACCCTGTGCATTTTCATCTGGACTTCTGCATGGGAGCAGTCACCCTCACCTCCACTCCTCTTTCCCAACTAAATATTACATATCCTTCCTCTCACCCATTATCTTTCTTGCTCTGGGGTATCTTCCTTGACTCCCTCAATCCCATTTTATACGCATTTCCCATGTGCTTTTGTAAGTGTTTACATCCCTTGTTGTAGACCTTCTTTCATACATCTGACTAATACTTACTGAGCTTCTGCTATGTGTCAGGCACCTCTCTAGGTGTTGAAGATACAACACTGAATGAGGTAAATACCCACCCTCCAAAGAGCTGATATTCTAGTAAGAGAAAACAGACTAGAAACTAAAAGTCAAAATAATAATAAGGCAGTAAAATATCCAGTGATTACTCATCACTGTATCTCATGAACCTAGTACAATGCCTGGGTCCTAGGTGGTTCTCAAAAAATATTTGTTGAATGAATAAATACACATGTGTCATACATGGTGTGAATGTGAGGGACTCACTACCATGTACATCGGTTCATATTGGCTGTCAAAATCTCTCAGAGTCTGGCCCAAGCTTCCAGAAGTCAAAGCATGCTGTGTCAGTTAGACAGGGCATTCACTACTGTAGACTTGGTTTTTAAAAAAACCAAGTTTGCCTACTTTAAAAAAAAAAAAAAAAGTTTGCAAAAGTAGAAATTTTATCAGTAGTTTTCAGACCAAATGAGTTCAGCACTGAAGTCTCGAAAGTCACAACTTGGTAAAATATGCATCTTCCTCAAACTCAAAACACATAAAATTAAAAGAAAGTCAGTTCCTTATATAGTTCAGACACAACGACGCTGGTTTCATGCTATATTTAGAAGGTTAATACTGGAAAAGTCAATAACTACCCTGAACAAGGATCTTGTCAGATCACTGTCAAGGCATAATCCCACCTGAGTTATCATCTGCTGAAGTGAATTAAAGTCAAGAAAGTAAACATTGAACGAACATTCACTTGCCTTTGCTCCAAAAAGGATCTCAGAAATAAGTTTTCTCTTAATTAAAAAAAAAAAAAAAAAAAGGTAAGCCAGAAAGTTGAAATGAGATCTGAGGAACACTTCAGCATGGGTCAGCCAGTCAGCATAAGAAAGAGTTGGCAGTACCCAAGTGAAACTGCTCCAGATTGTGACTGTAACACCATTCTATTCATGTAAAGATTTGGAAAATACATTTTCTGGACAGAACTGGGCCTAACATCTCCACTACCAAGTTGAAAAGCCAAAAAATAAACCTGGTACAAAGGTACTCAGTGGTTCTGAAAACAGCTTGCTGTCTTTAGAGACTGCAAAGACATCAAGCCCTGGGCCTGAGACAGTCTCAGCACCAATCAATCAAACAACTGACAGATATATATTAAGCATTATGCTAAGTGCTCTGGAGGACACTCATACATAAAAGATACAATTCTAAGCCTCAAGGAACTTTATCAAGTTTACAAAACAAGACAGAAATGAATGGGAAAACAAAAACACAAAAACCAACCACAAATGAAGGGTTGGTGTGATAAGAGTCATAGATGTGGTATAACATTGCTCTGGAGGTCAAACTGGTGGGGGAGAGCCCGCAGAGGAATGCTCCAGGAAAGCCAGTTTCATAAGAGGTGGGATTAACCAGGATGTTGACAGATTTGGAAAAGCAGAGATCCTAAAGTATTCTAGGTGAAGCTTGGCCTTGCAGAACAGTTAGGATTCACCTGTCCCAGCAGTGCGGGGAGGCCGTAGGAGGAGGAGAAAAGTGCGTGGAGAAGGAGATGGCACAAGGACACTGCTGAGGCAGAGGTATGTAAGGCTTGCTGGGGACAACAGTGAAGGCTAGAACAAAAAGCTCTAGTAGAAAGTAGGCTGGACTGTGGAAGGCCTCAAATGCCAAGCTAATGAATTTGAACCTTATTTCTCAAATACTAGAAAGCTACTTGAAGTTTTGGCATAGGAGTAACATAATGAACTGTGTCTGGGTCTGTGCTGAAAAGTTTCACCTACGTCTACACTGCCCACACAAAATATTAAAGACAGAATTTTTAAACAATGTGCCAAAAGTTTAAAAACCAACACATTTTCATAGATATCTAAATTAAAATCATTGTGACTAAGTTTTAGATCATTCAGTAAATCATATATACTTGAGTAAGTGCAGGAACCACTGAAAGGTCCATTTTAAGCACTAAAAAATGATTTCTGAAAGGTAAACCCAGTCCTAACTACATCCACTCCCTGACTTCGCCCTCCCCCAAACCTGACTAGGGTCTTTATTTTGCTTTAAGCATTACAGATTTCCTTATGTACCTGGAAGGAAGAGCTGTTAGTCATCAATCTGGATGGTGTGGGTTAATAGAGTCTTTGTTCAGAAAATTTAATTATAGGTTTGAGCCTTGGATGAATGCAAAATGAAAATACTGGAGGGGACTCGGCTAATCTGCCAACTCAGCAGTCTTATGGATCTTCAGAGTTGTCCCTTGCGCATCGTTTGGAGAAGCAGTTTCTCCCCCACTATCTGTGGCATGGCCGATCCTAGTTTACTCCTTCTTGCTTCTCTGGCTTGATTTCTGGCTATCCTGCACTACTGCTTTCAGCAAAGGTTCTGCAATCAAGGGCCTGAAAATGCTCAAATGTAATTTTGGCTGTTTCACATCCCTCAGAGGATTCTGCCTTCACACAGGCAACACAACTGTGTTAGTCTGCGCTGGCTCCAGGCAATACCACAGCTTTACCACCTCTGACCCCCAAAAGGTGCCCAGAGAGAACAGAGTTCAAGCCCAAGCTTTAATCTACCTTAACATTTACCAAATGATTTCACTCTGGCAAGTGGGTATCTGCGGAAAGCTGTTGAATCAAGGGGATTTCGGGCTGCATTTTACGCTCTGCTGATTATTTTAGAGATGTCAGAATTTAAAAACCATAAATAAGGAACCAAATAACATTTTAAGATATTAGATTCTGTAAATGTTCTGAGCAACAAAAGAGAAAACTCTGGTTAATAAAACACCTGCTTTCCAAACCATGGGCAACGTTCTGGCATCTTTCCCCAGAAACTCTAAGATTCCTGCCAATGTCACAAAAGGGGAAGGCACTGACCAAAAAATGTCCATAAAAGCCGTTTGAAAAGTATAAAGAGAATTTCCCGAAATAGTAAGGTGAACTTCAAGTGCCTGAAAATCTCTAAATCAGGCTCTCCTAAAACACTGCAAAGTCAAGGTAAACATTTCTAGTTTAAAAAAGATAGGGGAGGCTACCTTTTGGTTTGATGTTTTAATTTCAAGCTAAAATTGAAGGTAACAACCTTTAATATGTTCAAACATTCAGATTCCTAGAGAAAAGTGATATTTAAATGTAATATATGGAAATGATTAGGGCAACATTTAATTGAAAAGTGAAAGAAACTAAACTCAGAATAGGCCATTTTGGAAGGAAGACCAAAGAATTTTGGTTTCTCTTCATTTCTATCCTTCTCTCATACACTGAGCCCCATGGCTGGCATTTGAGGGGATACAAAGATGAATTTGCCTTTCAGCTCTTCCTCAGCGTTGAAGGGGAACCCCAAATCAAAATCACAAAACAAAAAGCCATCTTTTCTGGAAAACTGTCTTAAATACTAAAAGGCATTTCCAGTTCAAAATATAAAGGTAAACACTCTCACAGAGACTCAATTATTTGGGTAGAGACATGTGGTTAACATTTCCTAGCAAAGAAGCAAATGAGAAAAGGTCAAAGGCAAAAGTCAACTGAGAAGAGCTGCAACATCTCAGCAATTTACAAATTTAAAGGAGAGCAACAGTTTGAGGGTGAGGGATACACATACCACCTCCATTCATTATAAGCTGATTTAAGGGAAAATCTCTTGCTTCTCTGGGGTGAATACCACAATGTCTGTTCTCTGGTCATAACAGCAACTAAGTTGATTTAAAAAAGTATTCTCTCCCTCTTTTTTAGAGCAGTTCATTCATAATTACATGATTTCTCTTGAGTCTTGGTTTCCTTAAGATGTGTTTATTCTGCACATCTGCTGTCCCCATACCTGATTACACAAAGGTATCACAAAGAGCAAACCAACAGGTATAAAGAGACCAGCCCTCAAAACAGATCAAAGCAAACAGCCCGTGGAGTCCTTTGGAAATCTTGGCTGGCAGCTCTTGTAAATAAAAGTGCTTCTAAAGCAGAAAGCATTCAACTACCGTATTTATATAGGGCGTGATTGACAGGTCAGTTATTAACTTCATAAAAACACAGGCAATGTTAACTAGCAAGAATGTTTGTTCTAGCTGTTCTATCTGAAGGAAAATGAAATCCAAGATAGAATGGCTTGCTCTCTGTTTCTTTTAAGTATTTATTTTAGAACCATGCAGTATAAAAGAATGTTTTTTCAAGTCAGTGAACTTAAGCTATTTTGCTTACTGTTCTGGAATTTAAGTATGTTGTTATAATTCTTTAGAAAACAAATGTTACATTTACTAAAGGCAAATTCCAATGGTGCACCATGATCTCTTCAAGCCCTCAAAAAATTTTTATTCTATTGAATTACTAAAAGTAAAGAAATTTTACATTAATTAATCTTTTTCCCAGTAACTAAAGTATATGAAATTAGGGAAGGAAAGAACAAGATGGTTTCCTCTCAGTGCTCCAGACACAGGCATGTGCTCCTTAAATTGCTTATAGTAGCAAATCTAAAATTTGCCAGAAGCTGAGAATAAACTGATCTCTATTTTATTAGTTATTTTGAGAGCTTTTCTTTATTACTAATATATTCTACTATGTAAGATCATTTACAACAATATTATAAGGTAATATAATTTATTTTTAAAGTTATCTCAGAAAATCTCAGTTATATATTGATAGAAAATTCTGCAAAAGAACTAAAATCCACTTTTGCATGCAACAGTTTTCATCCCTGAGGCTTAATATGGTTAGCACCCACTCCCATCCCAGTGGGTAAAAACAAAAATGTCAGTCTATGTTTCTCCAACTTGAAGAGCAACTTCTGTAATAGTAGCTTTGAGCAACTATATAACAAAGGAATCTAAAACTTTTGCTTCATCCATCAATACTCTTACTCATGTATAAAACGAGTAACTTAAAAAAAAAAAAGTAACAAAAAAGAAGTAGGAGAAAAACAAGTTTTCTTTTTTTGAATCAATCAATGAATACTTTCAAGACTGGAATTGTAAAATGTTGGCATTCCTAGCCAAATAAATGCCTATGAAGTGGACTGGTATTTACGTGCATCTTTGTTTATGTGTGTTTAGTATCCTTGGGCCTCGGTTTTTTCCCATGTAAACTAATAAGTTTTGTTAAATGCCTCTTGAATGAAGTTAAGAAGGCTATTTGTTAGCAAAATGTATCACTCTCAGCAAAGGCTGTCATCACATGAGCTACATAACAAGCACAAGAACAAACCAAAATTCCCCAGAAAAATCTTGTTCATCAGTACATTTAATGTACCACAATCCCACTTCCTCCAGCATTCCTACAAACAACAGTCTTTCAGAACACAGAATTCTTATGAAATAAATACTCAGCCTTAGAACATGCCCTGGCCTCCTCCACTATCCACTCCTCCCGCTTCCCCCGCAGGACTATATTTTCAAACTAGAATATTTGTTTTGACAGACTTCTGCTTGCTTAATTCTCTGGCAAAAGATTTCTTGTGCACCCCTAGTCTGTAATGAATATTTTGCCAGAAATATGCAACTGTTGGCATGACAAGAATAAGGGGAAAAAACCCTGCAGGCAAAGACTTCCAGAATTGAAGATAAAAGCAGGTATATTTGGATGAAAAGAATCATTTCCCTTAACATATTATAATTTCCTCTTGTTTTCCCTGCTTCTCACTATCATGAGGAAAACCTTGATTTGGCAGTTTCACATACCTTCTCTACACTATGTGAAGCAATAGGAACTATTCTCTAATCTTGGTTTCTAATTAAAGAACTATTTATCCAAATGAAAAATGTAGGTTAGCTAATCCTACTCAAAGAGTAAATCTCCAAAACAATTCTTAATAATAGTTTATCAGGAAAATTAAAATCCATTGAACTTGTTTAATCCAGTGGAATACTTCCCTTTCATTATTTCTCAAGTTACATTTAAGGACTTAACACTCCAAAACTTAACAATGCAAGATGGCTCCACCTTCTCTGACTGAGTTCAGAAGGGCTGGGCGGGGTCTCACACAGCTCTCCTTGGAGAGCTCAGGGTGTGGGTGAAGTGCCTCCTTCTACAACTACCCAGATTCTTGGGAGGAAGAGCTCACAAAGTAGATTTTCTGCATGGGTGGATTCAGACACTTTCCAGAAAAACACAACACAATACTCACAGATCTTGAAAAGAACAAGCCTGTCCCAAAGAATATCAGATTACTAAAATACTCAGCGTCTGCTGAGGGATCCTCTTCCTTCATACATCATTTAAATACTGATGCTTCCCCAAGTCTACCCTAACCCCTCTGGGTGATCTTATTCACTTTCCTGGCATAAAATACCACCTACGGATGACTCCTTCATCTGGCCTATACCTCACTCCTATGCTCCAGACCCTATGTATCTGCCAAATAGATGTCATTTTGGATCTGCCATTGGATGTCCCCCAAGCATCTGAAAACACAAGGGCAAAACTGAACTTGGTATCTTCCCCCATCAGTCTGTTCCTCCTCCTAAATTCTCGCCGCTGTAAATGGCACCATTAGCCCCAGAATCTGTCTAAGCCACAAATCTGCTGCCATGCCACTGTTTCCTCTTCCCTGGCCCCCTTGTTTTTCATCAAGTCCTATCAAATCTACTGTCTTAGTATCTCTAATCAGTATCTGTCTCTCCTTCCTCCTTGCCTGCCTCATTTCCAACCTGAACTCATGCTCCTCTCTTCTCACCACTTGGTCCATCCAGAATTTCCCAAAGTATGTCCTATAAAACACAGCTCTTCAATGGATATTCTATTAAAAGGATTCCATGATTCAGTATTTTAAATGAGTAGTCAATGCTATGACTGGAGGGTCATAATGCATAGCAGTATATTAACGTCTTCAAGAAATTCTGAATTGAAAAAACATGTTCACACCAATCTTTCACTACCATCATCTGTCCTCCTGGTTCCCTCTGCCCCTATAGTTTTCTTCACTTGGTTAACTTCTACTCATCCTTCAAGCTCAGGCCCTGACTCTTACAGGAAGTTTTCCCTAACAGTCCCCACTCATCCCTACTCTGTGTCCACACCTCCTTGCACACCTCTGTATGAGAATATTCATGCTGCTAGCACACAGTTTGGGGTATGTCTACTCTACTTGATGCTGAGACCTTTGTGGGCAAAGACTTTGACTTATTTATCTCCTAATGTCCAGCGCACTACCTGGCACATAGCAGGTCAATATACCCTACTGAGTAAATGAATGCTTACAAGAGCTAATTGTATTGTGCATTTACTCTGTGCCAAGTACTCTCCTAATCTCCAGGCATGTATGAACTCACTCAATTGCACAAAAACCCTAAGAGATATTTTCCCCATTCGAGACATGAGGCAACTGAGGCAGAAAGGATAAATGTGTTTCATTATTCCTCCAATATGACCTTATTTTCTTATCTTCAGCAGGGTAAATGTGAGAAATTTTATTCTACTTCTAAGGAAACAGGATGTGATTAAACACCATGGGAATGCTGCTTGGCAGAACTTTGTTACTTTAAGAAATACTGTATATTATTTAACAAGAAAAAACTTTAAGGTAGTGCAAAAATAACTGAGCTAGAAGTTATATCTGAATTTGAACACCAGCTCTGCTTCACACTAGATATGAGACCACGTAGCAAAAAAATAATCCAAATTCCAAGTGTGCCATTTAGAAAAGGGACAATAATACTTACTGAGTAGAGGACACAGTGTGTAAAAGTCCTTTGTAGCACTTAAGGTTGGTATGCTGATGCTATTACCATCATGAACAGTACAATGGAACAGTGTTTACCTACCCACAGAGCAAATATTTAGGACTGATTACTAGGTATTTCTATTTTTATTTCCCTGTGGGTAAACTGTTCCAAATAATTGGAAAAGTTTTCAAATCTGCAGAGATTTCTCCTGAAAGTTGAGAAAATTTCTACTAAATTGAACCAATCAAACTACATCTGTTTTGAGGCTCACAGTATAAACTGGGAAATAAGAAAAATCATTGACTATTATTTTAAAAAGCTTGACAACAGTCTTAAAAATTTCAACAAAATTATGACTGCCACAACTGACTAAACTATCTACACTGTAGAGACTGTCTACACTCTTCTGTCACTAATGGAATCTTATATAATATAGCCAGTGCTCTCAGCCCTACAAACTATGAACAGCTCAGTAGATAAATCTCAATAAGCCTCCACATCAAACAGACTGGAAGAAATCAAAAGACCGCTGAGCTAAGCCAGACCAGGCTGATATTTTGGTTTATTGGTTAACTGTTATGCTTGGAAAGGCATAAAGCTTAATTGCGAGGCTTGAGGTGTATGTAAAAAATGCCTGACTTAAGTAAAAATACTGATCATAGCATCTGTCACTAGTTAAAATATGTGGAGATCTTTACCCAGGATATTTTTTGTCGTTTATATTTTAAATAAATGAAAATAGCCAGTCACACGGTGACTAAACATGAATCATTGTTTCAGCTTTTCGAGAATGCTTGGTGTAAATTAGGAGTAACACTGTTGTTAATCCAAGTCATGTGAAAGTTAAAAAGGGGAAAAATCTGGTTTAGTTTATGACTTCTTGTGGTATTAACCATAGGTTTTTGCACAAATATTAATGAATACAACACTTTGAAACACTATATGGAAAAGTGAAATCCAGTGGTGTTATTTGGATCTTTTTACCATTTTCTACTGAATAACTAACTCCATTTGGCTGAACAAGCAACAAAATTAAATATTTTTTAAAGGCCCTAAGAGAAAGTTCTCCAATAACGGGTCAGTAAAGCTTTTAGTGAAAGACTGAAAATGAGGTCCTCCTCACTGCATTGCCCTCGTTTTCACTGCTACCAAAGCTACTCAATTATACTCAATCAGTATTTACACAGCGCTTTAGGATGGGCAAAAAATTTAAAATACAATCCCCCACCACCTTAAGAACTTGGTATCTGAGAGCATACAACAATTCACAAGAAACAATATCAACACAAGAAAGAGATGGCATACAGAATCTGGGGCACACCAGGAAGATTCCTAAGGAAAGGAAGACCAAGTGCTGGGACGACCATTACCGCGTTTATTGCTCACAACTCTAGAAGCAGGTACTATTATCATCCCCATTTTATGACTGACCCTGAGATGAAGAAACTGAGGCCTGGAGGACTAAAATAATTTGCCCAAAGTCAGAGCCAAAAGTTAAGTCTAGGTCTGCCTATCTCAACATGCATTTTTAAAGCAACATCATCGTTGCCTACCTACTACATTAGGCAGATCCTAAATAAGGCACTGGGATACAAGGGAGCATGAGCCCCAGACCCTGCCCTCAAGCAAGCCAGTCAGGTCAGGGAAGATTTCCAAGAGGAAAAAAGCTTTAAGTTGAACCCAAAGGATGGGGGAAATCAGCATACTGTAAGCAAAAGAGGAGGGATAGGCATTGTAGGAGTAGAAAAAGCATGAACAAAAGCATCAAAAGGAAAAGCCTGACAAGTTCAAGGGAACAATAGGGAGACTGGCTTGATTAGAGTGTGTTTATTTGTTGGGGTGGGAGAAGTTAGCCAGCAGGGGCTTAATAAATATTTGTGCATTTGAATAATAGCAGATAAGGTGAAAAGGGCAGGTCCAACTAACAGAGGGCCTTGAAAGCTAAGCCGAAGAAAACACAATTAACCAACAAATAATGTGGACAAACCTGCAATCTCACTAGTAATAAAAACAATATAAATTGAAAAAACATGGAAATTTCCTACTCATATTCCCTTAAATGTGCATTAAAAAAAATAATTATTCTCATACTAGGAAGACAATACATAACTGGTAAATTTGTAAACTGATATAATCTTATTTTTTTAAAAAAGCTTGGTTATTAGTTTCATTGAATGTTTATATTCTTTAATCCAGCATTTTCGTTGCTGATAATTTATGCCCCTCAAAAATCCAAAAAAGCATGCCTCTCTCTGCATAAGAGAATATTCCCTGCATCAATTTTTATAATGTGGAAAATTAGATGGAATGTAATGCTCAATGATAAGCAGGCGGTTAAAACAAAAAAAGTTTCTTAGAAAGTGTTTTAAAAATGAAAAGGGCCAACTAGATGGGTACAACTTTAGACTGTACGCAACACAAAGCTAACAAAAATTCCTGAGTAACAAAAATCCCATGTCCTGGAAGGTGACATGGGAAAAAATGTTTTTCAAGAAATCTGACAATGGCCAGGTACGGATCACACCTGTAAACTTAGCACTATGGGATGCCGAGGCAGGCAGGTCACTTGAGCTCAGGAGTTCGAGGCCAGCATGGGCAACATGGCGAAACCCCATCTCTAACAATAACACAAAAATTAGCCAGGCGGGGTGGCACGCCTGTAGTCCCAGCAACTTGGGGGCTGAGGCAAGAGGATTGCTTGAATCCAGAAGGTCGAGGCAGCAGTGACCTGAGATCGCCCCACTGCACTCCATTCTGGGTGACACGGTGAGACCTTGTCTCAAAAAAAAGAAAGAAATCTGACAATATGTAAATAGAGTCTGAGGCCAGTTATACCCTTTGACACATAAATTACACCTAGGATAATCTACCTGTAGAAAATAACCCTACACATTAAAATATTTTATACGTAAAGATGCTCACCATACCATTACTAATAATATTAAAAACTAGCGGGGAAATGAAATATTTAATAGTAGTAGAATTATCAAGTAAACTATGATTTGTCCATTATAAGGAATGTTACTTAAGCACCTCTCAGAAGATGAATGATTATTTAACTACATGAAAAATGTCTCCTACAAGCGAAAAAGGGAGTATACAAAACTATGTGTATATAATAATTAACAATATACCTTATAAAACCTGAACACTCACGAATGGGAAAATGGAAGGAAAATACATCAAAATGCTAACAAAAATTGTATTTGGGTGACAAGAATAAGACTCTAACTTTTTCATATTCTCCATTATTTTAAATAAGCATATTTTACTTTTCAACCTAAAAGGAGGGAACAAAAGTGAAATGGATAGAGACAAGACCTAGCCTAGACCACAGCATAATCCATTCATCCACCTGGCTCTGGAAGACTCTGCAGTTTCACTAGACTTAGCTAACCTAAAAAATCAGCAGTGAACTGGTAGCAAGGAAAAGATAATCTCAGTTGAAGAATATTCATTTTGAATATAAGGAAACAGAGCTCATCTATGGGATGGGTACTGTTTATGGGGAGGACCTGAGGGGCAAAAGACTGACCAGAGTAAGAAAAAATAAATGTAGGAAAAGAGTTGGAGTCTATAGGCTTACGGAAACATACAGGTGTTTTTCTTCAATTCACATTTGGACTCAGGTCTCTAAATGTCTATGGTTCTCCTAAGTAAATATATCAAAAATTACAAATTTCAGGGGAATAGAGAATATTGCTCAATATTCATTTACCATCACCCCTCAAAATAAAAATATTGACAATTATATCACAGAGTATCTCTGATTATACAGAATACACATCTGGTTGGGCATGGTGGCTCACACCTATAATCCTAGCACTTTGAGAGACTGAGGCAGGAGGATCATTTGAGCCTAGGACTTTGAGACCAGCCTGGGCAATGTAGTGAGACTCTATCTCTACAAAATAACATGTTTCCTTTTGCTGTTTTGATTAAAGCAATTCTACAAAGTGTGATATTATACACAAGGCCCTGAAAAATCGTTAAACTTCGATTTAACAGGGATTGGGGGAAGAAAAGTTTCCAGAGAAAGAAACCTCCACAGAAAATGCCATGGATCTCATGGAATTTGATTTTCATGGGAAAGCCAACCTGTTTGGCAGTGCATGATGGCACAATTTTGAAGGTAGCCAGGGCTGAAAACAGAAACGATAAAAACAGGCAAGTATTTAAGAATGATATGTCCAGGTGTGGAAAGGCCACAACTTATAGTCACATGGCAATTGAAATACATTTTTCCAAAGACATAAATGCTATAAATGGTGGCAATGCAGATAGCCCACAGAAATTACTTACTTCACCATTGAAACACTATAATTTTACAACAAGGAAAAATTGAAACCTGTGCTACTATAATATTGATAACTAATCAAGACATCATTGAAAGAACCTCTTTTATTTCCTTGAAATGTTTGCTGAAGCTAAACGAAAAGTTGGCTTAATTAAAGCATGAAAGAGATGGAGATGATGACCTGGTGCTAGGTTTCTGCGGAAAGCTGGGCACTTGCCACTCTTAAAGGCCAGTGACAATGTGCTGTCAGTACATATAACTTTATTTCCAAATACAGCCACCTGTCACTTAACAACAGGGATATATTCTCAGAAATGTGTCATTAGACAATTGCATTGTAGTGTGAACATCACAGAGTATACTTATACAACCCTACATGGTATAACCCGTTACATACCTAGGCTATACGGTATAGCCTATTAGCCCTATGCTACAAACCTGTACAACATGTTATTATACTACATACTGTAGGCAACGCTAACACAGTAAGTATATGTGTATCTAAACATACTAAGCACAGAAAAAGAATAAAATATGCTATAAAAGATTTAAAAAACAACACACTTGTCTAGGGCAGTTAGCACGAATGGAGCCTGCAGGATTGGAAGTTGTTCTGGGGTGAGTGAGTGGTGAGTGAACATGAAGGCCTAGAACACTACTGTACACTACTGGAGACTTTATAAACACTGCATCCTAAGGCTACACTCAATTTATTTAAAAATTTTTTTCCTTCTTCAATGGTAAATTAATCTTAGCTTACTGTAACTTTTACTTTTTATAAACTTAAAATTTTTAACTTTCGATCTTTTGTAATAACAAAGGTTAAAACACAACACATTATTCAGCTGTACAAAAATATTTCCTTTCTTTATACACTTATTCTATAAGCTTTTCCTATTTTTAAAATTATTTTACTTTTTAAACTTGTTTGTTAAAAAGAAAACAGGAACATTAGCCTAGGCCTACACAGGTCAAGATCATCAATATCCCACCTCTACGTTCTGTTGCACTGAAAGGTCATCAGGAGCAATAACAAGCATGGAGCTGTTGTCTCCTATGAGAACGACGCCTTCTTCTGGATACCCCCGAAGGACCCGCCCGAGCCTGTTTTACGGTTAACATTTTTTTTTTAATAAGTAGGAGTACACTCTAAAATACCAATAAAAGATATATTATAGTAAATACATAAACCAGTAACATCATTGTTTTTTATCAAGTATCACATTATGGTACATAATTGTATTTTTTGAGACGGAGTCTCACTCTCGCCCAGGCTGGAGTGCAGTGGCGCGATCTTGGCTCACCGTAACCTCTGCCTCCCGGGCTCAAGCGATTCTCCTGCCTCAGCCTCCCGAGTAGCTGGGATTCCAGGCACCTGCCACCATACCCAGCTAATTTTTGTATTTTTAGTAGAGACGAGGTTTCACCATGTTGGCCAGGATGGTCTCAGACTCCTGACCTCAGGTGATCCACCCACCTCAGCCTCCCAGAGTGCTGGGATTACAGGCGTGGGCCACCACGCCTGGACCATGCTTGACTTTTATACAACTGACAGCACAGCAGAGGTAGGTTTGTTTACACCAGCATCACCACAAACATGTGACTAACATGCTGTGCTGAGACATCATAGGGGATAGGAATTTTTCAGCTCCACTATAATCTTATGGAACCATCATCATATATGTGATCTGCCATTGACTGAAATGTTATGTGGAGCATGACTGTACAGGTAGGAGAGGCATATCATCAATACTGCTCTGTGTTTGTCAACCATGACCTGAATCACTTACTGTCATACAGACAGAGCAAAAGAAGGAAGAAAGATACAGAAATAGGTGACATTTTCTCACCTTAATGGAAGAAGAAGTAAAGAGATGGGAATGAGTAAGGGGTTTAAAGAGGATGTGTGTTTTAAGAGTGTGAGAGTGAGCTGTGTTCCAGATACAATTACACAGCGGAGCTGAAGCGAAGAAATGGGAGGAGTGGAACATGCAGGCTCTTCCCCTGAGAGGAAAGGAGTTCACAGAGTACTGACAGCTTTCCACTTTGTTTTACAGTTATGTTTACAGCTGAGTTCAAGTGTTATCTCTCCTCCTCCACTGTTCTCCAAAGATTTTGACCATATTTTATAAATGTCGGTACTCCCCTCAGTGCTCAGATCCTTGAACCTAGCAAACGTCTGTGCTGAATGAATGATGAAGAAAAAAAGTGTTGAATCACCTAAGCAGGACACTAATCATAGATAATGGAACCAGTGGCACAGGAAGGCTTTGCTTATAGGGGGCAAAAGAGGGAATCAAGTGAATTAAAGGAGGAAAGTATGCAATTGACCATTTATATGTATCTAAATCAACTTCAGGTATTCAGATTTGAGTGATCATAGAGATAAAAAAAAGAAAGATGAAGATGTCTGAAAAGCATTAGATGCCTCTAGAATTGTACTTATAGAGTGGAAAATTCTAACCCTCCAAGATTTAGTAACCTGTTTCTTTCTCAAGAGAAGTTAGTCTGACCCCATCTTCTATTGAGCCTGAGTGGTCTGACCTGACCCAGATCGCCTCATAGACCACTTCTATGGAGGCAGTATGTGCTGAAAAAAAACATTTAGAGTTTAGAGGACAGAAAAGAAAGAAACCTAGCAGACAGAGAAAGAAAGAATGTTCAGGACAACTGGTCTAAGTTGAGTTCAGAGACCAAAAAGTTACATCAAAATACTTTGGTTCATAAATAAAAATAATTAAGTAATAATTCCAACAAATTTATAAAGACGGCTGGGCATGGTGGCTCACACCTGTAATCCCATTACTTTGGGAGGCTGAGGCAGGTGGATCACTTGAGCTCAGGAATTTGAGATCAGCCTGGGCAAATGGCGAAACCCTGTCTCTACAAAAAATACAAAAATTAGCCAGGCACGGTGGCATGCACGTGTAGCCCCAGCTACTTGGGAGGCTGAGGTGGCGGGAAGATGGCTTGAGCCCAGGAGGCAGAGGTTGCAGTGAGCCAAGGTTGTGCCACTACACTCCAGCCTGGGTGACAGAGCCAGGCCCTGTCTCAAAAACAAACAAACAAAAAAAATCAAAAAACCTAGAAAGACTATTCAACTTCACATTATTTGGCCTTACAAGAAGAAAATCAATGTTATAATACAGAGGTGAAATTCCAAAGTGAATTAGCGTTTATATTAAAAAACAATGTTAACATTCTGTTAGCTTGTTAAAAATTAGCTCTGAACCAGGGACACATTTCATATTGTAGTACAGCATTTTCTTGGTTAGGAACTGATTACATTCTATTCAGAATCTCTATTTTAACATTCTACAAAACTTTGTAAAGTCATGTGTAAAGACACAGACTTTGTTCCTGGGTGAAATTTTTATAATGCAAGCTGTTTACAGGAATGAATTTTATGGAACCATATATCCAGACACTTGCACTACTTCACATCTTTTAATAATTACATAAAGGAAAAATATATTTTCCTATTAAGCTAAAATACTACACATATAGTCTTATTTAAGTCACTGTTCTTAACACAAAAATTTTCAAAGCTTTTCAGATAGCCTAGAAGAATGCAGCGGCACACATCATTAGTTGCCTAATTAATATTTATTCGTCTAGCTCATCTTTCCTTTTAACAGAGTTGATTTTGGTTGGGTATTCACCCTTCTGAGTAGTCACGTGCTTTGGGGAGGACCAGCACCAACTTCAGACCTAACTGATGAATCCTGATTAGTCTAATCACAGTGGATCTATTTCCCTCACCAGGGATAAGCTGGGGCATGCTAAGATGTTAACTCTGGCCAAAAAGATATGAAGAAAAGTGTGTAGTGTGTGTGGAGGTGGGAACACGGGAACATAAAGAAGAGGAAATGTTGTTGCTCTTAAAAAGAAACAGAAATGCACAAGGCCACTGGGTTTTGTGCCTAGACAGTGCAGTGTCTGGATATGATGGCTGGAACTGATGCCATCTTGCAACCATGAAGGAAGCCTGCCTGGGGCTCAGGGCATCACATCAAGAATGGCACAGCAGAAACATGAAGGGAAATCCGAGTCTCTGATGATGTTTTCAACTTCAAAAGAATCAATCCTCTTTAAAACTTCCTGGTTATACATGGGATAGTAAGTTGTCTATATTTAAATTTTGATTTGGGTTTACTGTTACTTGCAGCCAAAAGCATTCTAGCTGCATAAGTCTGAATTATTTCAAGCCTCTGAGTAAATGTTAACAGATGGTGCTATTACTGTGGGGATTAGGAATGAAAACAACAGAGTAGGCTACTTAATTTACTAACAAGACTGTCTTTCAAAGCTGGTTACTATGTTATGTCCTTCTCCCTGTCCACACTCTTCACCAACCCCACAAACAGATACATATATCACAGTACTACAAGTTAGGTACTAATCTTGCTGATCAGTTCATCAACTGTATTATAGGCACTATCTTCCCCATACTAATGGTCAAGTTGTTGGGAAAATGGAAATTTCTTCTGACAAAATGGTAGAAGATTCTAACACAGAATATAAAGTTCACTCTCTCAAAGAGGCATTTTAATTATTATAGAATTTTTAAAGGTCTATAATTAGGAAATTTTCCTAGATTCAAATGTATTGACTCCTAGTACATGTAGGACACTATTTTACATTTTTATCTGACAACTTGGGATAATTTACAGTGTATTTAGCTGTAACTAAAACTAAGCCTTTCTGTTGCTGCCAAGATATATCTCAAATATATATCTTTCTCAAAGTAGATATATCTACTGCTCCTAATAATCAGAAACATGCCTTTCACCTGCCTTAATCAGTATCCCTACAGCAGTATTCCCCAAACTATTGGATGGAAAACAAAATGGCAATATATGTTCTTCGAGAGAGAGAGAGGAGAGAAGAGAGAGAATCTCCATGGTCAAATAATTTAGGGAAATGCTCATACTGCATGCTATATCCCACTCTTGAAGATTCTCAAAACACATTATATAGCACATTAAATGGTCTGAGAAACCTGTCATTATTTAATTCAGCATTTCTAGTCAGTGAATAACAGAAAAATCTATTTTTCACTAAATATCTCTTAATTTCTTGAAAAAAACTAGTATTCCTTAAAACATAGGACATATATTCCCCACTACTATAACTGCCACTCAATTTAGAAGTGGCACACAAAAACTAAACGCAGAAATAATCACACCAAGCTGTAACCATGTTTTAAAATCTACACAGAGAGCTACTTATTCATGAGCAACTCCCTTCCAAGGCCTTGCATCACATTCTCCATGCCCACCAGCCAGTGGTACAGAATGCAATCACCTTTCAAATAATTCCCAAAGCAATGATTTTATCACAGAATACTCTGATACAAAGACTTCTAAAGGAATCCTAATGTTCTGTAAAATTCAAACTCATCTCCCGACATGTCTGTTTCCCTCACTCACTGATAGTCTCAGAACCTAGTACAGTGCCTATGCAGACTAAGTGACCATGAATCCTTGCTCTAGGAATGAATGACTGAATGAACACTTCCATCATGTCCTCTCTTTCCTCATCTGATTCATCTTTTAATTCTTAGACATGTACAGTGTGTGTTCCAACTTCTACATCTCTGTTTATGTTACATGATCCCATATGCAACACCCTCTTCTCTACCTATTCAAATCCTGACCATCCTTTCAAGTCCAGATTCAACCCAGACTGCTACATGGAGACTGGCCTCATCCTCCTCTGACCTCTTATCCCCTGACAGTCAGTACCAGAGAGTTTGATACTCACATTTCCTAAACTAGTTTCCACGTTGGTCTTACGTCTCAGTAAATGGCAAACTCCTTGAAATCTCAGACATGTTATAAACTACTTTTGTACATACTAGGATGCCAAGGTACATAAGGAGTATTCAATGGAAAAATTAAGAGTATATTTTATTTAAAAGTTCAATGTATAACAATAGCTGGAAATTCCTGAAATTTCCAAACTGTACATTACTAAAATCAATAGTTACAAGGACCAAGTTCTGAATAAAGAAATATTATCCAAGTTCTAAAGAAACTGTTCCCTTTGGCTTTAACCTCTTTGACTCCATTTTCTCATTTGGAAAATAGTTCTGTGGTGTTTCTCTACAGGTACTGAATGAGCAAGAAATACTGTTTGTAAACCCCCTGATAAATGAAGACTTTATCTCATAGTCCTAGAAGCAATCCTGACGTCTTAAATTATGTAATCCTGGTATTACATTATATTAGTCTGGCTCATATAAAATGTAAGCTACAAAAATACCAAAGCTAAGAAAAAATATTTACTCATGCTTTTACTAAGATGCAGAAAGAGGATGCATGCATTGCCAAAATTCCATAGAACATGCTCAAACTAAAGCAACAATGTCTTAGTTATGAAAGAAGGCAATGGCCTGAAGCAGTACTTAGAAATAAAGATTACTTGGTCCACGTAAGAGTCAACATTTAAGAACACAATGACTAATTCCTACTTCAAGTTCATGAAAACATTTCTTTTTAAGAACTTCTTTTCAGTTAAAAACTTTATTTGTGGTTTTCCTACTTGTAATCTATGAACCTAAGAATGAACAAAAACTTGAACATGAAACTCTCTAGTAGGCCAAAGTGTCAGTATAGACTTAATTCTGACTTTAGGAACATCTCAACCAGGGTTACACAAAACTTGTACTTTACCTCTCAGTCTCCAAAAAAAATCATTTATCTACTCTGCCTAAAGAGTAGATAAATGATTGAATGTTCATTCTACAAACAACTCTGGAAAATGCATGAATGACACTCCAGACTATATCAAAACACTGGAGCTCTTTACTTTCAAATCATTCATATTTATAACCCAAGATAATTAAAGTACCTCTTTAAGAAAATCAACTTCATATTTTAAACTAGAATCATCTGAATCCAAACTAGTATTATTGTTGCTAACAGAAACTTCATTTCTAAATAATCGGCTGATTTTTTTAAATGTTCTAGTTGAGCTTATTGTGAACTAAAAATAACCATTAAATTCTATCACCAGCACTACCTCTGTGGCCTTGCACAAAATGCTTAACTTTTCTGCACCTCAGTTTTCAGATCTGCAAAATGAGAATGAGACTGGATGACTTCCTAGGTCCTCTTAAAGATAAAAACAAATAATAATAATGGTTATTAGTATCATTTTAATTGAAGATATCAATGAAAGATATAAGCACAGACTCTAAACAAGTTTAAGTCTAGAGAAATCACATCATAAGCAAGAATTGTCATAAACCTCAAAATCCTCTATCAATAGCACCAAACTATTATCAAATATAAGAGTTTTATAGAGACAAATGTTAAAAAAAAAAAAGTTAACTTCTTGCTAGCAACATTGATATCCTTACTGGGGTAATTTCATTCATTCTCTACTTTCTAACCAGAAAACTAGGATTTCTACCTTCGTAGTTTTACGACATTCCTGGTTAATATTAGAAACCTTGAGTCTTGCTCCTCCCTCACCTCTGTCTACATGAGAACAGTGAGGGGCTCATTGAGGTAAATAACATTCATGCACCAGAAAGTACACAATCCTTATTGTCTTTCATCATCCAGATAAAGAATCTTAAAGTTAACTCAAAACAAAATTCCCCTCTGGTCCGCTCCTACCTTTCCTGCTAAAATCAACCTACCATGTGGGAGATTTGAGATTATTGGGCAACATTCAGACTTTGGGTGAAGTGGCTAATTTCCCAGAGTCTGACAAAATAAAATCTAAAGCCAACTCCAAAAAGGTGACACCCTGCCCATGTGGGAATCCGTTGTTTGGTGTGTAACAGGATGTGCTTCGCAGATGAACTCACTTTGTGTTCTAGTTCTGCCACTTTCTGGCTGTATGGCCACAGGCAAGTAGCTAAACCTCATGAGCCTTAGGTTCCTCTTCTGTGAAACGAGAATGACACCACCTACCTCACAGAGCTGCAATCCCGGCTAAGTTAGACACGTACAAATGGTCTGGCATGGCCCACGCACTAAAGAAATGTTACCTTCCTTCACAACTTCTCCTGTCTTTCTATACAACTGAACAGAGACTCCACTACCACAGATAACTGCCATATTCTTCATCAGACTCGGAGTCCCCTAGGGCAGAGAGTATTTCTGATTTATCTTTGGATCCCAGTAACTAGCAGAAGGCCTGACCCAGAGTAAAAACACAATAAATGCTTGTTCAGTGGAGAAAATTAGAACTGTTTGGGTTTGAGGATGTTAATATTACCTTGGCTGCACATGCCTGTAATCCTAGCACTTTGGGAGGCCAAGGCAGGCAGATCAAAAGGTCAGGAGTTCAAGACTAGTCTGGTCAACATAGTGAAAACCCCATCTCTACTAAAAAAAAAAAATTGCAAAAAATTAGCCAGGTGTGGTAGAGTGTGCCTGTAATCCCAGCTACTCAGGAAGCTGAGGCAGGAAAATCACGTGAACCCGGGAGGTGGAGGTTGCAGTGAGTTGAGATCCTGCCACTGCAGTCCAGCCCAGGCAACAGTGCGAGACTCCATCTCGGGATTAAAAAAAAAAAATTACCCTGGCCACAGTCAACAGAAAATTCTGTTTTTCAATTTGGCCAAATAGGGCTTGCTACAAGCTACTATGTAGTTCAAAGCAAATAAGCTATTCTGAATTCTAATAATTACATTCTCTAAAATATGAAAACCCAACTGCCCTGCAGCTTTCAATTTTAGTTTTGAGAATTCAATTCTTTCCCAAACAATAGAGTGGGTAACCACAGAAACTTGTGGAATCTCTTTTCCTAGAAAACATGAAGAACAGGAGAGAAGCCAGTCTGTCTGGAAACTGCTTCAAAATCTCTCTATAAGCAGGATGCTGGACTGGATTAGATGCCCCTTGAAGGATCCTTCCAGACCTACACACCACTAAAATGTTAAGAAAAATATCTAAAATAATTCTCTATCACTTATACCCTGGAAAATAAAACAAATACAATTTAACATCTCCCAACATAGTCACTAGAAATAATTTTACTTGCATCTTCCCATGATTTTAGAAACACATTTTCTTCTTAAATTGTACTAAATTATCCTAAGCTATTAATTTGAATATGAGCTCTCTTTAATAAGATAGAACAGAGATTGTACTTAACAAAGGAAACAAGACTATTATTTTGTTCCTCTTTCAATCTGCCTGTTTCCATGTACCCCAAATCTACTCATTTCCCAAAGCCTTGTAAAAAATACTACTTCCCCCCAACATATACTCCACTCAATTCTCCTGTTTATAAATTTCTAATGTGTTCATTACTCATACCACATTGTACAGGTGATTTTTATATGGTGTCTCTTATTTGTATCTGACTCACATGTAACAAGTTTTGTCTTCCTAACTGAACTGTAAACTCCTTGAGTAAGATTCAAGTTTTATATTCCTCATGTACTCCCCTATTATGTTAATACTGAGTTCATAAGTGCTTTCAAGTTCTCATTGGCTCACTGATTTAAGGTGGAGAGAGTGTGCAAAAGCTAGATGACGCTGTACATTAAGCACCTGTATGAAGCTTTGGCAAAGCAGGCACTCTAAGAAGTCAAAAATAAACCTTTTCTGATTGCTACATATTGACATGTGTCATTTAGCTAGGACTCACAGGTGAAAGTTAATACACACAGGTGCTAAAGGGAAAGACCTAGAGCTAAGCGCCATATTAGTTTAGCTCCTGTCCTATAAAAAATGAGGAGCTATGAAGGTGAGCCCACTCACATGGAGATGGAGACTAAGAAAGCATGCATATTGCACAGGTTGCAGAGCTTTGCTGGTTCTGATTTTACATAGAATCAGTTCTTCATTCTGTCAAGACAAGTCAGGCAACAATAAACAGAAAGGAAAAGAGTTTTAAAAATTAAAATGTAATAACATTATTTTAAAAGCACAAGTGAAACTTGTGTTTTCTCATTCTTTAAAATGCAAAAAAAAAAACATCTAAAATAAGACTAATGGGTGTAAAAATTCAGTCATTACAAGTACACTCTACACACTTAAAAAGGATCCTCTGCTCCTCTGCTTCTTGTCTCTACTATGCAGCAGGGACTGTTCTGTGGCACTGGGAATATATCATTTTACCAAACTTACAATGCCAGTAACATTATGTAAAGCTTTACTTTAGTATTTTAAAGACACAAAAGACCTCAGGGATATTCCAAACCTTATTTTACAGAGAAGAAAACCAAAGCCTGGAGAGGTTGGCTATCTTGTCTCAGTGGATTATAGTGGTTATATTGTAACAAACGTAGGAGTAGAAACCAGATTTCTTATTTCTCCTCTAGTAACAAAATTTACTTATTCATTAGGCAATTATTCCTATATGCCTTCTATATGCCAGATACTATGCTAGGCTCTGAGAACCCAAGAATGGTTAAGACACTGACCTTCTCCTCAAAAAGCATGGTCTTAAAAGCAAGACAATCAGATGAGTACAATCATAGAAGTGGTAACAGAAAGAAAAACCAAACTATATCTCTAATCGCCTAGGATTTCCAATATTTTAAAGAAAATGAACTTCTAATAGTTTGTTTTATCCTCACAATAGCCCTAGCAGTACACAGCACACATCTTATTATTCCTGGTACACAGATGGAGAAACTGAAGTGCAAAGCGGATAAGGGGGCCTATTAAGTTCATCTCCAGTGGCAGTAAAATGCCTAGAAACCAGGTTTGTTTACTTCAAGTTAGACCTTTATTTCCCATTAGATGGAAAAAGCAGATGTTCTTTTTATGTTCAGATCCCTCTGACCAAGAACACACATTTCCAAATTGCGAGCAGGACAATCTATGGTTGTGAAAGGAAACAACTGACTTGTGAGGTGTGTCACCAGCTGAGGTTAGTTACCCAATCGGTAAGTAACCAACCAAGACATCATTATTACTAGCCTTTTTAAAGTGCCCATTACGTACACAGAACAGATGAAAAAGGTCCTTCCTTCAGGAAGTTAATATTGTAAGGAACAGGCATATACACATTTCAACAAAAAGTGACATAATTAAACAAACTACAACTAAAAGAACCATTACAAGCAACTGCAAATTTAAGACACTAAAGGTTCTGCAAAGCAAACCTAATGGGAGCTGCCAAGAAATATATCTTCATGGGTTAAACAGGGAACAGAAGCCTTGTACGCATAATGGTCCATACCGATCTTCAGATTACTAAAATTAAAAGCTCTCACCAAAAACGTTCTTCACATTTAAAAACTTAACTGTCTCATTCCTTTTTTCTAGAAACCTTTTTAAAAAAATTAAAATTGTATGGTGTTACTGCCATATTCTTCTACTCTCAGATACAACCTAAATGAGGTTTTCTCATTTTCTGATCATTTTCTCCTACACATAGTAAAATTTATATGTATTTATACATACATTCAATAATCACTTCATAAAAAACAAAAAAAATTCTTCAAGTTCAGTTTTAAACATTAATTTTACTTGTTTGATCACTTCATATCATATTTTATTTATACCGTGTTTATCAAGGCCTTATAACATGACCCAACTGTTTTAAACTATGGCACACTGGAGAATTATTAACAAAATAGACAAAGCTAAGGAGAAACAAATATTAGTGATTTCAAGTTAGTGACAGAAAGAATATCTTTAAGAACAGACTAAAAAATAAAAATTATAATCATCCTTCCAAAAGAGTAATGTTTTATTTATTTAAAAAATATTACTCAGTTAAAAAAAAATTGAAAAGCTCTCTGGTATCACCCGAACATGCTCAAGGGATTTATACTTACAGCCAGTTACCTTCCTTTTAAATATCTGGTGAATGTTACAGGGTGACAAGAAGTAATTTAAATGACAATTCGGAAATACCTCCGTAGGTTTCATTAGAATTATCACCAGTACATCACAAAATGATTTCCTATTTTTTTAATTCCTAAGATTTAGTTCCATCACACAAAAATGCATTTCAATAAACATTAGCTTAAAACTTACATATGAAGCATAATGACTTTTTTAGTTAAGAAGGGAATAAGGCTTTGAATATAACTCTAGATCTTCAAGAGAAAGACCACTGGGCCAAACTGGATCCTAAATAAAATTAAGGAAGTAATTAAACGTGCAGCAACAGTGACATCTAGTGTTAGCAATTGCAAGCCAATTAGATTACTATTAAATCCTCTTAAGTGCTAAAGAACAACTATTCAAAGCTTTTCTTCTTTAAAAACAGACAGATCTTGTGCATTTTTATCTAAAAACTACCCAAAATCAAAATGGTTCCACAGGTTTCTTTCCAGGCATAACAAAAAAGCTGTTTTGTTAAGACAAAAACAAATTAGAGGGTAAACATAAAACTAAAGACCAAAAGTAAAAAGCACTGTTTATTACTTGTAGTTAACACCTATAGGTGTTCCTCTTAGTACCAGAGTTTAATGCAAAGGTAATCTGAGAGATGTTCTAATGAGAGGATCATAAACATTTAAACTTCCACCTATAAAATTAAAGATATTATACAAGCTAGGATAATACATACAAGTAAAGTTAGGACATTTCAGGAATACTTAAAGAAGATGCAATTTAAAAAAAAACAAAAAACAAACTAGCTTTGCACAGAGAAACAGGCTCTACATTTCACCCCTTGCTACCTTGCTAAATTTTTGTTGCTTTGAAAGGTCCACTTACTGATATTTTTTGCCCAAGGGTTTATAACTTGGCAGCATAGGCTAATTCATTATAGTATTTTTATAGTCTTATGATCTAGATGAATCTGTAATAGCAGGCACAATTTCAAAAATTGTTTTTGGCCAGGACAATATTGTATTTTTAAAAAAAGTAAAGTCAGCCTTAAATGGAGCTTACCTATTTGTTTTGGAAAGTTCATCCTTTGCCCTTTTAACTCCAAAAATTCTTGTGATCAAGGCACTAAAGAGAAGTGTGGATGAATTTCGCACCTAATATACAAATGAAAACACAATAAGGGTTAAATATTCTTGGCATGAAACCAACATTTACAATATTCAAACTAGATGATTCAAAATCATCTAACTGGCTAGTATGAGGCTAAAAAGATATGTCTGTGTTCATAAAATAATTTTTAAAAAAACTTTACTTAATGTAATCTATTCAACGACTTAAATTGAGCTCTACAACCCAATCACATGCACAAACATAGCCTTTCCCCATATTTCTAATATTATCATCAACAGTTTTCATTATATCTCTGCACTTGGAGCATCAAATAATACTTCTTTCTTAAAAATTCATTTTTCCATATTCTTCCTGACAATGAAAATCCCAGTAAAACCTCAGCTCTTTCCACTTATTTTCTGAAATCCTTTTACCTATGAGAAAATACTTATAAAATCTAACTTCAAAGAACCAGGCACAGTGACTTACACCTATAATCCCAGCTACTTGGGAGGCTAAAGTGGAAGGAGTGCTTGAGGCCAGGAGTTTGAGACCTTTGGGCAATATAGTGAGACCCCACCTCAAAAAATATATATATTTTTTTTTAAGAGGTTTTTTTTTTTTTTTTTAGAGCCATGGCACATGCCTGTAGTCCCACATAGTCAGGAGGCTGAGGCAGGAGGATTGCTTAAGCCTAGGAGTTTAAGGCTGCAGAAAGCTATGACTGTGCCACTGTGCTTCAGCCTGGGCAAGAGAGTGAGAACCTGTCTTTAAAAAAACAAAAACAAAATCCAAAAATCCTAACTTCAAAGAATCCAGGTAATTAATATGGCCAAGAAAATAGTTAACATCCAAAATGTTGCTTATCAGCTTCACAATGCAAGTAACTTATCAAGTAATTTCAATACTGAAATTATCTGATAACTTAGTAAAGATAAGAGGCAGGAATTATCATGAATAAACACAAATTATTTCTCCAAGATGATAATAATCTTTTCCCTATCTTTTCCCAACCAATGTGTCAAGATGCTTTGGAAGATCATAAAAGGGTCTTGACTTTCGGCACTACAGGCTTCCTCAATTACTCTGTCAAATCAGTGTAGAGATGTATATGTACTCACTTTGCTACAGTGTGTAAGGCCCTATACCAGCACCATGGATAAGATCCAGAAACAGAAAACACATATTTACTGATATTACAGACCTTATACTCTAAGTAAGTGACATAACCATATGGTGTGTTAAACAGCAATGTAAGTAGAAAGATCACTAAAAGTAACAATGTTAAGATTTAGAAAACAGCTTCCTGAAAGCGCTGCCCTTAGAGTCACAAGCTCAAATGCCCACAGGAACAGTGAGCAACAGGGGCAGCAATGTACTTTGTCTAATGCAATCAGTGTCAGCTGAGTTGCTGCCATGGGGAAATATAAGTTCAGTTTTGCCAGATCTTCTGCTTTTTCAAGAGAAGCCAGAAATCCTGGTTTTTATGTGAAATCTATTTTGAAATGCTGGCAGGAAATTAAAGGAAAAAAAACCACAAAACTCACCATGAAAGCCAAATAAAACAGTGGTGGGCTAGTTTGTCCAACTGGCCACCAGTCTGTAATCTCTCCTCTAGAAACCAAGAACTGACTCAAGTCATGCATGGTAACCATAGAAGTAAACTTTACAGATATACTGGCATAATTCATACCAAAGCTTCAATAAAACCCCAAAACTGAAAAGATCCACTTATGTTCATTCAAGAGTCATCAAACATCCATGGAGGCCCTACTATGTGCCCTGCCTAATTTAATCTCCAAACAACAAATCAATCCATGCTGTTACTTTATCAATATAATCTCTGCCCTCGTTCAGGTCTGGATTATCTTCTACCTGATCTAGTGAGGTAGTTTCCAAAGACTTTTAGGTCTAAGATGACTTGGTAAAGACATCTGGGACCTTCTCTCCTCTTAGAAATCACACAAAAACACAAAAAGAAAAGGAAAACAGAAACACACACTCCATCTTGCCCTAAGCCATACTTTCTGACAAAGGCTGCCAGATGCAGTAAAATTAAAACAGGAGTGCCTGGAGATGTTGAGAAATGCACACCTTCAACAAAACTGTAGAGGACCATTTTACAAAGTGAATGGGCACCCTCAGAAACAAAACTCCTCTGATTCAACAGACTGATGGCAGGAGACACATGATGTCTTTTTAGTAATATTAAGATGGACCAGATGGTTCCAATCCTATCTGCCTGACCCATCCTGATATGGTCTGAATGTTTGTGTTCCCCCAAAATTCCTATGTTGAAATTCTAACCTCCAAGGCGTTAGGTGGTGGAGGCCTTTGGGAAATAATTAAGTCATAGGGGTAGAGCTCTCATGAATGGGATTAGTGCCCTTATAAAAGAGACCCCAGTGAGCTGCCTCACTTCTTCCACCATGTGAGGACGCGGCTAAAAGGTGCCATCTATGATCAGAAAGTAGGCCTTCACCAGACACTGAATCTGCCAGCATCCTGATCTTGGACTTCCCAGCCTCTAAACTGTGAGGCATAAATTTGTGGTATTTTGTTATAACAGCCCAAAGGGACTAAGATATCCCTTATAAAGTGTCCTCATTAGCAATCAGTGATGATCATTATCTTTTCCACTAGGTGTAGCAAAATCACGATATTCTATAGGCCTTCTGCATTAATCATTTACATCCTCAGAAAAACTTTTTTTTTTAAAAGCTTTTCCTCATCTGCTATTTGGTTACCCTGTTCATAAGTTAGTAAATAATTATTTCCATATATTGACCGTTTTAAGAATAATTAGTTCATGCCATACCAACCTCCAAACATGACTGAATGATTTTGTTTTAAAAACATTTTTAAATTACTTTTTAAAATTGAGGTATATCATGCATCATAAAATTTACTATTTTAAAGGATGCTATTCAGTGGTTTTTTACCATATTCACAAAATGTGAAGCTATCACAATTAAATTCCACAATATTTTCATTACCTCAAAATGAAACTTGGGAGCCGTTAAGTCGTCACTCCCTATTCTCCTGCAGTAGGAAAGCACAATCTACTTTCTGCCTCTATAAACTTGCCTTTTCTGGATACTTCATATACATGGGATCACATATGTGGCCTTTTATGTTTGGTTTCTTTCACTTAGCATAATGTTCTCAAGGTTCCCCCACGCTGTAGCATGTATCAGTATGATATTCCTTTTTACAGCTGAGTAACATCCCACTGTATACATATACCATATTTTAAAAATCTGTTCTTCATTTGATGGACATTTGGGCTATTTCCAATTTGGAATATTATGAATAATTTTGCTAAGAATATTCATGTACAAGTTTTTGCGTGAACATGTTTTCATTTCTCATGGCTATATACCTAGAAGTGGTATAGATTGGTCATACAGTAACTCTATGTTTAACCTTCAAAAGAACTGCCAAAGTGGTTGCACCATTTCATAGTCTCACTAGCAATGTACAAGGGTTCTGATTTCACCAGTTCTCCAATTTCTCCACATCCTCCCCAATACTAGTTATTTTCCATGAATTTTATTTTAGTGGGCATGGAATGGTAACTCATTGTAGCATTTCCCTAATGACTAATGATGTTAAGCATCTTCTTGTGTGCTTATTGGCCATCTGCCTAACTTTTTTGGAGATACATATTATTTGTCCATTTTAAAATTGGGTTGTTGTTTATTATTGAGTTCTGGACACTCCACTCTTATCAGATATATAATTTGCAAATATTTTCTCCCATTCTGTGGGTTGTCTTTATACTTTCTTGATTGTGTCCTTTGAAAAATATTTTTTTTTCTTGATGCTGGTTAAGTTTTATTTAAAAAAACAATTTTTTTTTTTTTTTTTTTAAACTTAGCGACAGCTTCATGCTCTGTTGCCCAGGATGGAGTGCAGTGGTGTAATCATAGCTCACTGCAGCCTTGAATTCCTGGGGTCAAACAATCCTCCAGCCTCAGCCTTCTGAGTAGCTGGGACTACAGCTGCATGCCACTATGCCCAGCCATCTGATTTTGTTCAAGTCCAATTTATCAATTTTTTTCGTTGCTTGTACCTTAGGTGTCATATCTAACTAAATGTTACCTAATCCAAGGCACAAAGATTTACACAGGTCCTCTTGTAAAAGTTTTATAGTTTTAGCTTTTACATTTAGGTTTTTAATACATTTCGAGTCATCTGAATATGGTATGAGATGGGGATCACATTCATTCTTTTGCATGTGGATATCCAGTTGCCCAGTACCATTTGTTGAAGGTTATTCTTTCTCCACTGAATTGTCTTGGCACCTTTGTTTATTAAATGTGGAGGTTTATTTCTGTACAATCAATCCTAATCTGCTGATGTATATGCCTATCCTTGATCTGCAAAAAAAAAAAAAAAAAAAAAAGCCAGAAGGGATTTAACAGAGGTTGTGCTGAATCTATAGATTAATTTGGAGAATATGTCATGTTAACAACAGTGAGTCTTCCAGTGATGAACACAGGAGATCTTTCCATTTATTTAGGCCTATAATTTCCTCAAAAAATGTTTGAAAATTTTCAGTGAACAACTCTTGCAGTTCCTTTGCTAAATTTATTCCTAAGTATTTGATTCTTTTTGATGCTATTATAAATGAAACTGTCTTCTTAATTTCATTTTTAGATTTTTCATTGCTAGTGTACAATTTCTGTATGATGACCTTGTGCCCTGAAACCTTGCTAATAGACAAGCTTTAATTTGCGTGTGTGTGGATTCCTTAGGATTTTCTATATTTAAGATCATGTTATCAGAAAATAGGGATAGTTTTGCACCTTCCTTTACAAACTGGGTAACTTTTATTTTTTATTCTTCTCTAGTTGGCCTACTAGGACCTCCAGTACAGTGTTGAATATGAGTGACGAGAGTGGATTTCCTTGTCTTGTTCCTGTTTAGAGAGAAAGTTTTCAGTCTTTTACCATCAAGTATACTGTTGGCTATGGATTTTCCATTGAGGTTGAGAAATTTCCCTTCCATTCTTAGTTTCTTTTCACATAAAACAGCACTGGATTTTGTCAAATGCCTCTTCTGTATCTGCTTAATCACGTGGTTTTTGTTCTTTAGTCTATTCACATGGTATATTACATTACAATGGTCCTTCTCATCTGCAGTTTTGCTTTCTGTGGTTTCAGTTACCTGTGGTATAGTACACTAAGGTATTTTGAGAGAGATCACATTCACTTAACTTTTATTATGGTCTATTGTTATAATTGTTATCTCTTATGATCTCTAATTTATAAATTAAACTTTATCACAGGTATGTATGTATAGGAAAAAGCATAATCTATAGGGTTTAGTACTAACCACGGTTTCAGGCATCCACTGGGGGTCTTGGAATATATCCTCCTCAAATTTGAGGAGGCGACTACTGTAATTGATTTTTGTAGGTTGAAAAATACATACTCTGTTTTAGAACTGTGTAAGTCATACAGAAGAACATTTAAAAGACTTATTGTAAATATAGAGCAAAATAACTAGCATGAAAGCCTACTTTCTACTTAAGACAGAAGAGTGTCCCTTAGATTTCTGTGTGATAGTATGAATGGTTCAAGGATATCTGTTTCAGGTATTGCTTTTTATGTTTTAGTATTTCATCCATATTTTCTGTTCCATCCACTATAAATAAAGTTAATGAGGAGACTGAAGTAGACAAAGAAATGAGAAAGAGGTTATGACTAACAAACTGCATTATCGACTCTTAATTCACTGACAATAAATGCTAATATGAATCATTGATAGCAATCTTAATATGAGTAATACAAAAGGTCATTAACAGGGCTAATGTATTTTGAAAAATTCATAGCTAATGTATTTTGAAAAATTCATAGTAGTAATGGCAATAAAAACATGTCCCTTTTTGGAAGGATGGATGGAAAACATTAGGTTGATGCAAAAGTAACCGCAGTTATTGCCATTAATAAGTAAAAAGGAGAGCAAAGACAGAAAAGGGTAAGTAGTAGTAAAGTTAAAAATGGAGAAATGATAATAGTTGTAATGAACCACGAAATGATGCTGTGGTCAACAATGGACCACATATTTAATGATCATCTCATATGATTATAATACCGTATTTTTACTGTACTTTTTCTATGTTTAGATATCCAAATAATTATTACTGTGTTACAACTGCCCACATACTCAGCATGGTAGCATACTCAGTATAGGAGCATGCTGTACAGTTTGTAGCCTAGGAATAATAGGCTATATCATACAGCCTAGGGGTGGAGTAGGCCATACATCTAGGTTTGCGCATGTATACGACATGATGTTCACACGACAATGAAATCCCCAAACAACAGATTTCTCAGAATGAATTCCTGTCATTAATTAATGCATGATTTTAATCCCAGCTAAAATCCATCCTTCTCAGAAGGGAAACACTTCCTGCTCCTGACCTCCTTCTCCATCAAGCCCTGAATATATGGTTGATAGGAACCTGGAATTCGACTGCAAACAACTGTTATCAAAATTTTTCTCTTCTATTCACAGAGTGTATAACTGTTTCTTTCCTTTCTTGCATGAAAAAGCTTTCATGTAGACTTGTTTAAGATACAGAAGAGGCTGGGTACAGTGGCTCACGCCTGTAATCCCAGCACTTTGGGAGGCCGAGGAAGATGGATCACTTGAGGTCAGGAGTTCGAGACCAGCCTGGCCAACAGGGTGAAACCCCATCTCTACTAAAAATACATCTGTAAAATGAGGATTATAACAGAGCCTACCTGGATAACAGAACCTACTAAGATAATTGATGCAATGTAAATTATGCCAGGTACATGAGAAATACTCAATAAGACAGCCATTATTATGATTATGTGTAATATATCCTTGTATTTCTAGTGCTTAATATAACATCTACAATATATTAAGTAGATATGTCTAATGCCGAAAATATTTACATAATACATTTCTCTGTATTTTAAAAATGCTTACTAGGTAGCAAAGTTTGAGAGATCTGTACGGTTTCAATACAAAAGACTAAGGAATCTGTAAAAACAAATTAAATATATACATGAATGCTTTCTCAAAAATGTTTCTTTACTGCAAGTTAAAATTAAGTTCATTTTACATGTGTGTTTTCCCTAACTTATTAGGAAAAACAATTAAGTCAAAAGTACAGATGTAGCCAGCTTTAAGCACAGTTATATTCCTAAGAGGATGTGTACAAATCAAAGTTCTGCAAATCAAACCATATTTCGCATGCACTAAGGAAAAATTACACTTAAAATCACTTCAACAGAGAATGCTTTTGTAAATTGCTTTTGTAAGTGAATACTTCTTCACATCCATTAAGTAGGTTGACTTATAAATTTTATCTTAGACTTTTATACAGCAGAAAATATAACCACTGATAATATTAAGTAACAGTGTTGATCATTATAGCTATGATTATTTATTTCCTCTAGCAAAGCAAACTAAATAGAAATGTTTCCTTCATAAAGTGTTAAAAAGGAAGATCCCAAGAAATGAAATTATTAGTATTATGAAATTAGAAAGAAAATAAAAGCACTTATATATATTTATGTAGCCTTTTGTGGATATGTATGCATACATGTACTATGCACATGTAAAGCCCACACATAAAGAAAGAGAAAGAAAATGAATCAGAATGCTTATATCTGTATGGTAATTTAATAGGTGACTTTTACCATTTTTATTATGCTTTCCTTTATTTTCTCTTTTTTTTTTTTT
>NW_012114599.1:5689988-5714443 GCF_000951035.1 Colobus angolensis palliatus | reverse complement strand
CACCATGTTAGCCAGGATGGTCTCGATCTCCTGACCTCGTGATCCACCCGCCTCGGCCTCCCAAAGTGCTGGGATTACAGGCTTGAGCCACCGCGTCCAGCCTGCTTTTATTTTCAAAATTTCTGCAGTGCACATGTATTACTGTTTAGGGTCTCAAAAAATAGTCTTTTCAAAAAAAAATGAATCACTCATTTCTGATAGTTTCAATTTTACTAAAAAGTTGGACGAATCACCAGGCTTCACTCTCTGAAAGTCCTTTCATAGAAAATATTTCTTGGTTCATCTGGAACTAATGGCTTGAAGAAAGCAATATTGGTATTTCTGATAATCACTTTTATGATCTCCAGTATTCCTGATGGTCAAGCCACAGTCCTACCTCTCTGACTCTACTGACATCATAAAGGCATTGCTCTACTTCCTGTAAGTGTAAAAGGTAAAGTCTGTGACCTCAAGAGTAGTTATGCAACGCTCTTAGACAGAATTCCAGAAGTGTGTATCTCTTAGAGGAAGATGCACAATTTTCTAGGCAAGAGTTGGCAACCTCAAAGGATTCCTCTTCACAATGGGAGTCTGTGCCTTTGGCTTCCACTGCAAAATGCTTACTCTCAATTAGAGGCTTATCATACAGGTAAGAAATGGTTTGTGCAGCTTACTAACTGGAAAGCCTGACTTTCTAGTAAATACTCCACTCTGCAGGCAATGTATTAAGATCTAGCTTCTGGCCGGGCGCGGTGGCTCAAGCCTGTAATCCCAGCACTTTGGGAGGCCGAGACGGGTGGATCACGAGGTCAGGAGATCGAGACCATCCTGGCCTACACGGTGAAACCCCGTCTCTATTAAAAAATACAAAAAACTAGCCGGGCGAGATGGCAGGCGCCTGTAGTCCCAGCTACTGGGGAGGCTGAGGCAGGAGAATGGCGTAAACCCAGGAGGCGGAGCTTGCAGTGAGCTGAGATCGCGCCACTGCACTTCAGCCTGGGCGACACAGCGAGACTCCGTATCAAAAAAAAAAAAAAAAAATCTAGCTTCTTTTCTCCTCTCCCTTTGCCAGACTTTTTACTTTAGGCCGTATTTCAAGCATCTATAAACCAGAGGTTATTCTCCTTATTCTAGAAGACACAATGATATAGGAAAACAAACTATAATGTTTCTCCCAGAAATCATAAGAAAACACATGAAACAACTGTACTGGGTATTGTCCACTATCTTTAAGATTTTGAATCAAGATGCTTCTGGACAGTGACCATATTACAAAAGAAAATGCAACTCACTATTTAACCTCTTCCATTTCAATGTTTTGCGAGTGTCTGTTTTTTCAACTTTTGATGGAGTTTACTTGTAGCACTAACTCAACACACTAATACTAGAGTCTACAGCATCCAAAATACAGACACATTTAAATACTCAGAGTTGTTTTGTTTCCAGATCAATATAATTAATCATGAGGGAAATGCAAATCAAAATCAGAATGAGATGCCACTTCACATCCATTAGGATGGCTATTACCAAAAAAAAAAAAGATAACAAGCATTGGTAAAGATGTAAAGACACTGGAACTTGTGCATGGCTGATGGGAGTATAAAATGGTGCTGCTGCTGGGGAAGAAGTTTGTTCATTCCCCAAAAAGTTAAACATGGAATTACCATAATGATATACCCAAAAGAACTAAAATGACTCAGATAATTTGTACATTAATATTCACTGCAGCATTATTCATCATAGCCAAAAAGTGGAAACAACCTAAATGTCCATCAACAGATGAATTTGGATAAAGAAAATGTGGTAGCTCAACATCACTGATGATTAGAGAAATGCAAATCAAAACCACAATGAGATACCATCTCGCACCAGTCAGAATGGCGATTACTAAAAAGTCAAGAAACAATAGATGCTGGTAAGGCTGTGGAGAAATAAGAGCACTTTTACACTGTTGGTGGGAATGTAAACTAGTTCAACCATTGTGGAAGACAATGTGGTGATGCCTCAAGGATCCAGAACCAGAAATACCATTTGACCCAACAATGCCATTACTGGATATATACCCAAAGGAATAAAAATCATTCTACTATAAAGATACATGCAACATATGTTTATTGCAGCACTATTTACAATAGCAAAGACATGGACCCAAACCAAATGCCCATCAATGATAGACTGGATAAAGCAAATGTAGTACATATACACCATGGAATACTACGCAGCCATAAAAACAAATGAGATCATGTCCTTTGCAGGAACATGGAAGAGGCTAGAAGCCAGCATCCTCAGCAAACTAACACAGGAACAGAAAACCAAACACTGCATGTTCTCACTCATAATTGGGAATTGAATAGTGAGAACACATAGACACAGGAAGGGGAACAACACACACCAGGACCTATTGGAGGCAGGAAGGGAGGGAGAACATCAGAACAACTAGCGAATGCGTTTGGGGCTTAAAATCTAGATGACAGGCTGAGTGTGATGGCTCACGTCTGTAATTCCAACACTTTGGGAGACCAAGGCGTGCAGATCACGAGGTCAGGAGTTCGAGACCAGCCTACCTAACATAGTGAAACCCTCTCTCTACCAAAAATACAATAATTAGCTGGGTGTGGTGGCATGTGTCTGTAGTCCCAGCTACTTGGGGGGCTGAGGCAGGAGAATCACTTGAACCTGGGAAGCAGAGGTTGCAGTGAGCTGAGATCACACCACTGTACTCCAGCCTGGGTGACAGAGTGAGACTCCATCTCAATTAAAAACAAACAAACAAAAAACCTAGATGACAGGTTGGTAGGTGCAGCAAACCACCATGGCACGCTTGTATCTATGTAACAAACCTGCACATTCTACACATGTATCCTGGAGCTTAAAGTAAAATAAAAATTAAAAAAAGAAAATGTGGGATGTGTGTATGCCGTGTATACTGATAAACCAACACACACACACACCCTACCCCCACCGCACAGTATGGACCAACCTTTCATATACCGCATGAAAGAAGCCAATAACATAAGGACAAATATTGTACAATTCCATTTACATGAGGTATGAGACCAGGCAAATCCAGAGAGACAGAAAGAACAGAGGTTACTAGGGGTGAGGGAGATGAGAGATGGGAGTTAGTGTTTAATAAGTACAGAGCTTCTGCTCGGGATGATGAAAATGTTCCAGAAGAGCACAGTGCTGATAAACGTTGTTGTGAATGCACATAATGCCACTGCATTGTGTATTCTTAAAAACAGCTAAAGTGGTAAATTAGAAAGAATATAACTGGCTGTTTAAAGAAAAATAACAATGTAATGTGAGTTTACAACATACATGAAAGTAAAATGTGTGACAATAACAGCACATAAACTGGGAGGAGAGAAACAGAAGTGCACTATTATTAAGTTTTTATACTTTAAGTGACATAGCGTAAGATCACTTGAGGGTAGACTGTGATAAGTTAAAGATACATACTGTAAACCCTAAAGCTATCACTAAAGTAAAAAAATTTAAAAAAAAAACAAAGAAAGATGGTTAATCAGCCAACAAATGAGTGAAAATGGAACCATGAAATATCAACAATAAAAAACGTAGCTTGATCCAAAGATTTCTAAGAAACTTCACGGTAAAGGGCAGGAAATATTTTTTATCATCCAGTGAAAGATTAGTTTATTAAAACCTACTCAGAAGCATAATTAAATCAATGAAAATGAATAGTAACAGCACTTACTGCCCAGACCGGTGATGTAAAACCCAGAATTGCGGCCTTAGCTCCATCAGCAACATAAGGAATAATATTTTCTCCCAGGCGTGTATCTCTGAACAATGCTCTAAGGATATTTAAAGCATGAACCTAAAACAAGAAGTTCAAAATTAGTTGTAGGTTGAAAACCGTGGCAATTCTAAATCTACACATATACAATAGCACAGCCTCAAAACAAAGAATTTACTGAATTACAAGCAATGGATAATTCACAAATGAAACAGCAGATTTAATAAAACACGTCCAGTAACTGATAAACCATTTTACAAAAAATTAGTAAGATTCAAACAATGCTATAAAAAAGCTTGATCCAATGCACATATGTAGAAGCCTGCACCTAAATACAGAGACATGTTATTTTCACACACACATGAAACATTTATTTTCTAAAATCCCTCAAACTTAGCCACAAATAAAGTCTCAACAAATACCAAGTACTTAATAACTTATAGATTATGCTCTGATCACCATGGAATTAAGAAACTTAAAAAAAAAACTTTATTTTTTATTTTATTTTATTTTTTTAGATGGAGTTTCACTCTTGTTGCCCAGGCTGGAGTACAATGATGTGGTCTCGGCTCACTGCTACCTCCACCTCCCAGGTTCAAGCGATTCTCCTGCCTCAGCCTCCCGAGTAGCTGGGATTACAGGTGTGTGCCATCATGCCCGGCTAATTTTTGTATAATTAGTAGAGACAGAGTTTCAACATGTTGGCCAGGCTGGTCTTGAACTGCTGACCTCAGGTGATCCACCTGCGTTGGCCTCCCAAGGTGCTGAGATTATAGGCGTGAGCCACCACACCTGGCCTAAAAAATGCTTTTAAAATTGGCACATTTTCAAACACATTAAACACTGGTCAAAATTTTTTTTAATATTTTGAAGATGCTACCTACATACCAATACTTGTAGGATGCAGTTTAAGTGAAATTAAAAAAAAAATGTATATCTCAAATGCTTCTATTTTTTTAAATGACTAGAATGATTGTGGTAAGTGACCAATTAAGTCAACAGAAAGAGAACAATAAACTTGAAACACAGAAAGAAAATAAAAATTTAGGGCAGAAACTTTTAAAATAGCAAAGATACAACTAAGAGCTTAACAAACCCAAAAGCTGATTCGCTGAAACAGAAATAAACCTCTGACAAGACTAACTAAGAGCAGAGGAGAGAAAGAAGGCACAAATAAATAAAAAATATTACGAAGGAGTTTGAAGCTACAGTGAGCTATGATAGCACCACTCCACTCCAGCCTGACTGACAGTACAAGATCCTGTCTCTAAAATAAAAAAATAATAATAATGTATGGTCTCATTTATGTAAAACTCAAAAAACAGAAAAAAATAAAACTAGAGGGTTGGAAGTTAGGCCCTTCTCTTGGAGAGAAGGGTGTGGACTGGAAGAGAGCAAGAGGGGGCTTTCAGTCGCTAGAAATGTTGTGTTTCTTGATGACTGTACAAATGTGTTCACTTTGTGAAACTGTACTGAGGTACACATATGATTTGTACACTTGTCTGTATATGTACTATAATTCCATCAAAAGATGCATATTTAAAAAAACAGGACAGAAACAGCATGAAAAGGAAAACCACAGGCCAGTCTCACTCACAAAACCAGTGAGAGATGCAAGAATGCAAAGATAATATTAAATTGAAAAAATCAATACAATTCATGACATCTGCAAATTCTAGAAGAAAATATATTTATCTCAAAAGATGCAAAAATATTCAATAAAATTCAATTTCCTTAATAAGATAATGGGTAGATTAAAAATTGCAATAAATTGATCAGAAACAACCTAAGGATGCCTGTTATCTCTCTTTATACCAAACTGTACTACAGGTTCCAGCAGCAAAGTACAATAGAAACTGTTTTTAAAAAACTAAAAATTAGAAAGTTAAAACATACTTAGCATTATTTGTCAAAGACATAAAACAAATCCAAAAGAATTTATAGATAAGTCATTTGCTGTATTACAGCAATTCTGATAGGCTGCTGAATACAAGCACGATAATAATCCAAAAATTAACTGCAATCTTCTCAAACAACAACAGATAATATAATATTTTAAAAATGCCATTCATAATTGCAAAAAAAAATAAGACATTAGAAATAAATCTCAAAAATAATCTGTAATACTTTTATGGGCTGGGCATGGTGGCTCAAGCCTGTGATCCCAGCACTCTGGGAAGCTGAAGCAGGTGGATTACCTAAGGTCAGGAGTTCAAAACCAGCCCAGCCAACATGACAAAACCATGTCTCCACTAAAAATAAAAAATTAGCCAGGCGTGGTGGTGCACGCCTGTAATCCCAGCTACTCGGGAGGCTGAGACAAGAGGGTTGCTTGAACCCAGGAGGCGGAGGTTGCAGTGAGCCGAGATCGTGCCATTGCACTCCAGCCTAGGCAACAAGAGCAAAACTCCCAAATAAATCAATACGTTTAAATTCTAACCAAAATTCCAAAAGGGCTTTTTATTGAGTTTAACAAGCTAATTCTAAATTTTTTATAGAAGAGCAATAGGCCAAACATAGCCAAGGTCATTCTGAAGAGAAAACAAAAAAAGATTCAACTTGCCAGATATTATAACTTTTATAAAGACACAATAATTAAAAGTGGTTTTAGGCTAGGTGTGGTGGCTCACGCCTGTAATCCCAGCACTTTGGGAGGCCCAGGCAGGCAGATCACTTGAGGTCAGGAGTTCAAGACCAGCGTGACCAACATGGTGAAACCCCATCTCTACTAAAAATACAAAAATTAGCCAGGCGTGGTGGCACAGGCCTGTAATCCCAGCTACTTAGAGGCTGAGGGGGGTGAACAGCTTGAACCCAGGAGGTGAAGGTTGCAGTGAGCTGAGATCACACCACTGCCCTCCAGCCTGGGTGACAGAGCAAGACTCCATCTCAAAAAAAAATAAAATAAAATAAAATAGTGGTTTTGCTCCAGGGATAGATTAATAGACCAATGAAAGGCAGCACAGAAACAGAACCACCTATCTATGAAAACACATAATAGAGGCAGTACAAATCAAGAAGAAAAGGATGTATTATATCAGAAATGTCTCCGTATCAGTCATCCAAATGGCAAACATTAAATCATTTTATTTTATTTTACACTAGCAAAGACAAATTACAGGTAACATAAAGACTTGCACGCACTCCAGCCTGGGTGACAGAGGAAGATCCTATCTGTAAAAAAATAATAATATGGTTTCCTTTACATAAAATTATGACAATTGTGACAAGTAAAACTTCAAAACTTTTAAAAGCAAATATAAAATATCTTTCTCAGTCGGGCGCGGTGGCTAACGCCTGTAATCCCAGCACTTTGGGAGGCCAAGGCAGGAGAATCACCTGAGGTAAGGAGTTCAAGACTAGCCCGGCCAACATGGCAAAACCCCGTCTCTACTAAAAATACAAAAATTAGCAGGGCATGGTGGCGGAAGTCTATATAATTCCAGTTACTCAGGAGGCTGAGGCAGGAGAATCGCTTGAACCTGGGAGGCGGAGGTTGCAGTGAGCCAAGATCGTATCACTGCCCCCCAGCCTAGGCCACGGAGTAAGACCTCATTTTGGAAAAAAAAAAAAGAAAGAAAAAAGAAAATATAAAAGATCTTTCTGATCTTGGGCTGAATTTCAGAAATAAGACCCAAATGTACAACCCATAAAGGAGAAAGCTAACCTATTCTATTTTATTAAAATTAAAAATTATCTATATAATAATAGAGACCACGAAGTAAAAAGAGAAACCATAGGTTGGGAGAATATATATGTAATTCAAGTAATCAAAAAGAAATCAATATCAAGAAAATATTTCTGAAACAACAACAAAAATTCAGCTCCTACAAAACAAAAATGAAGGGACAAATAACCAATATCAAAGTAAGCAAAGTCTTTCAACAGACAACTCTCAGAAGTAAACCAAAAGGCTAATAAACATATGAAAAGATGTTAAAGCTAACTAGTAATAAGAGAAATGCAAAATGAAACTAGAAAACAGCATTTCACACTAAGCAGAATGTCAAAAACTGTAAAAGTCTGATAATACAAAGGTGTTGATAAGCAATGGAAAGTCTCATACTCTGCTGACAGGAATATTAGTTCAACCACTTTGGAGACAACACAATAGTATCGAATTCAATATGTGTGTACCCTACAAACACTACAATTCTTCTAGGTATATAACCTGGAGAAACACTCACATGTGTAAGGAGACACATAAGAATGTTTGTTTCAGCATTGTTTCTACTACAAGAAAACTGGAAACAAAGCAAATGTCCATTCACAGAAGAAGGGATGAAATGAAATAGAATAAAATACTGTTCAGAAATGAAAGTGAACAGCGGCTGAACAGGAGCTTACTAACCTTAAAATATAATGTTGATTGACAAAACCAAAGTATAAAAAGTGTGAATAACAACATTCATGTAAAAGGAGATAAAAGTATGATGAAAATGCTTGGGAATGATAGTCACTAATTTGGGTTAGTGGTTATAGCTGAGGAGGAATAAAGGGGAACGAGATGTGGAAGAATCCACAGCATAACTAACAATCTCCGTAATGTTTAATTTCTTAAACTGGAATTGGTTTCAAATATGTTCATTATTCACTATATATTTCCGTATGCTGAAATATTTCAAAAGATACATAATAAAAATAATAAAGAAATGAACCTTGGGAGGGGAGAAGGAAAGCAAATTATCAACTAAAAAAGCTTAGAAGACTGGTCACAGACAAAATTTTTAAATCTCACCAATTTCATAAAAATGATCACTAAAATGCCACCACTTTGAAGTACAGTAGGGCAATAATTATCCAGCACTCGTTAAAATCAACCTCCATCATTTTTAGATGTTCTTATAAAAACAGCACAGGTTCAGCATCCCAAATCCAAAAATCTGAAATCAAAAAAGCTCCAAAATCCAAAACTTTTTTAAGCACCGACATGACATTCTAAGGAAATGCTCATTGGAGCATTTTAGATTTTCAGATTAGAGATGTTGACCCGTTCAGTATAATGCAAAAATGCCAAAAAAAAGAAGAAACAAAAATCTGAAATCCGAAACCCTTCTGGTTCCCAGCATTTCAGATAACAGATACACAGCATCTACTTTTTTAAAGTGATAGTTTAGGAAAACAGAACCAATTATATCTTTTTCACATTTCACTGAAAAATGTCTTGAAATCATCATTTTTGAACGGTGATTAACAACATTTTAGTCAATTTTTTAAAGAAATGAAGACATTTCATACCTATGGGCACTGGCCACTATGAGCCATATGACTACGTTCCATATGATTGTGGAAAAGAATCCCCATTCTTTTCCGCAGTCCACATTCTGGCCTGTGGGCTCCCTTTAACACCTCCCACAGACTCTAAAATACAATCCTATGTACTTACTGTACTTGATGGTAAACTTCAGCTCTCAGTCTGTTCCCTGACCTAGCATGGCTCTTTATAGTTGGGCAGGAGTGTCCTACTATAGGCTGGGCACGGTGGCTCACACCTGTAATCCTAGCACTTTGGAAGTCCAAGGCAGGCAGATCCCTGAGGTCGAGAGTTCGAGACCAACCTGGCCAACAGGTGATTGGGCCTGGTCTTGAACTCCCAACCTCAGGTGATTTGCCAGGTGTGGTGGCCCACGCCTGTAATCCCAGATACTGGGGAGGCTGAGGCATGGGAATTGCTTGAACCCAGGAGGCAGAGGTTGCAGTGAGCCAAGATCGCACCACTGCACTCCAGCCTGGGCAACAGAGTGAGACTGTCTCAAAACACAGACAAAAAAAGGAGTGTCCTACTATAAAGCATTAACTGAGGAAGCCCAGACTATAATGTACAAGCAGTACTTGACAGGTATTAATACTGACTCCCTAGTGGTGAAGCGAAGCTATGAGGAGCGCTTTAACTTCATACATACAGGTAAGTGACTAAAAGGAACTAAATGTGAACATCCCAAAAGTTAGATACCACATTTAAAGGAAATTTTCAACGGCCGAGTTACAAAATGTACATCAACTCAAAGAAGCACACATGAAATTCTAAAGTGCTAGCACATACACTTTCAAATTTGTGGATGCAGTAGTATTATAAAATAGCTTATATAAGCTCGATGTTTTCACCAGAGTTTAAAAATTGTTTGTTTTGATTAATATATTCAATTACAGCAATGGTTTATTTTGTGGATGGTAAAGACAAAAAAATAAAAATAAAAGCTATTCAAACAAGCTTCAAATGTCTGTCCAACGTTCAAGAGTTCTTTATCTCCAACAAATAATTTTTGTTAAAAAATAAAGCAAAGATTTAAAACCACTGCAGGAAGCTGAGACAGGATAACTGCTTGAACCCAGAAGGCAGAGATTGTAGTGAGCTGAGATTACGCCACTGCACTCCAGCCTGGGTAACAAGAGCGAAACTCCATCTCAAAAAAAGAGAAAAACAAAACGAAAACAACAACAACATGGAGGGTTTGTGTACTTCCATGATTACCTGGGGGACTGTGCTCTGTAAGTCATCTGTAGGCCCAGTCAAAGAGATTAACTCTTTCATTGTTATTTTCAACATATCCATTTTGCCTTTCTTTGATTCAGATGCCAACAGTGCCTATGAAAAAAGAATGTAAAAATTAACAGGGTTCTTAGTTTACATACACTTTTTTGCTGCTTCCCTGGATCAATTCCAAAATGCAAAATCCCCTTAATAAAAATATGTGGTTATCAAAGAAAGTTAATTAAGCCATGTGGCCCTGGACAGGTGGTTTAGCCTCACAGTTTAACCTACAGATTCTTCATCTCTAAGGTCACTTCCAGTTTGCTCATTAAATTTTACAATTCTAAAAGGCTAAAACTTATTGACAACTCCTTAAGAACCCTAAGTAGGTGGCAGTTCTCAGACACAATAAACAAATCAGTTTTAGTAACAAATTTATCTAATAAGAAAATTCTCTTCACTTAAAAAACAAAAAATCTCTGGATTAAATTTCTTGTAAGAATGTTAAGGCTCCCTGGAGATGAAGCAGTTAGTTAATTCTTCACCAAAGAATCATTACTTGGAGGACTGATCAAAGTATCTGAAACTCCATGGAACAAAAAGAAATACTGCAAACACCAAAGAGGTCCTATATTTAAAATTTTCAGTAGCTTACTTACTTACTTCATATCTAACACTTTGCCGATGTCCAATAAATATAAAAATAGGGTAAAAATAGGGTATTAAGTCACGTGAGGCAATAAAAAGGAACGAGGTACTAACATATATTACAACATGGATGAACTCTGAAAACATCATGCTAAGTGAAAGAAGCCACATGCAAAAGATCATACACTGTATGCTTCCATATATATGAAATGTCCAGGATGGGCAAATGTATAGAGCCGGAAGGTAGAATAGTGATTGCCTAGGGCTGAGTGGCAGGGGTAGAGAGAAATGGGAAGTAACTGCTAATGAGTATGGGAAGTTTCATGGGTTGATGTTCTAAAACTAAATAATGGTTGTACAGCTCTGTGAATATACTGAAAACCACTGAATGGTACACTTTAAAAGGGTGAATATATAGTATGTGAATTACAACTCAATAAAGCTGTTTAAAAAAATCACTTTAGTCACATTCTCAGACTCCCTTCCTCCATGTCTACTTTTCATGTTTGTAGCTACTGGCCCTCAAAAGTGAAAGTTTCAAGTTAGTCAGCTTCTTCTGAAGCATTTCAAATTTACAGAAGAGGAAAATAAAGACATACAAAAAAAAGTTTGGTTTAGAAGACATTTCTCATAGTTTATTTATGCTCAGATATTTTTTAAATGACTATTCAAAAAAACTTTGTCTATATTGAAAATAATTTTTAATCTGTCTATGCAAAAGGTAAACTCACAAACTAAGTAGGCAGTTCTTTTCCGTAGCTAACACTATGCAGATTTCCACCAAAACAGGAATATAATTTTATTAGCAAGTCATGCTAAGAGAAATGAAGACTTAAGCAGATTTTTTTTTAAATTTAGACTTTATTCAACTAAAATAAAGTGGAAAGCTACATTCAATACTTAGTACAAGTTGGGCACCAGAGCTGAAAGAAGCACATTGCACAAATATGCAGTGAGACCTTGATCCTGTCTTAACATTGGACCTCAGACAGACAAATGACATGTAAAAACACAAGGTCAGAGTGAATTACAGGCAGGAGAATGAAACACACTGATCCAGAATGGGTCAGATCAAAGAAAAGTTGATTTCTGAAGGTCACCAAAATCCGTACAGGAGAACTACTTTAATGATCTCTGTCAACAACCTCTGCAACTGATGCCCACTGTCACCAAAAAAATCATAAAGGGATTTTAGGAATTTGAGGGAGGAGTAAGAAAGAGAAGGAAAAAATGTAGGGGCACAAAAAAAAACAGAGACTTCATTCCATTTATTTTCAGGGCTTTTATTATACCACCACATTCCTGGATTTAATCTTACTATGCATTAAACAAAGGCCTTTCAGGATGGGGTCTGATTTAGTATTGTGAGGATACTGGTTTTTATTCTTTGGGTTCATGAAGGTAACAGTCTTAATTTCTAAATAAAATATTTTCCCATCAATAGCCATATCTAAATGTGCTGATATGAAGCAATCTTTAAGGTATAATACTAGTGAAATCAAAGAGCAAGCAGTGTATACATTTTCATATGTGTTTAAAGGGAAAACGGACTCACACACACATATTCTCATATGCAGAGAGGTTCAGGAGTCAGGCTGCCTGGGCTCAAGTCTTAACTCAGTTCTTACTGTCTCTGTGGCCTTTGGCAAGTCACTTAATATACCTAAACCCCAGTTTCTTCATCTAGAATATATAGATGATAATAGGGTACAGGGAAGGAGTTAATGAGGTAATGTATATGAAATAACCACTGATAAATGTCAGCTACTATTATGATTATGCTTATTTTATGGATGGACGTTTTATAGGAGAATTGAAAAGAAAATGTTAACACTGGTTGCCTACAGAGAGTACTGAAGGTCTTGAGATGAAAGGAAGACTATTTTGTTTTTTTTTTTTTAAATACAGTGGGGTGGTGGGGCAACATGTATACTTCCTGGAAGTGAGCAATGACTGTGCCACAGTGATGTCTGTCTACTTAATACACAGACAGAAATGTATAGCACCCTCTGTTGATACTACAAGATTGACCTTTTAGAGAGTTTGTTCCAAGAACAGATCTTGTCACAGGAACACACCGTCCCCACATTAAAACAAAGCCACAAATGCTATGGTGCTGAAAAGACAGAAATGTTCTTTATGTAATATGCTCATTTACATGTCAAACAGGTTAGGATACACTATCATCAAAGATAAATATAAACAAATGGCTAGGGTCCTACAGACAAGTACCTGTATATAGAAAGGAATTCCAGCACTGCGCCTTGTAGCACAGAGTTTAGATGAAGGATCACTGCATTTAATTTCCTCTAAAACACTCCATAGCCACTGCTCCGGCAGCTTTTGCAGACTCACATTTGGGCACCTAAAAGGCATATATAATCAAACATTCAGAATTAGGTATCAAAGTTGAAAGTACAAACTATTGATGTACATTTATACTGTTAAGAAAATAATAAACATCCTTATATTGAGAGGGGATGAAACTAAAAAATGTCTCATATTTTTCACCTACTTTCCTCTTTATTATGGGTCTTAAGATCTAAAGATTTCATTTCTAACAACTGCAGTGTTTAAAGCATGTGTCTTGTCCGTAAAATAAATTTTAATATGTTGGCCTCCATCCACACTCAAAATATTCAGGAAAAGGTTGATCATGGTCTCACAGATATTTCATACTATACAACTCAAGATTTCCAACACAGAGAATAGAAGTTTATCGTTTACTATAATTTATGTTCTGTTTATAGGGATTACATATATTCAAAGAAAACACACTTTAAACTGTATTTTAGCAATCATTTTCATTGCTCTCAAAATGAGGCCTAACACAAATAAAAGTTTTAACCAGATCCTCTGGAGAATTAAAGCAATGTATCTGGGAAGAGGCACAAACATTTTGAGGCGATTTGAACATTACATCAGTGAGCTTCTGCATTATCACATTAAGCATTATCTTAGAGTGCTCAAGAACATTTAATTTTTATAAAATTTTTCAATGTATGCCCTAGTAGACTGTATAACACTGCCCAAGGAATAACATACTCACTAGTAGGTAGACAAAATTATCTTAGCAAGACGGTACCTGGTTTTAACTGAAATTAATATATGAAAATTTGCAGACAAAGTCCAAAGGAAAAACACGTTTTTAAGTTGAGAAAGAAAAGTTGCAGAAAGATAACTGATTTCTAATTGATAGTGAATCTCTTAGGAACACATTTGTGATTTTTTTTTCTTTATTCTAGTTTGGCGTAAAATAGATAATTTCAGTTACTGACTAAACATTCTAAATAGCAACTCAGATCCAGCTGTATGTTTCACATAGAACAAAATATATAAATATTACTACTTTAAAGGAGGCATTTTTTAAAGTTTGACATGGACCTAAAAAATATTATTTCAGCCATAAATGTTACAATTACATCTCCCTACTCCTAGCAGGCTCTGTGATTCTAAAGATTTCCTTTTAGCATATCTTAAAATCCATCACCTCACCCTTGCTTCTTCAACACTCCTGCCCTTAGCCACCAAAACCAGCTATCAAAGCTCCCAACCACTAGATTAAAGAGATTCAGAGACACAACAACAAAATACAGTGTGTGAACCTTGTTTAGATCCTGATTTGAGCAAATGAAATGTAAAACAGACAGTCAAGTAACAGAGGAAATTTATATACATACTAGATATTAGATAACACCAAGAAATTCTTTATAAAATGTGCCATTGAACTGTGAACATGGAACAAAGGGTTCATATTTTTAGAGATGCATACTGAGTACATAGGAATAAAAATCACAAATCGGGGATGTGTTTTAGAATACTTCAGCAAACAATAATAAAAAGGAATAGATGAAGCAGTTGTGACTCAACTTTTGATCACTACTGAATTTGGATGATGAGTAAAGGCGGTTTATTATTCTCTCTACTTTTAAATATATGTGATATACATACACACAAATACACACATTTGGAATTTTTCATAATAAAAATAATTGCCCCACACTTTTGTATTTTTAAGGATTGAGGTTACTTCCCAATCACTGGATTTTATATCTTTTTAAATTAAGATAAATGTCTTGTGTTTTGTGAAATAATTTACCTACTCTATTAGTAATATTGCCAGCTTGATATAATCCTCACACAGTTGCCCAATCAAAAACTGAAATTCAGATTTCTAAGAGTAATTACTTAAGTGCTAATGATATAGATTACTGCCTGCTTTTGTTCCTTCTTCACTGTAAAAAAAAAGAAAAAAATGGGCCAGGTGAGCGCAGTGGCTCACACCTGTAATCCCAGTACTTTGGGAGGCCGAGGCAGGAGGATCACATGATGTCAGGAGTTCAAGACCACCTTGGCCAACATGACGAAACTCTATTTCTACTAAAAATACAAAAATTAGCCACGCATGGTACCAGGCGCCTGTAATCCCAGCTACTCAGGAGGCTGAGGCAGGAGAATCGCTTGAACTCGGAAGGCGGAGACTGCAGGGAGCCAAGATGGTGCCACTGCACTCTAGCCTGGGTGACAGAGCAAGACTCCATCTCAAAAAAAAAAAAAAAATTAAAGCAAAAACCTTTTTTTTTTTTTGGTGATTTAGCTACCCAAGAAGCAGCTGGAATTATAGAGGTGAATAAGGTAAAGAGTACTTGATCTAATATCTGTGGGTTTAATTTATACTTGCATTTTCTTCCTAGAACCATGGGCAAGTCAAAACCAGCTGACAGATAAATGCTACAGCCTAAGGTCAAGTCTCCTGTAGGGGATTCGATACGTAGGAAAAACTAAGGGGAAGAAGGAACTGCAGAACATGAGAGGTACTTTCCTATTTCCTTAATTTCCTAAGTGTGTTGAAATATAAATACACTAAATACTAGTTCAATAATGCTCCTCAACTGTCAGTAGGCCTCCCCTGGGCCTCCCTGCATGAGCCCACAGTGTCCCTGGCAAAACCAACCACTCCAAGAAGGCAGGCAGGTCTGGAATCAGAGTGGAACCCCTCACTATGCATCACCCTTCCTTGCATGAACTTTCAATGGCTCTTGACTATTAACCAAATGATTTAACTCCTCTTCTAACTTGATCAAACTCTCCCAGCTTGAAAGGTTGCCTATGACCTGGACCCAACCCTCCTACTTAAATCTAACCTTAACTTTTCCAAGTTCCTACACAAACTCTTCTGGTCTAGTAAGATTGTTTTTTGCTGGTTCTCATACTAACATACAACACACACACACCACAAACACACACACCTCATACTCCCAACTAAGCATTTGTTTATGGTCTCCACACATATCCCTATTCATCCAAATGATGAAAGTTCCTCCAAATACTGCATCTCACGAGGACTTTTCCTTTCTCTAAACTTCTAATTAACTTGAAGCAACTACTAGGTATTAGGCATACATGGGATCAGTACAGTGTCATGGAAGGGCTGGAATCTGAACTAGACTTTGAAGGATGTGTAGGTCGAATGGTGGAAGGCCCATATATGAGAGCTGAGGAAGTAAAAGATGAGATTACTGGGGAAAGAGCTAGGTCAAGGCCCCAGAGGCAACTCCCTAATTTAGATACTTGGCTAGTATAACTGTAAACAGTTAACTGGGCCTATTTATTCCCTTGAGTATTACATACTAAGAACCAAATGCTCCTTGTTAATTTGCGGAATTTGAAAACAGAGGCCAGAAAAATGCTCTACAAGGTCAAGGCTGGCAAACTGCCATCGATAGAGTCCTCTTTGCCCATTGCACCATGGACCCAGGAACCTCAGGAGCTCTGGGAAACGCTCAAGGCACCAGCTCCTACCATCTAGTCCGAACCTTCTTATTCTGCTCTGGAATTCCCCAGCATCAAACCAGCTTTTCTGCAGAATTCTTTACTTGTCTGGTTTCCAATGTGAACTTTGCCACTGGATCCTATTCCTCTGATTCCCTTGCTTCTTAGCTCTGCACCTCTCCCAGGCAAGTACTGCCTTCAAAGCCATACAAGGGAATCTGGTCCAATAATGGAACTCCCACACTCCCTTTTTACTAAAATGAAACATGCTACATTTTAGACAAAATCTACTTACAAGTTTTTTGTTTGTTTTTGTTTTGTTTTGTTTTTGAGACAAAGTTTCACTCTTGTCGCCCAGGCTGGAGTGCAATGGCGCGATCTTGCCTCACTGCAACCTCTGCCTCCTGAGTTCAAGTGATTCCCCTGCCTCAGCCTCCCAAGTAGCAGGAGTTACAGGCACGCGCCACCACGGCCAGCTAATTTTGTATTTTTAGTAGAGATGGGGTTTCTCCATGTTGGTCAAGCTGATCTCGAACTCCCGACCTCAGGTGATCTGCCCACCTCGGCCTCCCGAAGTGCTGGGATTACAGGTGTGAGCCACCACACCCGGCCACAAGTTTTATTTAAACTATCTTATTGGAAATATACTTCTCTGCCACAAAGGAAAGAAAAACAAGTATTTGTTGAATGTCTATTACATGTCTGGCACAGCATTAGGCTTTTCGCAGCTGCTCTTACTTCATTCTTAGAACAAACTATGAGAAAGCTATTTTTCCCAACTAATAGATGAGAGGGAATATATTACAGTGGCTAGGAACACAGATTATGGATCCACGTTATCTGGTTTAGAATCCTTTCTCTGCTACCTAGTAACTGTACGATCCAAGGCAATTTACTAAATTTCTCCATTTTCTCACTTTGCTGTTTTATAAAATGAAGGTTTTTGGAAGGATTGAGTTTGTTCTTATGTCTAATAAGTTATTAATGGCCATTTTCTAAAATCATCTGTTATTATGAGAAAAGCAAGTATTAAAAGTTTCAATTGAAATAATAGAGATGAAATAGCTGAGTTTCCATTTTGACAGGACATCCCCCTACAATGCAAGCTAATATTAACAATATGTAAAATATACAAATAGAAATCCCAAAACAAGCTGAGTCCAAAAACAAGATAATCATCTGGGTAAAAAATGAAGAGAAATGTAAAGCAGTGAGTATGCTGATACCAGAGACCCACAGGGTTACAGATTTAGAAGCAGTAGTGGCAGCCAAAGAATTTCAGCAGCCTCATCTCTTTTGAAAAGAATCTGAAAAAGAGCTAGCTACTGCCAGAACTGTCTGAGGCTGTAGCAGTAGGAAGAGCCATGGGCACAGGGAGCCTCTGAATCAGGCTGACTACTAACTCAGTGACTAGATCTACGATATCCCCAATTTCACTGTGAGGTGGGAGACCCAAAATGCCACTACCTAATCTAGTTCCTCTGATAAGAGAGGAAACAACCTAGAAAGAAATCAATAAAGAAAACAAAAGGCTCCCATCATAGCCAGCAAGCCAAAATTCAAAATATAGAAATAAATTTTATATTAAGAAAGACAATCTAAAAAAAAAATCAGTAATAAGAACACAGTTTCACTCCATATGAAACTAATTTTATGGAGCAGTTTGACAAAGACCTTAAAATAACTATGTTTGGGATACTGAAGTGATAAATAAGAGAATAATTTCTATTTAAGAAGAGTGAACTGGGCATGGTGGCTCACATCTGTAGTCTCAGCAACTCAGGAGGCTGAGGCGGGAAGATCACTTGAGCCCAGGAATTCAAGGCTACAGCGAGTTATGATGGCACCACTAGACTCCAGTGTGGATGACACAGTGAGACTCTGTCCCTTAAAAAAATAAATAAATAAAGAGCAAGAAATCATGTAAAGCAAGCCGTACTGAAATAAGAACAGGCATGTATAAAAATAAAAAAGATTAGAAATATCAGAAATAAAAGTATACTTTCAGCCAAGCATGGTGGCTCACACCTGTAATCCCAGCACTTTGGAAGGATGAGGCAGGCAGATCACTTGAGCTCAGGAGTTTGAGATCAGCCTGGGCAATATGGTGAAACCCTATCTCTACAAAAAACAAAAATTAGCTGGGCATGGTGGCACTTGCCTGTAGTCCCAGCTACTTGGGAGGCTGAAGTGGGAGGATGGCTTGAGCCTAAGAGGCAGAGGTTACAGTGAGCTGAGATCATGCCAAGGCACTCCAGCCTAGGTGACAGAGTGAGAACCCTGTCTTAAAAACATATACCTATTTTTTAATATACATATATATATACACATACACACACACACACACACACATACATACACACACACATATAAAACAGATGAAATGAATTCTAAAGAATTAGTGACTTAGAAGACAGTCTTCTGGGAAATTTACCCAAAACAGTATACAGAATGAAAAAACCATAAAGTATGTGTATGTGTACACATACGATAGTTCCACACCTGGACATAGCATAGCAAAATTGTGACTAATAAAAAAAATGTAAAAGCCACAGGAGATTTAAAGAAAAAAAAATTGGAGATCTACAAAGGAACATCAATTATACCAAACACAAGTTTCTCACTGGCAATAACAAAAGCACTGAAGGAAAATAACTGTCCACCAGAATTGTATACCCCATTAAAGTATACTCAAAAGCATAGGTAAGAAAAAGACAGTCTAAAATACACAAAGAGTAAGTCTGCCTTCCGGAGACTCTCCCCAAAAGAAATTCTAAAGGATGTACTTCAACAAAGTACACCCACAGTAGTTTCAATGGGGTGTCTACTAGATTTGCCAAACTTGCCCCAAACTAAACTCCTGATCTTCCTTCAAAAACCTACTCTACCCACAGTCTTGCCCATCCTAATAACAAATCGATCTCTTCAGGGGCTCAAGCCAAAAACTTTGTAGTTACGCTCTCTCTCTCAAATAGCAAATCTAATCTATCAACAGACCTTGCCTGATCTATCTTCACATTACATCCAGATTCAGATCACATTTTACTTCCTCCACCACTTTCCAAGTCATCACTATCTCTTTTCTGTAGTATAGCAATATTGTAACTAATTGGTCTTTCTGTTTTCACTATTATAGTCTATTATCAACACAGCAGTAAGAGTAATCCTTTTAAAAGACCAGATCATGTCACTCCTCTGTTCACAAACACGCCAATGGCCCCCTCTTTTATCAGAGTAAAAGCCAAAAGTTCTTACATAATGTCTTAGGCTGTCTAGTCCTTGTAACTTCTCTGATCTCATCTACAACTCTTTCCCATGCTTACACTACTCCAGTCATAAATGCTTTACCTGATGCTCCTTAAATACCTACCCCAAGCCCAAGCCTCTCAGGACTTTTTCACCTGACATTCTCTCTGCTGTGAATGCTCTTCCTCGAGGTATTTACATTGTGGTTGTACAACTGCTAATTTTTGTATTCACTATACCTTCCAGTACATGCAAATATCTCACACTAATGTTTAAAAATTGGGTAAAATAAGGGGTAGACGAGAGGGAAGCTAAATAATTTGCTCAAGGTTACATAACATTTACGTGGCAGAGAGAGAATTAAAATGTATATTGACACCAAAGCCCTTGCCTAATAAAAAGGCATTATTTCAGTGTGCCTGCCCTAAATGTTCAGATCTGGCTTATGATGAAGATGCTATCAACTCTCTATTATTTGTTTTAGTGAATTTCACTATTTTATTTTTTAAAGAGATCTATCAGGTACCTAGTGGTTGCTTTGTACTCTGCTATGTCCTAAAAAACAGAACCATAGAATAAAAATTCCAAAGGGCACATAATTTACAAAATGTTTTCATGTGGCTTTGGAATGTATTACCAGAGAATACCATTTTTAAGATATTATCTTCCTGATCATGTTTTATTCAGGTTACTTTTATTTCATTCCCTGAACATCTACCATTGGGGTGGGGGTTAAAGTATTAATAGTTCTAAATGAACTGGGTGACATGAATGGAAGCCACTCAGTGGATAACCTCTTTGGGACTGACTTGAATTGAATTGTGTCTCATTTGTTTTCAAGGTACCCCCACTCCCTTAGGGAACTGGGGAAGTTTATTACTACTAATAAACTGTTTTCTTATATTAACTGAATGATTCATGGTAGCCTAAAGAAATGACTTCACCTGCAAATACAAAGCAATTCATTTCACATTCAAATATGAAGTACATTTAAAGCCAACATATTGAAGCAAAATTCCCAGAAAAGACTCAAACTGCCAGGAAGGTAGTTATGTATAACCTCCACTGAGTAAGGTAAGCCTCTGCCAATACCTTTACTTACCAAACAATACTTTACCTACCAAGCACAAGAAGGAAGAAAAGCCTTTCCCTTTCCCATAAACAAAGACTTCCACTTTGTTAGGTTTAAGAACAAGTGGCAGCTTAGAAAGGAATCGTACACTTTCTGGGAATAGAAACTTTATGTCCATTTATTTTACACATTCATGAAGTTCCTCATTTTTTCATCCAGTCCCCTCCCCACTTCCATGCAACTCTATCACACACGTGTACTTCATTTATTCATAATCTTAAAGTTACCTACTAGGGTCCATAAATATTAATGTGCGTACAATTTCCAAGATATCTTCTATTTTTATATCCATGTGGTTGGAGACTCTCAGAAAACACAAAGATTTCCCAGGGAGAACAAAATCCAAACTCCTCATCTTGGCTCACAAAGCCCTACGTATCTGGACAATCTCATTAAACTTCATCTTATACCATTCTGTTCTTTAATACACCATGGACTCTGGCACTAGTGGATCTCATTGCTTGGAAAGCTCTTCTTCAGAAAAGGTGCTGCTTCTTGCCATTCAGGCCTTGGCTGAAATACTACTTTAGTTGGAAAGAATCTTTCTTACCACCAAACTTTATCACATAAAAATACAGACTGCTGGCAGATAGTTTATTATTTTCTACATCTCCATGTATCAGGGACACATTCCTTCCTGCTATTTCTCTATTCCCAGCACCTATAGCAGGGCCTGGCACCCTATAGGGAGCTCAATAAATATTTGTTGAATAAATGAATGACACATAATTTACTAACTCCATTGAGTATGGAGTCTAACAAACCAGGCTGACAAAGAAAGAGGGTACAAAAACTAGAAAAGGAAGTATAAACAAAAATGTTTTCCAACGAGAAGTGCCACTGTTAGAGCCAGCAATTGATGCGGCTGTTTAGCTTCCTGTAACAGGTACAAACACATTCAGCAAATCTCCACATATCAGGGTTATAGTATTCATACAAGAATATTTCCTACTGCAATCCCCAAACAGCCTACCAAAATCAACTCTATTAATCTAACTGCTACCCCAAGAGATCATTTTTTCCAAGACCCAAGAACAAAACCAAGTATAGAGTTCAAAAGCAAGTATAGTTCAGGTTCACATAAAAGTGTTATTTAACCGAGGTTTGTACACTTGTGAACACAGAGTAGAAACTACATTTCATATCAGCAATGTCTCTGAGTTTTAACAATAGTTATAAAATTAAATTCAAGATGATAACTTTTTCCTTTCTTTCTTAAGGCTCTTTAGGAGATCTCCTCTAGGTCCATAGCTTCATCTATTTCCTGTTTGGCTGACTTTCAAATATATACCTCCAGCTGGAGTGAACAACTGTCCCTATTTGCCTGGGACTAAGGGATTTCCCAGAATGCTGGACATTCACTGCTAAAATATTGGGGAAGTCCCAGGTCATGCTATCTCCAACATGAACCCTTGTGTCAATCTCCTGACCTGTATTTCCAACTGTCTGCTATCCCACTAGGCAGCCTCCCAACACCACCTTTAACTCAGCATGTTTAAAGCATTGTTCTCCCTCCCATCGTGCCCTTCTTCTTGTCTTGCTTTTTTTTCCATTATTGGCATTAATTATTATTCCTACCACCTAGGATAGACAGTTCAGTGAGTGGATCTTTGCCTTGGTCTTTAACGTATCTCTTGTAAATTATGCGACTTACTTATCTAATCCCAAAGATTAAAATGCTAGGTTGAAAGTTCCTCTAAGAACAAGGCCCATGTTTTACCAATATTTTCATCCTACCTATCACAATTCCTTATAGAAAGCAATATCAATAAACTTTTGTTAAACTGCTAACCTCTGAAACACTATGAAATTCCAGAAAAACATTTACATTCTAGTGCTGGCTCAATCACCAACTACATGTGTAGCTATAGATAAATCACTTGATTTCTCAGTGCTTTAGAATGCAAATAAAATAAAAATGCTTTGAAAATTCAATGACCATTCTCTGGGCTATATAGAGAAGATAATGACTCTAAAATACATAAGCACCAAAGTTCCTGATGAGAATGTCCCCAAAACTCCTCATCATGGTCCCATACAATCCTTAGTCCCTTGTTCAAGTCCTCACATCCCTCTCTTAGTTCCACAGAGTTATATGTTTCCTATTTAGACTCTGGTAATTATTTCTAGGTTCACAATAACTGTGGCCTACCATATCATATTCTCAATGGTCAAAGAGAGCTCAATCAAACACAGCATCTGGCACACAGTAGATGTTTAAGAAATCTTTTGTTGAATAATTAAATAAGGAGCAACTAGTGCTGGTGCCAGCTGGCGCACATTCGCTGTGCCTGCAGGTAGGCATAAAATTGACAAACCAGGTATAAAAAGCAGGGAGCTGGAACTCTAAGTCTTCTCAATGGTGAGGTCACTGTGCCTATAAAAAGCAGAATAGAGTTCTGGCTATTCAATGAACCTTCTGTCTGCTCCCCAGCAAGGAAAGATTTCTTTATAAGGAAGTGATTTCAAAACTTCAGTGTTGCTGGTGTTTATGATAATGAAGGAATTGAGAAGTAAAAATGAAACCATGCAAGGTTCCCAAGAACAATACAGCAAACCCTAGTTGTTTGTTTTGGTTCTTCATCACACAATCCAGGGCCTAGCAAGGATATAAAAAGAAAGGTTCTTGAGTGAAACAGTCCTTGGTTCTTTGAGCCAACTCTGCGTAGGCACCAACCACAGCCATGGGGAATTCCAAAATCCTGCTTTTGTTAGTGAATGCCTTTCCACTAAATAAGCAGACAGCCTCTTGTCTGAAGGCATTTTGTTTTTATTTGGTTATCTTGTCAAATTAATACAAAATAATCAGTGTCTTTAGCCTCTGAGCACATTGTAAAATTGCAACCTTCTTAAAAGGGGTTCAAGGTTCATCATAAACAACTCAGTAACACAAAATGTTATTAATCTACAAAATATGGCCAGGCGCAGTGGCTCACGCTTGTAATCCCAACACTTTGGGAAGCCAAAGCAGGAGGATCTCTTAATCTCAGGAGTTGGAGACCAGCCTGGGCAACATGGCACAAGCCCATCGCTATAAAAAATACAAAAAATTAGCCAGGCGTGGTGGTGCACACCTGTAGTCCCAGCTACTCAGGAAGCTGAGGTAAGAGGACTGCTTGAGCCCAGGAGGTTGAGGCTACAATGAGCCAATATCACACCACTGTGCTCCAGCCTAGGCAAAAGAGCAAGACCCTATCTCAAATATTTATACACACATATACATACATATATCAGCAACAACAACAACAAATGGTTTACCAGTCCTCAAGGAAGCTTACTAAAAATGTATCCAGCTTCTCTCGGTCTTTTATATCTGAAATCCTGACTTTCCCAATCAGAAACTACAAAGCAGCACTGTATGAAGAGTAGAAATTCTTAAAGAGGGAGGAAGGGAGGGAAGAAAAAAGAAAGCAAAGGAGGGAGGGAGGGAGGGAAGGAAAGAGGGA
>NW_012114599.1:5676014-5689938 GCF_000951035.1 Colobus angolensis palliatus | reverse complement strand
AGGGGAGCGGGGAGGGGAGAAGGAAGGAAAGAGGGAAGGAAAGAAGGCAGGAGGGCAGGCAGGCAGGCAGGCAAGAAGGCAGGCGAGAAGGCAGGCAGGAAGGCAGGCAGGAAGGCAGGCAGGCAGATGCACAAAAAAGAGGTAGGGAGGGCCGGGCGTGGTGGCTCACTCCTGTAATCCCAGCACTTTGGGAGGCCAAGGCCGGTGGATCACCTGAGGTCAGGAGTTCAAGACTCGCCCGGCCAACTAGTGAAACTCAGTCTCTACAAAATACAAAAAAATTAGCTGGGCATATTGGTGCACTCTTGTAATCCTAGCTACTCAGGAGGCTAAGGTGGGAGATTCACTTGAACCTGGGAGACAGAGGTTGCAGTGAGCCGAGATTGTACCACTGCACTCCAGCCTGGGAGACAGAGCAAGACTCCATCTCCAAAAAAAAAAAGGTAGGGGGTTTGTTGTTGTTGTTTTCCTATGCTAACTGTTATGGCCTAAGCCCCTGCTAAAAGTAACAGAAACGAACAGGCCAGGCTATAGCTGGTATTCAGGCCTTTGTATTATCTTGAGTAGATAACTGAAGCAAATTATTGTTCCATAAACAGATTACTCCAACTTCTATCCACAGAGCTACCTCACTCCCACTGGATAAGTATTCTAAGATAAGAATAAAATCCACAGACTAAAATCAAATTACATAAGCTGTATACCCAACTAATTGGTCATTAGACAATTATTTTGTACCAATAAATCCGATTCCCTGACTATAAAGTGGCTATTCAATGGCTTCATCCATCCAATTACATGTAGTAGCATGGAGCTATTTTTAACTTATATTACTATTGCTAACTGAGAAATGTCACCTTCATTTCCTCAAACTCTTTCAATAAGATTTTTTTTTCTAACTTTGAGATTTTCCCAATCTCTAATAATTTCATAAGCTAAATTCCCCTACTCCATTCAATCTTTGGTCAAGTATTATATTCATTATTTCAAGGTTCATGTTTATTATTTCAATGAAACTAAATACTAACAGATGTGTGCAGGAAGGTTGTGTGCATGTACATTTTAAAAAGGGAACATAACCCTGAAGCACCAGGAAACTTTAAGCCTGAAAAATGATTTGCCCAAATGAAATCCTGTTAGAAAGCTACATATCAAGAGAAGCCATCTTAACCTCCCTCACCACTATCATACATTATTGAGGCTTACTGCAGGCTAAAACATTAGAGGGCTATTTTGAAGACTTAGCTGCAGGCACAGGCACTAATACAATGACCAAATCTAAATTGAATTACCAATCAGAGGGCCATGGGGAGAAGGGCAAGATACAGTGGATTAAAAGAAGTGGTTGGAAGATGTACCAGATAGTTGGTTCTCTCAATGATTTAATATAATCATTCCCTAAGATCGAAGAGAAAAAATTAATATTAAAACAAATTCTAAAACTTTACTTAAAAAGCTGGCATAGAGGTTACTCACTGAGAACAAGGTCCCTCTGCTATTGTATCTAAATGACAAGTATTATTATGAAAACTTTTTAAATGAGTGTTCAGATATTGAGAAAAAAACAGTAATATCTGACTCAACTATTATAGTAGGCTTAAAAATGAAAATAAAAATGCAGGAGTCACTAACAAAGACTTAGAATTTATATATCAAGACATTCGAGTTTTCTCCAGTCTTTTAATCCACAATAGAAATGGGAAGTTAAAAGGATTTTTCTCTATATAAAGAATATGGCTCCCCAGGGTAGCTCATCTCTTATTCTTTATTTAAGTATTCATATTTCAAATAAAATTAATAGGACACTCAGTGACAAATAAGTGTCTTATTTAGACACATTTGCCATATGAAATGTAAATAAAAGTTTAGGCTGGGCGCGGTGGCTCCTGGCTGTAATCCCAGCACTTTGGGAGGCTGAGGTGGGGATATTGCTTGAGCCCAGGAGTTTGAGACCAGCCTGAGCAACATGGCGAAACCCCGTCTACAAAAAAATAAAAAATTAGCCGGGCGTGGTGGCACGCAGCCGTAAGTCCTAGCTACTTGGGAGGCTGAGACAGAAAGATCACTTGAGCCAGAAAGCAGAAGTTGCAATGAGCCAAGATCATGCCACTGCACTCCTGCCTCAGCAACAGAGAGACTCTGTCTCAAATAAATGAATTAAATTAAAAATAAAGTTTACACAAGATTGTGTATTCTTTCATTCAAAGTTGAATGACTTTTCCCCAAAATCTTATACATTACATTTTGCATTTATTTCTTTCTTAACTGCATATTCTTTAGAGACTTGGTATTTCATTCTCCAGAAAAGTAGAAGAAATTATTTTTTCACTATTATATTTAAATTGCTCATTAAAAGTTTTCTGTTGAATTTGAATCATTGTAACTATAATTAACTGATGAAAGTTTAAATACATATTTAAATTATTTCTGTCCACAGAATTGTTGATGTCCATGAATAAGTACTAGTATTTTATGACAAAAACTGCTAAATGTCACAATTTAATTTTTTCAGGCCAATAATGTGAAAATGATTAAAATTACTACAATAAATATCTGAAGATTAAGCTACATTTCAACAAGTAAAGCAATTCGAATATTTGAAGAGTAAGACAACACCAAGCACTAACAAATCTCCCTTCCAGATTTAGAATCATAATCAATGATTTTGTCCCCTTATAGTTAAGTTTGTATCTTATGGTTGGACAAATGAAAGTTAGATTCCCAACTTAACATCCTAGAAGTCTGTTCATTTTCATCAGAAGAACGACTTCAAATAATAAAATCATAGAAAGTAAACAAGCAAATATGAATGTCATCAAAAAGTTGAATTTAGAGTTTTATGACATTAACAAACTTAAGCACTCCAATCAAATGCTTAGACAAGTAATTACACACAGGCAGGCAATTATGCTTTTCAAGGAGAATAGGAATATTTCACTGACTTCTAAATAGAAAGCACTACATGAGAAAATCAGATTACAGAAAATTAACTCAACACACTATTGGTGTGTTATGTGTGTTACAAGTGTTGCTTTCAAAATATTCCCAGAAAAAATAACAATGTCTCCATCCCTATTTATTCTTAGATGATTGTTTAATAGTGAAGTCAGTTTACATTTGAAGACATTTTGCATAATCCTATTAAAAACCAATTCAAACAATGTGGGTCATGTTTAACTCTTCAGTTATTTATCCATTAATCTCTTTAAGTGCTTCCTTCCTTAACACAGCTGTAGCTCAAGAGGTGGCCAGCAGTTGGACTCCATTTCTGTGGATTTTCATGAATGCCCAGATTTCTCTTTGCAAACTTTTTAAATGTCGTATGCCTAAACAACTTTTTCATAACTTAAGAGCTTATAAAACGCTTTCAAAAGGACTCCAAAAGAAACATTTTCTTTTAAAAATAAAAACCAAACAAAAGGAAGCCACACACACGGTAAAGATGTTCCCTGCAAAACATTCTGTTCAGCAGATTTGAAATGTCTCTAAAGGATCAAGAACTACTTGGTTTGAAAGCAACAACTGAGAACTCCTAACAGGTTGGCTAAAAGCCAACAGTAACAGCCATGAGAACATCTTTAAAGTAGATTAGGAGTGGCTAAGATACCAGGCATTGGGCCTTCCCCAGTCTCCCCACTCCATTTATTTGGAATGCCTTCAACTGTACCATTCAACCACAGTTATTCAAAAGCCTCTGTCCTCAGTCCTCTGTTCTTTTTCCTTTCATGGTCTCCATCAAAGACTGCAATCTTACTATGATATTTTTGGAGAAAACTCACAAATCTACATCTCTGTTATATCACCCAAACTAATCCTCTATCTCTAACAGCTGACTTAAATATTTCCATCAGGGTATGCCATCATTATCTCATACTTAACACATAAAAAACCAAAAAAACTTACTCATCTTTATCAAACCATTCCCTCTTTCAACTTCCTTGGTGTTGTTAACATCAACCCCATTTGTCTAGTGACCAAGACTTAGAATCACAGAAGGAACCATGAACTCCCTGGTAACCTCCACTACTCACATTCAGTTGGTTCATGTGGCAGATGGCATTTTTCAAAGATGGCTACCACAACATCTCCTATCTACATATACTTCGACAACATGATCTTGCCACTTTGCCGTCAAAAGGTGGATTGAATCCAGGCTGACCCTAAGATGCACTTAAAATCAAAGGAATGTGACTAAAGCAATGCAATGAGACTTCCAAGGCTAGATCAGAAAAGATCATACAGCTTCTGGCTGGTTCTCTTTGAATATTCTCTCCGGTGGAAGCATGCTGCCATATAAGAATTTCAACCCCAAGACTGCCAAGCTGGGGTGAGAGGCCACATGTAGTTCCAATTAGGCTCAGTCTTCTAGCTAGTCTCACCAAGGTGCCATAAATGTGAGTGAAGCTGTCTTATGTCCCTTGTGACCAGTTTGTCTGCCAGCTGAATGCCACCAATTGAACTTAGTAAATACCCTAAGGAAGAATCACCCAGCTGAGCCCTGCCCGAATTCTTGAGATACAAAATCATGAATGTAATAAAATGTGTCCATAGCTTTCCTTCTAAGCACTCAATACATCATGTGAGGAGTTGTTACTATCTATGTGGGGCCAAAAGTTAACTAAAACCCCACGTTTATCTCTACTCCCAGAGCCATCACCCAAGAGGAAGCCCTCATCACCTCAGATCTTCTTTGTTATAACTGATTCCAGGCTCTCCTTACTATAATCTGTCATTACAATCTATCTAACCTAACATTTCCAACCAGAAAACTACTTTTGCATGCCAACCCCACAACCAACATCAATCTCATGTTTTACATTTGTAGGAAATTCTATAATGCAAATAGGTCTTCATAAATATCTATTTTATTTGATTCATACAACAAAAGCCAGAGGGATCTGTCAATAGGGCAAATACTCTTTTCCTTAAAGATGAAGAGATCAAAGGTTAGGGAGGTTAATTTTTGTACAATCTCATTGCCAGTAAATGGAATGAATATACACAGAATTTAGAGCCTGAGTCACAGATTTACTGCTATTCCTCCATTCTATGATGCCTCCTATGATCTATTTCAGAGCAAAAATGATGCTTCTCTCCATCCCTGCTACAATAAATCTATTTCCAAGACACTATAATTTGGCCTCAATCTATCAACTTGCCTGGTTATTTCCTACTAACTCCACCTCTACAGAAAGGCTGGCTTATGTATTCACCTTGCCAATTCTAGCCTCTGAACATTTACTCACAATGTTTCCTTCTTTCAACTTGTGCATTAGCACAAATTCCACTTCCTCCATGAAGCCCTACCAGACTATCCCCATTGCTTTCTCTCTCTGCTATATGATTTATAAATATGATTTATAAATTTCACCCAAAATTGCGCAGTTTTATCTTTTTCAAGTGTGTTGGTCTTACTTCCAGGCTGCTATTCAGTCCACACACATCCATACATAGATGCTGGGTGCTGCATATACCCAGTGCTGGTTCTGACCAGTCAGTGCTCACAACATACCTTTTGTTAAATATTTTGAATTTCATCTCTACTTATTTCTCAAACTAAACCATAAGTTCTTTAATAACAGGAACTTCATCTTATAAAAAACCATAATATCATCCAAACCAAGCACAATACTAAGCACACTGCTGGTATTCATACATTCTTGTTAATTGATTTGATGGGAGAGGAGTGTGTTTTGAGGAAAAAAAAAATGTTCATAAGTCATGTCTGCACTGCAAACAAAAAGTTGAAAAGATAAAATATTTTCAAGATCAGCAGTTTAATGTCAGGGACTTTTAAAAAAGTATCATTTAAAGACATTCTGTGCAGCTCATAACTGCCAGAATGTTTTATAAATGTTTTTACCAGGCATGTGAAAAAAAAAGTTTCAAAAATATTCAAGGAATAGATGTCTTAACAGTCCAAAATAAAATGTTTGCTGAGGCTACAAGGCTGGCAGAACGTTGCTTCATTTCAAAAAGTTTCCAGGCAATGGAAATGTTTTCCTGGAAAATACTACCTTTTATTTAGAGAACACTTGCCATGAATACTTAGTCATTAAGTAATTTAAGGTTTCCTCACAAGCTCTTTGGAGGAAATATATGAATGAATGAAATTATCTGTAACTATAATGTCAAGAAATACATTTGGTTAAATATATGAAATTTATCTAAGTACTAGTTTTCCAGGTAAAAGGAAAAAAAATCTTTTCTACTTTTCAGTCTACTTACTGTTCTTTTAAACTTTTCTATAAGATAAATTTGTGAAGAAAAAAAAACAAAATCTTTAAGTGCTTCTCTAATACAAAACCCAAAAATTGCAAGGTCTATTTTATTCCAAACACCAAGTAATTTTCAAACAGAAAAAACATTTATTTCATTCAAAGAAAAAAAAAAAACAAAACAAAACAGTAATTTCAAAAGTATTTTTAGCAAAATCTTTGAGTTTGCTTCAAATCACCTTTCAATGAGAGAATAATAACTCAGTTTGGACATTTCAATCAATCATCTGTAGTAAATCATACAGTGAAACCTAAGAAAACAATTTCTTCCAAGAGTTTTGTAGTCAACCAGGTCTTATTCTTTTAAACATCAAAAGACACAACTAAATTCTACTCCAAGCACATGCTTTGTATATTTAGTCTTTTTAAAAAGTACACAAAAGGGTATTTGTTTTACCTGTTTAGTACTTCAGTGAGTTTCACAAAACCAGTATAAGCCAGTTCAAATGCTCCTCTGTGCCTGGACTGCAGAAGGTGTTGTTTAAAGTAATCTCCTATTTCTTTTACCTTTAAAAAAAAAGCAAAAACAAATGTCTGATTTATGTTTATATTCGCAAGTGTATTTATATCAGTAACAGTGTCTAGAACCCAGGTCTAGGGGTCCATTCATTTAGCACTCACCATGTGACAGAACGTTTTAAGCATTTTTTTTTTTCTGAGATGGATTTTTGCTCTGTTGTATATGCTGGAGTGCGGTGGCTCAGTCTCAGCTCACTGCAACCTCCACCTCCTGGGTTCAAGCAATTCTCCTGCCTCAGCCTCCCAAGTAGCTGGAATTACAGGCACCTGCCACCACATCCAGCTACTTTTTGTATTTTTAGTAGAGATGGGTTTCAACATGTTGACTAGGCTGGTCTCTAACTCCTCACCTCAGGTGATCCACCCCTCAGTCTCCCAAAGTACTGGGATCACATGCGTGAGTCACTGTTCCCGGCCACTTTAAGCATTTTTTTTTTTTAACAATAGTTCATCTAATTCTCACAATAATTCCATGAAATAAGTACTATCATTATCTCTACTTCACAACTGAAAAACTGAGGCCCAGAAAGGCTAAGAAACTTATCCAACGTCATACAGCAAGAAAGCAGTGGAACCAGAACATGAAGCCAGGCAGTCTGGCTCCAGAGGTGACCATCTTTAACTATTACACTAGAACTGCCTTCCTATGTCATCTTCACAAACCTCAGTGTGTTTTGTTAGAGTTCACACCATTCAACTCCAACAGAAAAAATCACACAAAACGACAACACTCACACACACAGGTCTAGGTGAAATAATTACCTTTTTTCCTTCTTTTAAACATTTTTTTTCTTTTATACTGTGATAAAATATATATAATTATCATTGTAACCCTTTTTAAGTGTACAGTTAAGTGGCATAAGTACATTCACACTTTTGTACAACCATCACCATCATGCATTTACAGAACTTTGCATCTTCCCAAATGAAAACTCCATACCCATTAAAAAATAACCCATATTACCTTTTAGAGACATAAAATTGTTAATGACAATGCAAGATGTGGTTCAAAGGACCTCCTGAAAAATTACTAGGCTTCACTTCAAGACAGAACCATGGAATTTGCCAGAATGTCACCCAGTGGCTTTCCTACATGGTGTCTTTCTCCACACAAGATTAGACCAATAATAAATATGACTTTTAATTTTTTTTGAGACAGGGTCTGGTCTTGCTTTATCACCCAGGCTGGAGTGCAGTGGCACAATCATAGCCCACTGTAACCTCAAACTCCTTGAGCCTAAGAGTTTGAGGTTACAGTGATCCTCCCACCTCAGCCTCCTGAGCAGCTAGGACTGTTAAGTGTTATGTCACCACGTCTACCTAATTTTTTCATTTTTTGTACAGACAGGGTCTTACTATGTTGCCTAGGCTTAAGTACAGTGGCTATTCACAGGTGTGATCATTGTGCACTACCGTCTCCAACTCTTGGGCTCAAGGAGTCCTTCTGCATCAGCCTCCCGAGTAGCTATAACTACAGGCATGCACCACTGTGGCCGGCCAGACTATTTATTTTAAAGAGAACAAAACTGACAATTTGTTGTTGACTAAGGTTTTGAAAAGAATTAACTTTTAAGCCAATTAGGCTTTTATACCACTAGATTTGGTGACTACTGTCTTTTAAAAATCAAGATTTTGTATAAAACTCAGGACCAAAGCTATAATCAGCTATCTCTTGATCCAGGTCTCCCCAACAGATCAAAGGATGGTAAAAGACAAGTTGTCCCAAGATAGCTCAGATATGCTTACCTAGAAACACCTCCTACCTCAGCATAGGGACTAAATTAGTATTCTGCACACATTAGAAACAATAAACAGTAGAATAAGTAGTTAAACATGTCATCATGGGCAAGTACCTCAGTTTCCTCATCCATAGACTAGGGATAATACCAGTATTTAGGACATAGGTTGTTGTATTAAAATAAGTAATAAATCGAAAAGCTCAGAACAGGCCTATAACCTATAATCCAATTCAGTTCAATATGAGTTCTGACTAGGGTTCTAAATAGAGGAAAACCAAAGACGTAATCCACATCAAAGTACATCTGATTACAAAGACATAATAAGTGATGCACATGGAGAAACAAGAATCAGATAGGAGACTAACACCAAAGAACCATTATATATACAAATAAAGCAGTATATAATACATTTAAAAAAAAAAATCTAACTCTTTAGTAGCCCAAAGAGTGACAGGTCATGTTCTTCAGTTAGTTTTCCTGTAAAGATCTGATGATACTCTTCATAGTATCTTTTAAATTCCACATACTACTAGTTGTCAAGAGCCACAGTCAGGTAAGCCTTATTTTATCTTCAATATGGTAATTTCAGAGCATAGTTTGAACAGAATTATCAAGGCTTAAATCCGAATTAAACCCCTAATATAGGAATGAAGCCCAATAATCCTATAAAATAAGTAGCTCATGATAGCCAGCTTAAAAAAATAATACTAATACAAAAAAAGGACTAGAAGAAATACCAGTTACCTTATTTGTAATGACCATCATTTCAATTATTAGAGAAACAAGAGATTTCTAATAAGGTACTTAAAGATATAGAAAATAAAAACAGAAAGTCAATGAGATGAGGTTTCTCAAACTTCCTTAATTTTTTTCCCAAAATGCTGCAGATATTAAAACATACTTCAGGAAAACATAAACTTCGTCATTACTGACAAAGTACTTTTCTGTGGATTTACAACAGTTCATAATCTACTCCTTAGGCAAAGATAAGATTTTCATTGCTTCCTTTATTCAAACTCCCTTCGAAGGGGTCTAAAACAAAAAGCATATAATAAAAATCAAAGACCTCAGAAGTATGACCAGTGGGTGGTCTTCTCAAGGATGGACCTAAACCCTAGGTATTCCTGGCAGAGAAAACATAATGAAGTTCTAAGGACAAAACTGAGATGTAGGGAGTATTTCCTTGTTTCATTTTGCACTTAATAATTTCCAAATAAACCCACATAGCTAATACCTAGGCTTATTCTCTTTTTTCCTTTTGAAGACAGTATAAAATTCCTGTTAGACAACAGTCTTTCTTTAGCACCATGTAAAATGCCTCGCAGCTTAACACTGTGGTAGACAGAAAAGATGAAAACAAGATGCCTGTCCTCAGCAGGCTTTTAGTTCATTTTGGCAAAGAAAACCAACATGCTATCTGGTGCCCATTACAAGCATAAGTTCCAAAAAATGAAAGATCCTTCTGCACTGGAATAATGAGAAAAGACTTCACATCCAGAACTTGAACAGGCTGTTACAGTACTCGGGTGGACCAAAATGAAAGAGGGTAATTAACATGAGAAGAGGCTGGGAGACTAAACACCAACATTAAATAAGTGCATGCTAGCTATCTGCCAGATACTTTGCTAGGTCTTTTTATATCAATGAATGAGCATACACAGACAAGGGTAAGTAAACCTGGCTGAATGACCTAGAAGTTTCATGCTAGAAAACAGTAAGAACAAGGCTACAAGAAAGAGATGAATCCAATTACAAATGACTAGTGGGCTTGGCAGTGTGGTCTATGAGCCACTGAACAGAGAAGAAAGGCCAGGCTGACAGCCTCCCAGTGGATAATCCGACTACATGAAACAGGTTTAACTCAAACCACTTACAAAGTTAATAACAATAAAATAAGAAACAATTTCAAAATTTGATTTTTAAAATGAAAATCTCTGAATTTTCATTTTAAAATGAAAACCTCTGAAAACTCCAACTCAATTACCTATTAGATAACGCTGGGTTTCTATTTAAAGTTCACAAAATGGATAATGTATGTACAAAATAATTTTTTAGAGGTAACTATTAATTTTTATTGCATTTCTTTCTAGTCTTTTTCTTTTTTTCGACTCACAATTAAAAAAAAAAAATCTCTTAGCAAACTTGGAAAAGACAAAAACTTCCTTAACATCATAAAGAATACCTACAAAAACCCAACAGGCAAACATCATAGGCAATAGTACAGGTTTTTTTTTTTTTTTTTTAATCCTCTTTAAAATCAGGACAAGATAAGGATTCCTACTGTCACGACGTCTACTGAATTCTGTTCTGGAGCCCCTATCCAGCACACTAAAAGAAGAAGAAAAGTGTAAAAAATATGAAAGAGGCTGGGTGCGGTGGCTCACACCTATAATCCCTGCACTTTGGGAGGCTGAGGCTGGTGAACTGCCTGAGTTCAGGAGTTTGAGACCAGCCTGGGCAACACAGTAAAACCCCAGTCTCTACTAAAATACAAAATACTAGCCAGGAGTGGCAGCGTGCGCCTGTAGTCCCAGCTACTCGGGAGGCTGAGGCAGGAGAACTGCTTGAATCCGGGAGGCAGAGGTTGCAGTGAGCCAAGATTGTGCTACTGCACTCCAGCCTGGGCAACAGAGCAAGACTCCACCTCAACACAAATCAATAAACATAATCCATCACATAAACAGAACTAATGACAAAAACCCCATGATTATCTCAATAGATATAGAAAAGGCCTTCGATAAAATTCAACACCCCCTCATTCTAAAAACTCTCAATAAACTAGGTATTGATGGAACATATCTCAAAATAATAAGAGCTATTTGTGACAAACCCATAGCCAATATCATACTGGATGGGCAAAAGCTGAAAGCATTCCCTTTGAAAACCGGCACAAGACAAGTATGCCCTCTCTCACCACTCCTGTTCAACATAGTATTGGAAGTTCTGGCCAGAGCAAACAGACAAGAGAAAGAAAGAAAACCATAAAAACCCTAGACGAAAACCTAGGCAATACCATTCAGGACATAGGCATGGGCAAAGACTTCATGACTAAAACACCAAAAGCAATTGCAACAAAAGCCAAAATTGACAAATAGGATCTAATTAAAGAGCTTCTGCTCAGCAAAAGAAACTATCATCAGAGTGAACAGGCAACCTATGAAAGGGGAGAAAATTTTTCCAATCTATCCATCTGACAAAGGTCTAATATCCAGAATCTACAAGGAACTTAAAAAAATTTACAAAAACAATCAAAAAGTGGGCAAAGGATATAAACAGACACTTCTCAAAAGAAGATATTTATGCAGCCAACCAATACATGAAAAAAAGCTCATCATTACCAGTCAGTCATTAGAGAAATGCGAATCAAAACCACAATGAGATACCATCTCACGCCAGTTAGAATGGTAATCATTAAAAAGTCTGGAAACAATAGATGCTGGAGAGGATGTGGAGAAATAGAAATGCTTTTACACTGTTGGTGGGAGTGTAAATTAGTTCAACAATTGTGGCAGACAGTGTGGCGATTCCTCCAGGATCTAGAACCAGAAATAGTATTTGACCCAGCAATCCCACTACTGGGTATATACCCAAAGGATTATAAATCATTCTACTATAAAGACACATGCACACATATGCTTAATGCAGCACTATTTACAATAGCAAAGACTTGGAACCAACCCAGATACCCATCAATGATAGACTGGATAAAGAAAATGTGGCACATATACACCATGGAATACTATGCAGCCATAAAAAAAGAGTGAGTTCATGTCCTTTGCAGGGACTTGGATGAAGCTGGAAGCCATTATCCTCAGCAAACTAACACAGGAACAGAAAACCAAACACTGCGTGTTTTCACTCATAAGTGGGAGCTGAACAATGAGAACACACGGAGACAGGGAGGGGAACATCACACACCAGGGCCTGTCGGGGGGTGGAGGGCAAGGGGAGGGAGAGCATTTGGACAAATATCTAATGCATGTGGGGCTTAAAACCTAGATGACAGGTTGATAGATACAGCAAACCACCATGGCATATGTATACCTATGTAACAAACCTGCAAGTTCAGCACATGTATCCCAGAACTTAAAGTAAAATAAAAATTTAAAAGAAAAAACTCTCATTGTTTGAAGGTGACATTATGGACATATAATCTACAAATAATCCACAAATGATTAAAATAATAGAGTTTAATAATAAGGATGAATATAAGATAAATATTTTAAAAGCAGTTGTATTTTTATAGCCCAGCAAGTTAAAGTTCAAAAACGTAATTTTTATAAAGATGCATTTACAGTAACATCGAAAATTAAAATGTACCTTGAAATAATTAAACAAAGACATGTAAACCCTTTTATGGAGAGAGATTTTTTTTTATGCATTTTTAAAAATTCTTTTTCATTGACAAATAATTATCCATATTTATGGGGTACACAGTAATGTTTCAATACATATAATAAACAGTGATCAGATCAGAGTAATAGGCTTATCCATCATTTCAAACATTTATCATTTCTTTGTGTTGGGAACATTCAACATCCTGCTTCTAGCTATTTGGAATTATTAATATATATATTATTGCTAACTATAGTCATCCTACTGTGGTGAAGAATGCTAGAGCTTATTCTTCCTATCTAGCTGTAATTTTGTATCCTTTCACAACTCTACTTATCTCCACCCTCTCAACTACTCTTCCCAGCCTCTAGTATCCTCTGTTCTACTTTTTATTTCTTTGAGATTGACTTCTTTAACTTCCACATGTGTGAGAATATGCAGTGGTTAATTTTCTGTTCCTGGCTTATTTCACTTAACATGATGTCCTCCACTTCCATCCATGCAGCTGCGAATGACAGTTATTTCATTCTTTATTATGGCTGAATAGTATTCCACTTTGTATATATACCACATTTCTTTATCCATTCATCTGTTGTTGGACACCCAGGTTGATTACGTACCTTGTCTATTTTGAAGTGTGGCAATAAACATGGGATTGCAACACTATTCGATCATGGGGTTGCAGCACTCTATCTCTTCAATATACTGATTTCCTTTTCTTTGGATAAATGCCCAAGTAGTGGGATTGCTGGATCATATGGTATTTCTATGTGTAGTTTTTAGAGGAACCTCCATACTGTTCTCCATAGTAGCTATACTAGTTTCCATTCCCATCAATAGTGTGTAAGAGTTCCCTTTTCTACACATTCTTGCCATCATTTGTTGTCTTTTTGGTAACAGCCATCCTAATTGGAATGAAATTATATCTCACTGTGGTTTTGATTTGCATTTCCCTGATTTGTGATGTTGAACATTTTTTCATATATTTGTTCATCATTTCTATGTTTCTAAGAAATGTCTGTTCAGATCATTTGTCCTTTTTTTTTTTTTTTT